>NC_133657.1:71369827-71694871 GCF_009905375.1 Apium graveolens | reverse complement strand
TCAGTGTTTACAGATTTATTGTCTTTATGTATTCTATGCTTAAATTGAAAATTACTTAAGTGCTAATTATTCTATGATGTGAATTTCTACACTCTGATAGATAGAATGTTTCTGTGACTATTCAATCCAATGAGGATAACTGTGAGATGCTGAACTAGTAGTCTTTAATATACTAAAGATCCCATGTTTGAAGTAATGTTTATGTGGAAATCTTTTAACACACACAAATTTGATATTGAGCTTAGTTAAGTTTACTTTGTGTATCTTATTACTAAGTCAAAAACTAGAATAATGCTTCTTATCTGTTAAGTTCTGATGTTAGTAAATCTGATGGATGTACTAACTGCTGATAAGTCCACTTATCAAAAAAAAAAGAAAAGAAATAAAATCAGGTACTCTTTGAGATCTAGAGTAAAAATGTGGAAGGGAAGACCCAAGTGCATTGCTGGTATTAAGTAATATGCATTAGAAAAGCAAAATAAAAATTTTCTTGGTGACTTTTCACACTCTATGATTACTGGAGAGAAATACTCTGATAGCAGCAAAATTCTGATAAACAGTCGTGACTCACTTACACTGAGAAGCCACTGTAAAATAGAATTTCAAAAGATGCATAAAATTGAGCACAAAACAGTTGAGTAGATCATGCATGAACTCATTCTAAGTAGACTTCAGAATAATGACAGATTTTGAGTAAAGTTCTTAGTTATGCCTTATTTCTAAGAGTACTGAAGTGATTCAGACTTTACTCTTTGTTTGATATTTAGCTTAATGCACATACATACACTCCATGTGAATGATGAAAATTACTATGGTGATAATGTTGTTTTAGATGAACAGTTTATGTGTCAGATTACATAAATTCTGAGGACAAGTTCTGATGGAAGTTCTGATGATTAGTTCTGATGAAACCATATCAGTATTTGTGTGAAGAATTACAGGAATACACATTCACTTTTCGAGTTAAGGAGCCATATTCTGCTGACTTTTAAATCCTGATAATAATCAAGTTCTGATGCTGATGTGGCAGTATTTATTTACTTGGTTATTTTTGGTCATTACTTGAACATAATATTTTTACAGAATACTGGTTAATGTGAGATAAAATAGTCATAATCATTATGGGTTAGTGGTTAGCGTGTATGTCTTGAAAACCTGCATGTGCACAGTAATTATTATCATACCGTGCCCATTAACTCTGTCTTAGATCTTTTACTGACTGTTATTATTACACTTCAGTCTAGGGAGTCGAGGGGTCATTATTTTTACTTGAATGTTTAACCAGTCCTGTCCCTTAGTATTCCATTGTCTATTTAAATGACTGATCATTCATCAGTAAAACCACATCTATTCATTTCTCTCAAACAATGACACATTTCAGTTGGTATTACTCTTATGGCACAGAAACTGTGACTATTTTTCGAAATGGAATTCCGTCTTCATATTCTATCTGTTAGATATTTGATAATGTCATGGCTAATATGTTTTTGTTTAGCTTTCAGATCTTACTTGAACAGGATAAATCAGTACTTAACTATTGATCAGTACTTATACTGGAAGTTAGGACTTAAGGATATCAGTACTTATGTTATCAGGAGATAATCATCAGAAGATATATATCAGAACTTAAGTGCTGAGGACGATCAGATAAGGACAGTAGCTGATTAAAGGAAAGAAGATCAGATAAACATATGAAGAGATATGCATGAAGAAGGAATTCTGTAAGAATGGAATACTTGGAAGAAAAGATATTATTGATATATTTAGGAAGCAAAATTATATTCCATATCAATTAGTGATTATCTTGTAACTGTGTAGTATAAACACAGACATAGGGTTTACACTATAAGTGTTATCATTATTCGAGAGATTATTCATTGTAACCCTAGCAGCTCTCGTGATATTGTTCATCACTGAGAGGTAACAGTTCCATACTGTAACAGAGTTTTATTGTTTCAATAAAGTTTGTTTTCTGTTACTTAAGTTCTTAAAGTTCGATTTGAGTGTACTATACACTGTATTCACCCCCTCTACAGTGTGTGTGTGACGTAATAAGTGGTATCAGAGCCTATCTGTTAACACACATCAGTTAAAGATCCAAACACAATCATGTCGGCACCGAACTCCAACTAAGCCTACCCCAAAACTGAGGAACCACCAAAGACACAAATCAGAGTCCGGTATGAGACCATCAGAGTCCCATATTGAGGACCCTCTGATATTCCCCTACGGAAGGTAAGGATGACCATGTTCCTGGAAGCAACAGATCCAAATACCTTGATAGAATCAAGGAAGGCCTTCACAAACCAACCAAGCTCGTAGTTGCAGTTGCAGGTGAAGCAGCAAAGACCGTACCAAAATGAGAAGAGTGATTATACTGCTGAAGATATAGCATCAATTGCTAGGGATGCCAAGGTACGACACTTACCTGCATAGTGACATTGATAATGTAATGTCAAACAGGGTTAATCAACTGCAAGACTGCTAAGGAGATATGGGATGCTCTGGAAACCAAGGTGTCAGGGAACGGAGACAATTAAGAAGAACAGGAAGACAATACTCACTCAAGAGTATGAACACTTTGACTCAAAGATAATGAGTCATTGAATGATTTATACGATAGATTTGTCAAACTTTTGAATGATTTGTCATTGGTTGATAAAGAGTATGATCTGGAAGATTCAAACCTTAAGTTCCTGTTAGCTCTTCCTGGATGCTGGGATTTGAAGGCACGACAATAAGAGACAACTACAATCTTGATGAAACAACTCTTGACGAAATCTATGGAATGCTCAAGACTCATGAGCTTGAGATGGAACAAAGAAGCAAGAGGAAAGGAGGAAAGTCAAGGACAGTTGCTCTTAAGGCTGAAAAAGAATCCCCCAAAGCAGCTTCCTCAAATAAAGACAAGGGTAAAGCTCTTTTCATAAAGTCTGATACTGAGTCATCAAGTTCTGAGAGTGATGATGACTCAGATTCTGAAAGCTTGCTTGAGACTGATGCTGATGAAGAGATGATGAAGCTGTGTGCTCTTATGGTGAAAGGAATCACAAAGATTGCATACAGAAGTTCAGGAAGGGAAAGAAGTTTTTCAGGAAAGGCATAAGTTCTGATAAGAAGAATTTCAGAAGATCTGAAGGCAGAGGAGGAAAGTCTGACAGAGGAGATTACACCAATGTAAATGCTATAACTGTGGTGAGAAAGGCCACATATCTCCTGATTGCAAGAAGGTAAAGGGTGACAAAGGCAAGGCTCTTGTCACAAAGCAGAAAAGCTGGACAGACACCTCAGACTCTGAAAGTGAGGAAAACTATGCATTGATGGCAAATGCTGATAAAGAAAGTGCTGAGAGCAGTTCTGAAGCTGCTGAAACAAAGGTACCTCAGGACTACTTATGCTTTTCATACTGATGATATTAATGAGTTAAGAAGATATCTTAAAACCATGTTTGTTAGTTATAGAGATCAAACTTTAACATGTGAAAGATTAACTTCTGAAAATCTTGCATTTAAGAAAAGAAATGATTTCTTAGAAAAAGAGTTAGTCATGTTCCATCAAACTCAGAAGGATAAAGATGATGCTTTTTATGTTAGGGATGAAGTGCTAAAATGAATGAATCTCTAAAACTGAGTTAGAAAAGGAAAGAGAGATTATCAGGACTTGACTAACTCTGGCAAAACAACTCAAAATTTGCTAAGTAGTGAAAACTGGAAAGAGGGCTTAGGTTATGGAGAAGATAAGAATGATAAAGGAACTGAAGAAATTAAGCCTGTTGATAAGCAAAAGCCAAAGTTAAAACCTGTTAAGTTTGTAACTGTAAAGTCTGAAAATGAGAAATCAGAAGTTACAAAGGAATTAACTTCTGACAAACTAAAACAGGAAAAGACAGCTGAAGTGAACATAGGCTTAATGACAAAGAAGCAGCTTAAGTATAAGCTGAAAGATATTAAGAATACAAACAAGGTAAAATCACCTAGAAAAAATAGGAATGGAAATGAAGGTGTGAATAAAAGCAATAATTATAAACCTGTTCCTGATGCTTCTAGGAAAACATGTCATACTGTGGAAGTTCTAACCATCTGGCTTCTTTTTGCAGGAAGAATAAGAATATTAACTCCTTACCTTCAAAATCAGGAGTTAAGAGTCAGTCTGTTAGATACAAACCACAAAATCCTTGTTTTCATTGTGGTAGTTTATGGCATTCCATTTATACTTGTAAGGAATATCATAGCTTGTACTATGATTATTATCAAATAAAACCTTCTTTGAAGAAAGTTTCCATTGTTCCTTCTAGTGTAAATTCTGATTCAAAGTCTGATAGTGTAAGTTCTGATAAGAAAAATGTTAACATAAACTCTGATGCTAAATCCGCTGCAAATGTTAACAAACTTAATAAGGCCAAAGGATCCAAGCAAGTCTGGGTCCTTAAAACTAATAATTAGTGGTCTTTGTGATTGCAGGGCAACAGGAAAAATATTCTAGTTCTGGACAGTGGATGTTCAGGACATATGACTGGAAATAAGGCCCTGCTATCAGACTTTGTGGAGAAAGCTGGCCCAAGTGTTTCTTATGGAGATGGCAACATTGGAAAAACATTGGGATATGGTAATATCAATCTTGGAAATGTCATAATTAAAGAAGTAGCTCTGGTCTCAGGACTTAAACACAACCTACTGAGTATAAGTTAAATCTGTGACAGAGGTTATCATGTTGATTTCTTTGGAGAACACTGTGAAATTGTGAGTAAATCTAAAGGCAAAGTTGTTCTGAAAGGATACAGGCGTGGTAACATTTATGAAGCTAAGCTTTCAACAAGTACTGATGGTTCTGCAATCTGTCTGATGAGTAGAGCATCAATTAAAGAAAGCTGGAATTGGCATAAGAAACTCTCTCGTTTAAATTTCAACAATATAAATGAACTGGTCAAGAAAAATCTTGTGAGAGGACTGCCAAAGTCAGTATTTGCTCCTGATGGTCTTTATGATTCCTGTCAGAATGCCAAACAAAGAAAATCTTCATTCAAGAGCAAGACTGAATCATCAATTCTTGAGCCTTATCATCTACTACATGTTGATCTATTTGGTCCAGTAAATGTCATGTCTATTGCAAAGAAGAAGTATGCGTTGGTCATAGTGGATGAGTTCACCAGATACACTTGGGTGTATTTCTTGCACACAAAAAGTGAAACTGCATCTATCTTGATTGATCATGTCAAATAGCTGGATAAAATGGTCAAAGATTCTGTGAAAATTTTAAGGAGTGATAATGGCACTGAGTTCAAGAATTTGATAATGGAAGAGTTCTGCAAAAACCATGGAATAAAGTAGGAATTTTCTGCTCCTAGAACTCCACAGAAAAATGGAGTTGTTGAAAGAAAGAATAGGACTCTCATTGAAGCTGCACGTACAATGCTTGAAGAAGCGAAGCTTCCAACCTATTTCTGGGCTGAAGCTGTGCAGACTGCTTGTTTTACTCAAAATGCAACACTCATTAACAAGCATGGAAAAACACCATATGAGATGGTGAAGAAAAAGAAGCCAAATCTGAAATATTTTCATGTATTTTGATGCAAGTGTTTTATTCTCAAGACTCATCCTGAACAACTATCAAAGTTTGATCTAAAAGCTGATGAAGGAATCTTTGTTGGATATCCACTTTCCACAAAAGCCTTTAGAGTCTATAATTTGAGAACAAAAGTGGTCATGGAATCTATCAATGTCTCTTTTGATGACAAGAAGATTACTGGTCTTGAAGATTTCATTGACCATGATCAGCTGAGATTTGAAAATGAAGACTCAAATTCTGATACTGAAAATCCTGACAGTCTAAGTCCTGATAATGTAAACTCTGATGGATTAAACTCTGATGTTATTGAAACTGTGGTAACTACGTCAAAGGAAGATGCACCTATGCAGGGGGAGCATACTCAAGATCCTACCTCATCTCAAGAAACATCAGAACATGCATCTGGCTCTTCAAGTTCTGATTCGTCAAGTTCTGATAAGCCAAGTTCTGATAGTGCTGAAAATCTAAATACTGAAGAATCCAACTCAGAGAGCATAGTTTCAGGGGGAGCATCAGAAAATGAAAATGAAGATAGCATGGATCATGGGGGAGCATCCAGTTCTAGAGACAACCTTCCATCTGCAAGGAAGTGGACAAAATCACATACACCTGATTTGATAATTGGAAATCTTGATGCAGGTGTCAGAACTAGAACAGGTACTTCAAATGAATGTCTCTACAATTCTTTTCTCTCTCAGACTGAGCCAAAGAAAGTTGAAGAAGCTCTTCAAGATGCTGATTGGGTGCAAGCAATGCATGAAGAGTTAAATGAATTTGAAAGAAACAAAGTCTGGACCCTAGTGCCAAGACCAAAGAATAGATCCGTTGTTGGTACAAAATGGGTATTCAGAAACAAAACTGACAGTGATGACATAATTACAAGGAATAAGGCAAGACTGGTTGCAAAAGGATATTCTCAACAGGAAGGAATTGATTATGATGAAACATTTGCACCAGTTGCTAGGTTAGAAGCCATAAGGATATTTTTGGCTTATGCTGCTCACAAAAAGTTTACTGTCTTTCAAATGGATGTGAAAAGTGCTTTTCTCAATGGAGAATTGGAGGAGGAGGTATATGTTGAACAACCTCCAGGCTTTGTAGATACCAAACATCCAGATTATGTCTACAGGCTTAATAAAGCACTTTATGGACTTAAGCAAGCTCCTAGAGCATGGTATGAGACTTTAGCTCAGTTTCTTCTGGAAAGTGGATTCAACAGAGGAACAATAGACAAAACACTATTCTACCTCAACCATGGAAAGGACTTACTTCTGGTCCAGATTTATGTTGATGATATCATCTTTGGATCTACAAATGACAGACTTTGCAAGAAGTTTGCTAAACTGATGCCGTCAAGATATCAGATGAGTATGATGGGGGAACTTAGCTACTTTCTGGGTCTTCAAGTCAAGCAGAATGAAGAAGGCACTTTCATTTGTCAATCTAAGTACACCAGAAACTTGCTGAAGAAATTTGGAATGCAAGATTGTTCAAGTGCATCCACTCCCATGGCCACTGCAACAAAACTAGATAAGGATACTGGTAAATCAGTAGATATTACTAATTACAGAGGTATGATTGGCTCTCTACTCTATCTAACTGCTAGTAGATCTGATATCATGTATGCTACCTGTCTTTGTGCAAGATTTCAAGCAGATCCAAGAGAACCTCACTTAACAGCTGTGAAAAGAATCTTTAAGTATCTTAAAGGAATAGCTGATCTGGGATTGTGGTATCCTAGAGAATCAGACTTTAAACTAATAGGTTACTCAAATGCAGATTTTGCAGGCTGCAAAATTGACAGGAAAAGCACAAGCGGAAGCTGCCAATTTCTTGGAGGCAGATTGGTTTCTTGGTTCAGCAAGAAACAAAAGTCAATTTCCACATCAACTGCAGAAGCGGAGTATATTGCTGCAGGAAGCTGTTGTGCACAGATTCTTTGGATGAAGAATCAGTTACTGGATTATGGGTTAACATATTTCAAAATCCTTATTTACTGTGATAATCAAAGTGCTATTGCTATGATAGGTAATCCAGTTCAACACTCTATGACAAAGCACATCAGCATCAGGTACCACTTCATCAGGGAACATGTGGATGAAGGTACAGTGGAATTGCATTTTGTTCCCACAGATCAACAACTAGCAGATATCTTCACAAAACCACTATGTGAAGCTACTTTTACAAGATTGGTAAATGAACTTGGAATAGTTTCAGGTTCTTTCTCTAAATCTGCTTAGTCTTGTTCTGTGTTATTAGACTTTATGCTCAGTATTTACAGAATTAATCTCATTGTGTATTCTGTGCTTAATTGATAAATGTTTTTAAGTACTGACTGTTGTCTGATATATGTTTCTAAACTCTGATAAGTGATATGTCTGTTTAAGTAATTATTCAATCCTATGAGGATAACTGTGCTAAATACTGACCTAGTAGTCTTCAATAAACAAATGATTCCATGTAAGAAGTAATTATTTCAGTGGAAATCTTATGACACTAGCAAATTCTGATAATTGAGCTTAGTTGAGTTTACTTTGAATATCTTATTACTAAGTCACAAATTAGAATAATGCTACTCATCTGTTAAGTTCTGATACTAGTAAAACTGTTGAATGTACTAAGTGCTGATAAACCTCACTTATCAAAAGAAAAAGCAAAAAGATCAAAAAATAACATCATGTACTCCTTTGAGATCTAGAGTAAAAATGTGGAAGGGACGACCCAAGTGCATTGCTGGTATTAAGTAAATATGCATTAGAAAAGCAAATTATTTTCTTGGTGACTTTTCACACTCTATGATTACTGGAGAAATACTCTGATAATAGCATAAATTCTGATAAACAGTCGTGACTCACTTACACTGAGAAGCCACTGTAAAATAGAATTTCAAAAGATGCATAAAATTAGCACAAAACAGTTGAGGTGGACTCAAGCATGAACTCATTCATCAGTAGGTTTCAGGACAATGACAGCTCTTTAGCAAAATTTTAATTATGCCTTATTTCTAAGATGTCCTGAAGTGAATCAGACTTTACTCTTTGTCTGTTATATAGCTTAATACACATACTAATCACTCCATATGAATGATGAAAATTACTGTGGTGGTCTATGTTATTTTAAATAAACAGTCACTGTGTCACTTTGTACAAATTCTGAGGACAAGTTCTAGTTACACGTTCTGATGATTAAGTTCTGAAGTCTATAACTCAGAACTTGTATGAGGATTTACTAAGATGGGCATTCCTTTTTCGAGTTAAGAAATTATGTTCTGATGACTGTTAAGTTCTGGTATAGGTCTAAGTTCTGATTTCTCAGTCTAATCCTTTACTTGGCTTATCTGTGAATAAAATTTGGTAACAGTCTCAGTTCGAACTAGAATATGTTGAAGTGGAAGATTAATAGTCACTATGATTAGGATTAATGGTATTCGTACTTGAACAGTCCACTGTTTCTTGTTTCTTGTGCGTTTTAAACCATGATTCCTCTTTCCAATGAATGTTATTCTTTTTCAAAGTCTAGGGAGACGAGGTAGAATTAATTCTACCTGTCAGCATTCAATTTCTTTGCGTCTTCTGGCATTCTCTTGCCTATATAAGCAACCACTTCACATCAGCCTTCCCATCACACTTTTATCACAAACTCACTCTCGTTTTTCATTTATCATCACAAATGGCTGAATTTGGCTGGTTCTACAATTATGGTGATGAGACTGTTCATGTCTTTTTGAATGGAATTCCAACTCCATACCCTATCACCAACATTCCTCACAATCTCTGGATTCAATTTCCAGAGGTTATCAAACGTGATCTGGTGGCCGTTCGAAGAGAACTTCATCTTTATCGTCTCCGCCAGCAAGAGCGAATCATCCGACTCGCCATTCTGTTTGTCGAGAGTAGGAAGAAGAAGATGACTTAATCTCGTCTTCTTCCTGTTTTTCTTCATCATCAGCTTTGTCAGGCTTCTTAGCTAGGACTAAGGCTGTTGATGTTAGGTTTAGAAGCTTAGGGAAAATCTTGTATAAGTATTGATGTAATTTCCATTTCATGAATGTATTGTCTTGATATATTAATGAAAGTTGTTTTTACTTCAAGATTTTGTCTCTGAGTTATTTTATCTTGTGTTGATAAATCCTTATTGATATTCTGATGACCATATAAATTTTGTTTTATATTAAGTTCTGATTCGTTTTCAGCACTTACTTATCTAATTTATCTTGGTCATTTTCATGTGATTTATTTTCAGAATATTAATGATGTAGTGAAAAATAATTCAATCAGTGATAACGGTTTAATTTTGAATTAAAACTGTTTCTCTTGATAAATGGAACGGTTTTTCCTTGAAACTAGGCAAATGGGTAAGTAATGATTCCTGTTTTCTCGAGCCCAGTAACTGTCCGTTATTACTGCATGTCTGACAGGTGTCTAACGGTAACATTTTTGTTCAGAGTATAAGTACAACAGAGAGAAGATTTCTTTAATCTTTTATTTTTTTCATATTTTATCTCTCTCCTTACTTTTACTCTCTTTCTCTTTATTTCTCACGTTGGTTTTTCATACAGACATTATATCAAACACCTAACAGGCATACTTGAATCTCAATTTTTTCACATGGCACCAAAGGATTTAATCATTGATGGAGCTAAGTTTGTCCCCAACAACTATGCTGCAGTTCTTGATCACACTGAAGCTCCATCTGAATTGCACTTTGTGCAAGATCTTCTTGCACATAGTGAGGTTGGGTATGCATTAACACAGCCTGAATTCTTTTCAAGCCAACAAGTTCTGAGGTTTTGGAGGACTGGACTTTTTGATGATGGTGGTAAACGTGGAACTCCCAGTATTATCTTCCAAGTGGGTGATTCATCCTTTGTAGTCACTCCTGGTACAGTACGCAGGGCTTTACATCTTCCAGAAGATTGTACTTTCTCAATTTCAGAGGACTCAGCACTTCGGGAGTTAATGGCTGAATTGGGATATGAAAAGAGTCTGACGAAACTTGGACAGTTGAAACGGGCTAATATCAGAAGAGAATGGAGTTTCTTCTTTGATTGCATCACCAAAGCTTTTGGGAACAAATGTTCGAATTTTGATGCTATCCCAATTCTGAGTCAGCACATAGGGTATGCTATTATTCATCAAACTCATTTTGATTTTGCAACTGGAATAATTGGTTTTATTGGGGATAGGATGACAGAGGATAGATATGTTGTTTATTTTGCTAGATTCTGTCAACTTATTTACACTTATTGTACTGATGAACCTCAATTAGTCAGTTCCTCAACCCCACCTTTTAGAGTTGCAAAACGATACTTTAATGATCTGGTAAATGCTGATACTAAGAAAACAGTGGTTAGCCCATTACAGATTCCTCAGTCTGTAAAACAGATCCTAGTAAATGCTGATCCTGATACTTATAGATCTGTTTACTCTGATGTCCAACCAACCACAAACACCCAACAACCATCATCCTCAACACCTACCACTCATTCTACTCAATCTACCCTCAGAACATATCTCAAATCCTATCTCTCCACTTCACAGACTGCTCAACTTTCATCTTCAGCACCTACTGTGAAGCCTTCATCTTCCAAGCCAAAGAGGACAAAGAATGTTCCTCAAACATCTCAAAAGAGAAGGAAGATTGCATTGAGAGATGAATCTGATTCTGAGGAACAGGTTTCTTCTAGAGAACCTGTTGTTTCTGAAGCTGAGAAAGAGATTTCTCAGAAGGATTCTGAAATTGGGGGTTCTAGTCTTCTCAAGAGGCTTAGACGAATGACAGTTCCTGAAACTCCCAAGGAATCCAAATCAACAAAGAAGTACAAGAAACAAAGGGCAAATAGGCCAGTTTCAGATGATGAAGAGGAAGCAGCTAAGGAAGAGGATCAGGAATCTCTGATCTCACAAGACAAGGAATTTGCTCCAGTCACTTCTTCTCCATCAACTCCATCTCAGGAAGCTGTTTCTGAAAAGGCTAACACACCTTCTGTGTCTTCTGTTGATCCAGGCACAAGTGCTGATATTGATGTTCAAAACTTGGTTGTGCCTGCAGTACTTCTCTTAGAAGCTCCAACAGCACCAAATCCTTCCACAACACCTGTTACTGATGTTGTTCAAACTCCAGAGTTATCAACAACACCTTCTCTGCATCAAGATGCGGATGATCAGAATTTAGGTGAGCATCAGGATATGGCTGTTGATCAGAACTTAGAACAAGATCAGCAATTAGAGGATGCTGAAGCCTCCATTGTTACTCACACTATTGTCTTATCAGAAGATACTGATTCTTTAAGTTCTGATGCTGCAAATACTGGAGATACTAGTGATGCTGCTCCAACTGTAGATGCTGATGAAGCAGGTCCTTCAGGACATACTCCTCAACAGACTCTTCCTAAGTCTGAACTGGTTAAGAAGTTTGTTACCGGGGAAGCACCAGTACCTTGGAGTGAAACTCGTGCAGGTCAGGAGTGGACTAAGGAATGGAACTCAGTTTCATGTGTTCCAACTGACAAGCATCTTGCTGAGCACTTGACTAAAGCTGATGAAATGTTAAATTCTGATGATTTTAAAACCCAGCTTCGAGTCACTGCATTGAGTACTAAACATTTACAAGGTCTTCATTCAACTACTCATGCAGAGCTACACAAGATTCAGGAGAACTTTATCAAACAAGAACAAGTTTGGAAAGTTGATAAGAAAAAGTTCTTCCAACCTACCATTGACAGGATTGCTTATATTGAGAAGACTCAAGATCATCAACAAGCTAAGATTGATGAAATTCTGAAAAATCAAGCTTCTCAGCAATCACAACTAACTGAAATCCAATCCTCAGTGGAATTACTTATCTCTCTTTTACTACCTGCTGATGCCAAAAAGGGGGAGAAGGTAATTAAGTCCAAATGCAAAACTAACAAGACACTGCAAGGAAAGGATGATGGAAATGATGACCAAGGATACTCTGGAATGGGTAGCGGACATAGTCAAGGTAGAAGGTTAACATCAAGACAAGCTAGTCACTGGACAAGTTCTGATACTGGAAAAAGAATAAGTTCTGCTGCTGGTAAAAAGTTAAGTTCTGATGAACTTTTAGATCTTGATGAGGAAATGTCAAGACGGTTATTTCTTCAAGAAACTCCAGGAATGGACTTGGAAAGTTTAAAGGAAGAAGAAGCCAGACTTAAATCAGAGAAAGTCACATCTAAATCTGATGCTTCTGGTAAACAGCCACTTCCAAAACTCAAAGGCATTGTGATCAAAGAAAGGACACATACTGAAGCAACATTGGCTAGATCACAACCACAGATAGATCCAAGATCCAAGGGTAAAGAAAAGGTTGGTGAACCTATCAAGGTTTATGTACCTCCTGAGGATGAAGATATTACTGATGAAAAGGATGATCTTGCTCTGACTTCAAGAAAAGTTCTCAAAACAACCTCTGACATGTCTCAAGTTGTTCAGAGTCAAGAAATTGTAAGTTCTGATATTCAAAAGAAGCAAGTAACCTCTGACACAGCTCAAGTTAACTTGATATCAGAAGATAGACCAAAGACACTCCTACCAGGATTCACTAAAGTAAAACAGACTCAATCTTTGAAGACTACTGCAAGTGGTTTTGAAGCAAGAGTAGTTACTGGAAAGGAAGCAAGAGATAAAACTGGATTGGGAAGTGCTGATGAAAGAAGAGTACACAACACTACCAATGATCCAACTTCCTTGAGTGAACCAGGTATTGGAGCAACTCCTGAGAGATTGAATCAACTGGAATCTGTACAGATGGTTTACCATCCTACTTGAAAGAATACATCATGTTGTATTTCATGACAGATGGTAGGGTTTATCATATAAGACAAAATGCCATTCCATTGAAGTATTTTGAAGAATTGGAGCATGTACTTTTCTTACTTCAAGTGGATGACAGAATAACAGGGACTACTGCAAACTACTTAAAAGAACAGATTCAGAGACAGAAAAGGCTTTATTCTGTTAAGTCTGACAGCACATATGTTCCAAAGTACAGAGATCACAATGGTGATATTGTTGATATGAAGCCTAATACTGCACAGATCATAACATATCTTGGTATTAAGGGACTTGAATTCAATCTGGAGTCTGACAAAGCTTATGTCATAAGACTAGATCAGGAGTTGAGAAAAGCAAAGATCAATGATCTCAGAGCTGCAATCTTTCAAACTGGTGAAGATATTGCAGAGCTTAAAGATGTCAAAAGGAGAATGATTGATGAACTCAGATATGCTGAGAAATGTTTGTTGAAGAACTATCTCAGAACAACTCCTGACATCAGAGAGATCAGAAGATGATGAAACCAAGTCGAAGATCTACAACTGCTTAAATTCTGATATTTGTACAGACTGAAGTTGTTATCAGAAGTTGAATATTGGTAAAGCTTTAAGGACTGTAAGTTGTAGTTATCTAGTCTAATTCTCATGAATTTGTACTTAATGTTTTTGACATCATCAAATATCTGTTAAACTTGTATATTATGCTAATTTACAAGTTGGGGGAGATTGTTAGATATATTTGATAATGTCATGGCTAATATGTTTTATGTTTAGCTTTCAGATCTTATTTGAACAGGATAAATCAGTACTTAACTGTTGATCAGTACTTATACTGGAAGTCAGGACTTAAGGATATCAGTACTTATGTTATCAGGAGATAATCATCAGAAGATAGATATCAGAACTTAGGTGCTGAAGGACGATCAGATAAGGACAGTAGCTGATTAAAGTAAAGAAGATCAAGATAAACATAAGAAAAGATATGCATGAAGAAGGAATTCTGTAAAGAATGGAATACTTGGAAGAAAAGATATCTGATTGATATATTTTAGGAAGCAGAATTATATTCCATATCAATTAGCGATTATCTTGTAACTGTGTAGTATATAAACACAGACATAGGGTTTACACTATAAGTGTTATCATAATTCGAGAAGATTATTCATTGTAACCCTAGCAGCTCTCGTGATATTGTTCATCACTGAGAGGTAACAGTTCCATACTGTAACAGAGTTTATTGTTTCAATAAAGTTTGTTTTCTGTTACTTAAGTTCTTAAAGTTCGATTTGAGTGTACTATACACTGTATTCCCCCCCTCTACAGTGTGTGTGTGTGACCTAACAAATAGTGATAATCTTGATGTTGAAGATCTTTCTATGAAGAAGACGAACCTGAAGTTGTTCCAGACAACAATGACAATGACAATGATCCTGATGATCATAATTTTGATGCAGATTCTGAAGGTAATGGTCATGAGACAAGTCACACTATCTCAGGGACTAGTCCTTAAGCTTCAGATTCTCTAGATCAAACAGGAAAATGTAACGCCCCCAAATCCGGGGTCAGAGGATTTGGTCGTCACTATGAAATCTCAATCCAAATTAACCTGTTTAATCAATAAATAAATGCCAGCGGAAGATAATTATTATTTATGACCCCCAAACTACTCTAAGATCTTTTAAGGTTACAGTTCTAAAAACAAGATATCCAAATTCCACAAATAAATTTTCACTTTCTTTTAAAACTCTTTTCAATAAATTCCAACTCAAAACTAAACCCACTAGTATAACTTCGAAATGAAGTATACTAGGCCCAAATAAAATACACAGCTATAATATAATATAATATAAACAACTTTACACAATAAAACTTACACTAGCCCGCAAACCCTGGACCAACCACCTTCTAAGAGTTTCTTCTTTGCTTCCTCGAACTACGCAGCTAAACAGTGCAAGCTAATCCTCACTGGAGGTTAAATTTGAAAACAAGCAAGTATGAGCGGAAGAAATGCTCAACAAGTTAATTATAACATATATAGGGTCGTTTTGATATAAAACCGACATCTGCATCAAAGTAGAACATTTAAAAATCATAATTGCTGAATCATAAAATTTTATTTGAGGAACCCCTGCATTGGTTCCTTATTTGTATTCAAAACTCTTTTTTTTTATATTTTCGAGCGAAATGCTTCAGCAATACTTTGAATCTTGACGAGAATAAAACTCGTAAAACAGTGTTTACAGAAATATCGTAAACCACAACAACAAGAAGCGATGATTATGGAATGAATCTTAAACTTTACTCAACCGAACTCTTGATATTAATACTCATTTTGTTATCATATCAAATTAGATATCAATACGAACCTTGATGCTCACAACATTCCATACTGAAGTTAACACCAATCATCTGTACCAATACCACCTTTGATATTTAACAACAAACTAAGTAAACACAAAATCATAAACTGAATCAAAACCACAATTCACTTTTACTCCAAAACAGAATCAGTACTTTTAATCCAAAACAGAATCAGTACTATTAATCCAAAATAGAATCAGTTGATAAATCATTTATTCTATGATTATCAAAACAATTTAAAAAACCATATTTTAGATTGGAACCAATAACATTTCATGTTGTTCCCGATGATCAGTCGCGAAACAACACCGGTATCCCGCAGCCATTTCGTAAATATAGGTACAACCCGTATCCCGAAGACATACGGTACCTATAGGGCGCCAGAAAACACATAACTAGCCTTGAAAGATATTACAGCTAGACCGATATCTCGATCACCTACGTTGTAACCAATAACCAGTAACCATTCCAATCTTAAAACCTTTTTATTGAAAAAGGAGCTGAATCAATCGACATCCTAAATAATTTTATTCCCCCATTCACTTGGGCAGGAATTCACGCAACAAAATCATCTTTCTCAAAATCCAAAATATTTATAAATCCAGTAATTTGATGAGTAAAATCACTTAGCTATTCTGAACATAGAATAGGAGAAGAATACGTGTATAACAGAATTATTTAATTCAGCGATATGTAAAATATTTATCTATTATGAACTGAATAGGGAAAGTAATATTTGCATAATAAGATTCAAAATAAATATCACTTGAACAATAAGTGATGATAGGGATACTTACATAATATGATTCGAAATAAACGTCACTTGAACGATAAGTGAAGTCAGGGGGTACTTGCCTTCGAGATTTAGCAGTTAGTCACACTCGCAAAGACGCTCCTATTCTGACATTCTGTCTCAAAACATTTCCGTCCTTCCTTTCAACACTTTACTGATATGCTGCTCCTGCGATTGCTAGAAGTCAGCTACCCAATATCATTCCATCTTACTCTTTATCCAACGTTTTGTCCCGATCAACTCGAGAGATCCGCATCTATAATTAAAAGTTACAACTTTAATCGTCTAATCGATAATCACTCGACGAATTACGCGTTAAAACCCTAATGTCTACCCATACGATAGCCCACACATAAGAAAACAGTCAAACACAAAACTCTTGACCCATATACACACGTAATTCACATAGCACGTAAACACATAACTCATATATCACATAATTCATATCACATATGACTCAGCTCGTCAAAAGATCCGACTAGGTACATTTAAAACTGAAATCGGGTCAAAAAATATGATTTATCGATCAATAATTGACTCAGAATGACTTGTCAAACAAGCGACCTTTCGAAACAAAAGGATTTGGGTCTCTAAAGTATTTTTAATGAAAGCGGAATATTTTTCTAAGTCTATACGCGTTCGTTTCATATTAAACGGACGAACGATTGATTTAATATGAATTTTTGAACATATTTCGGAATTAAAAACGGTCTCCGACTCATTTAATAATTAGATAATAGGGCTCGAACACCCGAAAATAATTTTATAAGAATTATCGAGCCTGGAAAATAATTTAAAATAATATTTTAAAGCTCGAAACTAATTTTCGGAATTTTTAAATCAAAATAAATAATTAAATCTAATTAAATAATCAATTATAATTAATTAATAACTAATTAAATTAATTAATCAATTAATATTTAAATTAATTGACTAATTAAATAATTAATTATCAACTAAAATTAATCAACTAAATAATTTGGATTTATTTTTGAATTAAAAATAAATTTTCAGAATTAAAATAATGATTTTCAAAATGAAAATGAATTTTTTTAGAATAAAATAAATTGAATTTTGATTTAAAATAAAATAGAAATTGCATAAACATGTTTTTGATTTTGGAATAGGAGGAAACAAGATCTGAACCGTGTCGAAGTCGGGTTATATCCGGGTCCTCAAGAACCATAACCGGGTCCTCAAGAACACGACCGGAATCTGGGTTTGAACCCAGTTTCCGACGGTCCTTTCCGGACTCCGGCGGGGTTCTGCCCGGGCCACAACAGCCTGGTCGTGACATATTTGCAGCCAATTCAATCTTTGAACTTTCCTTAACACCGAATAACCCCAAAAGAACGATACAATCATGCCTGCAACTACTCCGAACGGCCGGACTCCATTAAAGCCGACGAAGAGCTCGAAAGCTCCGGCGAAACGCAA
The DNA here is from genome assembly GCF_009905375.1 of Apium graveolens. Lineage (NCBI taxonomy): Eukaryota > Viridiplantae > Streptophyta > Magnoliopsida > Apiales > Apiaceae > Apium > Apium graveolens. The sequence continues at coordinate 71,676,917 of NC_133657.1, read as the reverse complement.
ATACAGCCCATCATCAACCAAAATCAACGATTTATAGCTTAAATTAAACCCCTAGACCTTTACAATCGATCCATATCATCAAAAATTATCAAAAACATCATAATAATTTAAAAAAATCGATTTGAAAAATTGAAAAATACTTAGAACTCGGCTAAGCAATTCCGAACTAAAACAATCCAAATAAATACACCAATCGGTTCTCCCGATCATCCTAAAGCTATTTATAACATCAAAAACATTCAACACTTAACAGAAATCCAAAAACGAATTCAAGCTAAGAACACTAAAAATTGATTTTGCAGAATACCTAACCTCGATTTGCAAAAGTGATATCAACAGAAAGGTCTCCTCAAGAGGATCGTTTTGATTACTAGAACACATGATTTGGTTCCCTGAATCATTCAAAATCATCAATCAAAGTTTCTGCAGAAATTTTCACCCCCAAAACTATGTTCTTGAATATAGATTTTCTGAAATTTTTAATAAAATACATATAATAAATATACTCTACAGCTATTTATATTTCATGCAAAATAAATACCCCAAAATCAATTTAGGGTGTTTTTATTCCCATAATTAAAATAATTAAGCCCCAAAATTATAATTACGGGGAATAATTTTAAAAATAGTAAAATATAAAAATTCGTCTCAAAATTTCCCAAAATTGCGAATAATACAAAAATGTAGAGATACTGGGTATTTGAGATATGATTTATTTTATAAAAATAAAACACGAATTTTGTGGGGTTTGACGTCCCGGTGGGATCCCGGTCCACTTATTTTCGAAAAATAAAAAAGATACTTATATTTACCGAAACGAGATAAAACGAATACGCAAATAAACACACGCCTAAATAACGGATCGATTCATATAAATGCATTTTAAAACACGTAACGAGCATCCTATTGGATTATATCGGATCCAAAAATAGGTTACTTAGCCGCTAAGTAACTATATAACGATACAATTTAATACCCAATATGGATAATTAACAAAACTGGACTTCCTATAAAATATTTTATACAAAAACAAAGTAATATTATCTCACCTTCCGAGAATTCGGATTTTTATCGATCTATAAAATGATTATTGTATCGAAAATTTCACGTCGGGACTCGTACGGGTCAAACCGTAATCCAGATCGAAAAAGTCAAAACACGGAAAATGTCCGGAATTACCAGATTAGGTTAGGAAGGAGTTTTCGGAAGAGTTTCGGGTTATAGAAACGTAAAAATGGTTGAGGTTGGAAGATTCTCGGCTTTATAAAATAATTTTGGTAATTACTCAGAATATAATTAATAATTCATAAATTATTATAAAATCATATAACACTCCAAAAATTACCAGAAAATACCGCAATTATCTATACTTTATTCTGAATAAATAAAAATTAAAATACTCAAATAATATCATATATAAACATCCAAAGCATCAATTCCAATTACCAGATAATTCACAAAAATTCACATAAAAATTACATAAACAATTCAAAATAATAATAATAATAATATTTAAAAATATGGGATATTACAATCTACCCCCTTATAAGGATTCCATCCTCGAAATCAGCAGAAGAGAGCACTAAGGGTTTTCTAACCAACTTCCCAATCTTGCATACACAACTTTTCTCAGAATTTCCAATAACACTGCAATTTCTCATAACACACAGTTATCATGAAAACTTCACTCTGTACCGTGTTCCATCCACCTCCTTTGACCAACTCTTCAATAGAATTACTTTTACCGATCGTGAGAAAGAAGAATAGAGAGAAAGATAGAGAGAAGAAAAGAAAGAGAGATTGAGAGAGAAAGAAAGAAACAGATTGACTTCGGTATATGGCACTGATATTATAACCTCATTGCAGTCCATTGTTGCTCTTGGTAATTCCATCACATAACTCTGCTTTGACTTGACGAGGATAACTCAGCTTAACTTGATTGGCATACCTTCGAATATTTGGAATGATAAAATCATGAAATTTCAAAAAGAAAAGAATTCAATACCAAAACAGAACAAAATCTGAATTTGAGAAATTATTGAAATAAAAGAATAACTGAGAGATCAATATGATCAAATGAACTTGGTATTGCGTGTCCAAATTAAGACACTACTAAAGGTTGTTAACCTTCTTGTAGTCACAACACACGCAAGTGATGGCGTCCCATCCAACTCCTATCACACAGACAGGTATACCTTGTGTCCCTTATAGTTAAGGTTGTTCATCTCAGTCAGAATAAAAGAATATCAAAGGATTTAAGATCAAATGAATAAAACTGAAAAGATTTCAAAGCTGATATTTCTGGAGAAAAAAATGAAATCCAGAAAATAAGATTCTGGAACAAAATGATTAAACGAGTGCTAGGGAATATATCCACTAACATATACCTCTTTTGAGAGATGTCAAAAGAAATTATAGAAAGAGAAGGTATTGCCAAAGTCTTAATACTTATCTTTAATTTGAACTCTCCAGTTGACTCACCATCTGATTTTAGACACTTCTTCATGTTCCACGGATATCGATAATCTTCATCGTCGTTGAATTGTAGTAGCCTCGGAGGATTCCACAATAGAAGTTTGCAGCTTCCCGAAGTTCCATCCAACTCAGCATAATCATCTCAAATGAATCTGCCTTATCTTAACTTAATCTTTGATACCATATCCGATAGTCCAACACGAACTCGATATGAGCTCACACGTTCTCACATAGCTATACACACTCCTACACACTCTCGTTTCTAGTTTACTATAACCTAGCTCTGATACCAACCTGTAACGCCCCCAAATCCGAGGTCAGAGGATTTGGTCGTCACTATGAAATCTCAATCCAAATTAACCTGCTTAATAAATAAATAAATGCTAGTGGAAGATAATTATTATTTATGACCCCCAAACTACTCCAAGATCTTTTAAGGTTACAGTTCTAGAAACAAGATATCCAAATTCCACAAATAAATTTTCACTTTCTTTTAAAACTCTTTTCAATAAATTCCAACTCAAAACTAAACCCACTAGTATAACTTTGAAATGAAGTATACTAGGACCAAATAAAATACACAACTATAATATAATATAATATAAACAACTTTACACAATAAAACTTATACTAGCCCGCAAACCCTGGACCAACCACCTACCAAGAGCTTCTTCTTTGCTTCCTCGAACTACGCAGCTAAACAGCACAAGCTAATCCTCACTGGAGGTTAAAAAATAGGCAAGTATGAGTGGAAGAAATGCTCAGCAAGTTAATTATAACATATATAGGGTCATTTTGATATAAAACCGACATCTGCATCAGAACAGAACATTTAAAAATCATAATTGCTGAATCATAAAATTTTATTTGGGCCTAGTATATCTCATATTGTCAAAACCATTGGATGGAGAATCTCTGATCCTATACGTTGCAGTTTCAGAATATTCAATCAGTGTAGTGCTGGTGAGGGAAGAGGGTGCACAACAATCACCAGTGTATTATGTGAGCAAACGGCTACACGATGCTGAAACTCACTATACAAGTATGGATAAGCTGGTTTAAGCCTTAATCCTCGCATCAAGAAAGCTGCGCCCATATTTCCAAGCCCATAGAATTGAAGTCCGTACGATATATCCTCTGCGGTAAGTCCTTCACAAGCCAGAATCATCGGGAAGAATGTTAAAATGGGCTATGGAGTTGGGACAGTTTGACTTGGAGTATATGCCCTGTACAACGATCAAAGGGCAGGCCCTTGCTGATTTTTTGTTAGAATTTGATTCTGAGGTTGATGATAAGGCTTTGGTGGTGTCACATCCATCTCATACTGAAGAGGTTTTAGAAGAGTTTCCACACCCCTAGTGGATTTTACATGCGGATGGAGCAGTTAATAATGGAGGAGCAGGCGCGAGTATAATACTTGTATCTCCGGAGGGTCATCATCTGATGAGTGTAATTCACTTCAAATTCTATGCGACAAATAATGATGCGGAATATGAAGTATTGATCAATGGCCTAAAGATCTCTTTGGAAATGGGGGTGCAGAACCTAATTGCAAAGAGTGACTCAGAGTTGATGGTAAACCAGGTGAATGGGGGGTTTCAAGCTCGAGGACCGCGAACAGAATTATACTTGAGGTGCACACAATGCCTGATTGGAAAGTTCAAAGAGGTTAGGCTGGAATGTGTACCGCGGGAAAAGAACAGCGACGCGGATGCTCTGGCAAAAATTGGATCCCAGCAAGAGGCTGCGTTATTGGGATCTATACCCTTGGAAATCCAGGAGATTCCTAGTATCCCGGAGGTAGAGGTAATGCAAGTAGATAAAGCTCCCAAGGAAACATCGATGATGCCCATTCTTGCTTATATTCATAAGGGAGCACTTCATGAGGATAAGTTCAAGGCTCAACGACATCGCTACCAGGCTGCAAGGTATGTGGTGTATGATGAAGTTTTGTATAAGAGAGGCTTCAATCAACCGCTGCTCAAATGTGTTGATGAAGAAGAGGGGAATTACATCTTATGGGAGGTACATGAAGGAATTTATGGTAATCACTCGGGGTAACTCGTTGGCGATGAAAGTTTTACGTCAAGGTTACTATTGGCCTACGATGAAGGAGGATGCCGCGAATTTCGTTAGAGCATGCGTTCACTGCCAACGCTTTGCAAATTATTCATCTATGAAAGCGACTCTCTTGACGCCTATGGTGAGCCCATGACCATTTGCCATGTGGGGGATTGATCTTATTGGAGAATTACCTCAGGTTAAGGGAGATGTCAAGTATGCAGTGGTTGCGGTTGATTACTTCACTAAGTGAGCTGAAGCTATGCCGCTGGCGACTATCACCGCAAAAAAAATTAAAGAGTTTGTTTTCAACTCCCTTGTGTGCAGATTTGGAATCCCTTACAAACTTGTATCTGACAATGAAAAATAGTTTGATAGTAAGGAGTTGCGACAGTTGTGTGAGGATTTGAAGATTAAAAAGGAATTTGCAGCGGTTTATCACCCTCAGAGTAATGGACAAACAGAGGTTGCAAATAAAATAATAAAATATACCCTCAAAACTAAACTAGAGGAGCGCAAAGGGAATTAGCCTGAGGAACTCCCAAAAGTATTGTGTTCCTACAACACTACTCCAAGATCTACTACGGGAGAACCTCCATTTATGCTCACCTATGGGTACGAAGCTATGGTTCCTGTGGAGGTTGGCTCAGGATCACTTCGCAGAGATCGTTACACGGAGGAAGATGCAGAAGTTAACCAAAGGCTTCACTTGGACCTTTTGGAAGAAACAAGGGAAAACTCCCAGCTAAGGCTCGTGGCATACCAACAGTGTGCTGCAAGGTACTACAACAAGAAGGTAAAGGGACAGCTGCTGAAGGTAGGGGATCTGGTGCTTAGAAATGCAATTCCAAATATAAAGAATCCCCAACATGGAATATTTAGAGCTAATTGGGAAGGACCATACAAGATAAAAGCAATCTTGTGGAAGAGGACTTATCACCTTGAGGACTTGGAAGGGAAGTTGATTATGCGAGCATGGAACGCGGGGCATCTTCGAAAGTATTATCAGTAAGGCGCGACTTTGGCCCCTTACATATCATGTTTACATTTTCAATTATATACTTAGGGTTGTGCCCAAATCAGAGAATAGAAACAATAAAATTCCTCCTAGCCTAGGGGGTAGTGCATGTACTACTTACCTTAGAACTAGTTGAAGGATCGTATTTTTGAATAAATTCCCTACAGTGTATAGTAGCCATGGGACCGGTGCACTTTGGATACTGGAGCACATTATTAATAAAAACTTTGAAAAATTTATATCAGGACTTGATGATTGTTGTTAGTTGATCCTATTGCAAAATACAAGGATAATATAACATATCTTGACGCGTCCTCAAGGCAGTATGCGCCATACAAAGAAATATATAGTGGTGACTTGCAAGAAAAATACCATGACACGCCCACATGATGTCGACAGTCTATGGCGCTTGAATCAAATTAGCAAATAAGGTAGACGCCTCCTAAATATGAGGACACACCCTTGCAGGATATCTTTTAGCTCACAATGTTAAGGATTTAATAGTAAGAAAGATTTATATACAAGAAAAAACTAAGGAGAAGCTGGAAACGATTGTAAAGAAGACGCGTCCTGATGAAAAGGCGCGCCCTTATCACGGCTTGTTGAAAAATTAATGAAAGGAAATATATCAAGCAAAAGCGCGGGATAAATTAGTAAGACAGATGCCTCCTGGAATCAGGACGCGTGCTCACAATATAATCCCTAGTCTACAATGTTAAGGGGATAACAGTAACGTGATTTATATATATAAGGGAAATTAAGGAAAAATAGGACGTGTCCTAAAGACGCGCCTATTACATGTATAACTCGCTAAATAACCTTGTGAAAACAAGATATTCAGGAAAGCAAAACATATATGAAAATAATTCAAGGTGCAAAACCTTATAAAAGTGCCAACAAACAAAATCCAGGAACAACAAGTCATAATATTACAAATTGCAAGGATTAAAGGGACCTGCACCCTTGGGATAGTTCAGAAAAAAGTTCATCAAATAAATGAAGACGCGTCCTAAGCAGGGGGCGCGTCCTAAGGTTTGTCCTGGTCTTTTGAAAAAGAAGGTGGAGGCTGGGCTTGAAGTGGAGAAGGCATAGGGGACGTGTCATCCTCTTCCAGGCCTAGGATGATCCTTTTGTTCTTGATTGAGTCTGTAGCCCTGATTCCAAAATTATTTACCCACTTTTGGGTATCCTCGTCAAACTTGGAAAAAGTATATTATGGGTCATTTGATATGAACCCATAACACCACTCTTCAAAACCAGCTGCAAACTCATTTTGATATACCAGCTTCTTCTCTTCTTTCCAGCCGTGCAGCCTGTCATCATTCAGAGTATCAAGATCCAGTTGTATGGTGGAATTTAGAGTAACTAGGCTTTCCATAGCCTTCTCCACATAGGTGACATTGCCTTCAAGCTGTGCCTTCTCACCCTCAAGACGCGCCTTGTCTTGCTTTAACTGAAGGATCTTAGCATCTTTCTCTTTGATGAGCAGTGTAATGCTCTTCTCCAGAGACTTGATTTTATCTTCAGCTTGACTTTTCACAGTGTCAGTGACAGCAAGACGTGCCCTGAGTCTGGCAGCCATGTTAGCATTTTGCCTTGTGTGCAAATGAAGCTCAGCTGCTGCTCTCACCATAGCTTGCTCAGTTTGCTCTTCTGTTCTAAAAGTCCAGCCCCCACCTCATCCTCAGTAAAAGTTCCAGATGAGGACACGTCCAGATACCTGAAGACAAAAGATTTGCCATCTGGAACTATTTTCTGGCGCTTAGAGGGCGCATCGTCCTTGTCTGAGATATTCACCACAGTGGTATCAATAATCTTTGGTGGGGGGAAGGAACCACAGCAGGCGCATGATCCTTGGTTTTTGGATCAGTTTTCATGGGAATGTGCTTGGTCCTGGCTTTTAGCTTTCTAGTGGCCCCAATAGCAAACCCTTTGGGAAGAGAAGTCATATCTGTGACATAACATGGAAAATATCAGAAATGGACGTGCCGAGGTATGAGGACGCGCCCTATATGTTTTGACATAACAATATTAAAATGACAAGTATGCATATAAAACTGGATGTATCCTATGTGATATGACTTATCCTGTGTAAACTATAGAATATAACAGCCTTATACAAACATCAAAATCACATAAAGGATATGAAGACGCGTCCTAACATCAAGACACGTCAAAAGCAAAATATATATATTGTAAATACATGTATATATGTCAGGTAAAGTGGAAGCTATGTGTATGAAGATGCATGTATGACGCGTCCTAAGTCTGTGACGCGTCCTATATGTGATAATTCTTACCCTGTTTTAGGTCCACTTGTCTGCTAATGTCAAGTTGGACCAATTCTGTGGCATTAAGTCCCTTAGCATTTTCAGAAACTGTGAGGATGGGTTTTCCATTGTAAAAGTCATGGTATTTACAAATGGAACCAAACCTGGCAGACAGAGCCCCAATTTTCTTAAGGTTGGCTTCTGTGATCATCTCCTTGAGATTGAAATGCTCCTCATCATACTTAAGCACCTTTTCTGCTCTCTTTTTTCTCTTCCCTGTTAGCTTTTTTTAGTTCTTTTATCTAATGAGGAGAGATGAGGATTATCAAAAAGGAAACGGGAAGACGCGTCCTGATTAATAGGACGCGTTCTAGGAACATCACTTACTTGGTTTTAAGTTAAAGCGAACGCAAGCTCTCTTGACATTAAAGATGTAGAAAAAGGTTATTTACAGTCCCTCTCATGGCTCACCTTGCCTTCATTGAAGCCCTTGTTATTTAACCACTTGTTGACAATAAAGAAGTGGTAACCAGGGATAGACTTCCTAATGCTGAAGAAGTAACTAAACTCCTTCATGGAGGGCGCGCCCAACCCTAGGTTGTGGTACATGATATACAAGGCCCATGCTAACTTCTATGAATTTGGGGATAGTTAAACTGGAGCAATGTCATACCATTTTAAAATTTTCTTGATGTATGGATGCAAGGGCGTGCCCACACCCAGAGAGATAAGTTTTGGAGTAAGAACCATTCTAGGGATCCTCAAATTCTCCACGTTAAAAATATGAGGCCTCATCATTCTAAGAGGACGCGCCTAAATTCCCTCCATATCGTAATACTTCATGGTCCATCCAATCTCTAGGTCTGTTGCAGTAGATTTCATCCCATCACAAGCTAGTTTGTGTTCTTTCTTCCTCCAGACATTTTTCTCTACCTCAGGGAGATCTTTGAGTTCTTTCCGATCAAAATCAAGCTCTACATCATTTGGCTCCCAATGCTCCAGTGGAGAGATATATTGTTGAGGAGAGATGGGGTATTTTTCAGGCTCAGGAGCTCTTTCCTCGAACTCACCCTCACTATGAGGAGAAGGCGTGTCATGAACAAGAGACGTGTCCTAAACATGAGATACATCTTGAGCGGATGTGGACGTGCCCTCGTCAGAGATGGTTTTATGTTTTTGTGATTTACTAGAAGAAGAGATGATCTCATCATCAGTCCAATCTTCGATTGCTTGGCTACGGGCGGTTTGGGAAGTCCTCTTGCGTTTCTTTCCAAGTCTTGCACAAAGGGGAACGTTGTTTATTGATTCAGAGTTTGAGCTTGCCATGATTGAAGTTTTTTATTTCAGAGATTCAAATACACGGGATTCTGCTTCAAGGAAATATTATGTCCTATGATGTTCAGGTAGTTCGGGAATAAAAGAAATGGAAGGTGGGGAATAAATCTCAAGATGTTTGTTGAGAACTTTGAATGGATGGAATGGAGAGGATGAAGACGCGTCCTCCAGCTGAAATAAGAAGGATAAAGATTTTGAGGACGCGTACCTGTCTTAAAGAAAAGAAGTAAGATAATAAAAAAAAGGTGTAAAGACAGGTTTTATGCTATGACGCGTCCTAGTTTGATAGCGCATCTGCTCTATTCATGTTGAAACAAGTTAAACTGCGACGAGTAAATCATGCAATAAACAACAGGACACACCCTCTGTGGTAGACGCGTCCACCATAATTGAAACATAGTGGAAGTTTAATCGATTATGGTTAATTTAGGGAAAATTTATTTAAACCCTAGAAACATTTAATTGAGAATCAAAAAAGGCAAAAGATAACATTCTTACAGATACATACATATATGAATGAAGAACAGTTCATGGAGAAAAGAAGTATATGAACAGTCTTTTGATTATCACGGATGATTTAATCGATAAAATAAAGAAATAAAGAGGAATTTACATACCTTGTAAGTTCTAGAAAAGATTGACTGCAAAAAGTCGAGAAATAAATGGAGAAATGGCCGGATTTTAAAACTTGAAATTTCTGCTTGAGCGGTGGCGATGACGGTTGTTAAGAGAGTAAAATAATGATGTGAGTTTTATTTTAGGGTATTTATAGAGGAGAGGGTATGCTGACGTGTGCAACAGCTGTAACGCAATGGCTATAGAGTGAGTGGAAAGACACGTCCTCCTCCAAAGATGCGTCCTGGGTTTGTAAGCTAAATTTCATTGCTTGGTTTTAAGGATAAAAATTCCAACTTTGTTTTCAACTGCGTATGGAATTTGGGGGGTAGTTGTTATACCCAAAATTTGGCATTGGGTCAAGAACGGGTCAATTGGACCAGAATTGGGACAAGCGGATGAAGAATAAGGTTATGGACTGTAATGTACAAAGGAAAACGTGCCCTCTATACATAGGACACGTCCAACTTGTAGTGGATTGTGTGAGTTGAATTGTTTGAAGCCAAGGTTGTCGTGTCAAGAAGACTAGGACGCGTCCAGAGCTAAGGATGTGTTGAGTGGCATTTATGACACTTTATTACGCTCTGTAAAGCTTTAAATTGGTGTGTTTGTACTCAAGTTGTTGGTATTTTAATGTGTTTTCTAGTGTTTTTATATTTTCAGGCATTCTCCAGGTAATCAAGTGAATTAGCATGGTTTTAGTGCTAATTGGGTGTTAGGATGGTGTTGGAATAAAAGCTTGTGGAAAACCAACTCAAATCAGCAAGGAAAAGAAGAAGTCGGAATTTTATACAGGGAGTCAGCGCGTCCGCATTGTGATAGCGCGTGGCAGCGCCCAAAGATCAAAAGCTCAGCGCGCCCGCGCTGGTCAAGCACGCGGCCGCGCCAGGTCGAGAAAAGAAATTATGTTTATATTCTGATTTTTATCCAGAAGACTTCTACTCTGTATGGGGCAGCTATATATACATAAATAAGCTCGTGTTTTTATAAGGAGAGACGTACAAAAGCTAAGGAAAAGGAGTAAAGAAGATTGTAGAGCACAATTCAATCAAGGCGAAGAAGATCTAGTTTATTCTTGTGATTCTTTGTTTAAGTTGTAACTTTGGATGCTAGTTTTCTTATTCTTGAACCTTTACTTGTGTTTTGTACTTGGTTTTATTAAGTATAAAGACTACGTTTATTATACCATGCTTTCATCGTGGGGTTCTAGCGAATTTATTTATAGATTTATTTAATTAATTTGTTCGATGCCTTAGTGTTTGGTGATTGTATGATAACCTAGTATTGGTTGTGCTTATTCGTCTTATGAGCGTCGCGAACTTATAAGATAGTGTGTTACTTCTTAATGAAGTGAAAGTGAATTTAAGGATTTAGAACTTGCCATGCTAGCATAGGTTCATGTGTTATTGTTATGCATGATTCATAGGTAATTTTAACCATCTTACTTTCCCTATGTAATCACGAAAGATAACTTGTGCATTAAACCGTTATATTTTCAAATCCTATAGACATATAGGGTCTCAATATAATTGGTGTCTATTCATCTTCTATCTCTTTTGTGGATGTCTGGTAGTATGGTACTCGTACAATGAAAGTTGGCGTTTATCAGTTTCGTGTTATCTGATTAGTGTCATCACCATTATATGGTAAGGTTAAGAATGAAAAGGCTATTGAATGAAGTAATTAATGAAGTTAGAATCCCATGTTTATGTCATATATTATTCAACCCTCTTTACTCTCTTTAGTTAATGTTCTCTAGTATAATTCTCATTAGTTAATCGTAGTATAATTAAAACCCAAATTATTATTCGTCTTAGTATTGAATAATAGCCATATCATTGTTGCATAAGTGCATAAATCACAAGATTAATCTAAATCAGTCTCTGTGCGATCGAACCAGAAATAATTCTATATTACTTAGAACACGTATACTTGCATGAATTTTAGCGCATGTTTAGCCACTATCAAGTTTTTGGCGCCGCTGCCGAAGACTGCAGTGTTAACTTTTAGTTTATGTGTTTTTCATCAGTGATCGTTGAAGTTCATTGACTCGGACATTGTTACTTACCTAATCTTTTTCTTTGTCATGTTTCAGGTACTCTAGCGAGCGTGTATGCATACGCGTTCATGGGCTCGTAAGAGAACTCTGGATCAAGCCGAGGAAGAAGTTGTAGTGATTCGAAGGGAAGTTTTTGAGGACGAAGAGAAAGTAGTAGAAGAAGAAAAAGTCGAGGAACCAGCTCTAGTAGTGATGGGAGATCAAGCAGATAATCCTAAGGCTCTAATGGACTATTCTTAGCCTAAGATCAATGATATTCAGTCGAGCATCATCAGACCAGCCATCTCGGCTAACACTTTTGAGATTAAGTCGAGCACGATTCAGATGATACAGAACTCAGTTCAGTTTGGGGGTTCTCCTATAGAAGACCCCAACATGCACATCAGGGATTTCATCGAGATCTGTGACACTTTCAAGTTCAATGGGGTGACTGAAGATGATATCAAGCTGTGACTCTTCCCATTCTCTCTAAGGGATAAAGCAAAGTGCTGGTTACATTCTCTATCACCAGGGTCTATCACCACATGGGAGGATCTTGCTCAAAATTTTCTCACTAAATTCTTTCTGATGGCGAAGACTGCTGCAATCAGGAATGCTCTTACTCAGTTTGCTCAACAAACTGGAGAATCTCTATGTGAGGCTTGGGATCGATATCAGGAGATTCTAAGGAAGTGCCCACACCATGGCATGCCTGATTGGATGATTATAAACTGTTTCTACAATGGGTTAGGCACTCAATCTAGACCTATGCTCGATGCAATATTAGGAGGAGCCCTGTGGGCTAAGAGCTATAATGAAGCTTATGAATTGATCGAACTGATGGTTGCTAATGAATATCAAAATCCTTCTCAGAGGCTAACTCGGGGCAAGGTAGCAGGAATTTTGGAGTTGGATGCAGCAACTGCTATAGCTTCCCAACTTAAAGCGTTGACGATGAAAGTGGACTCTTTGGCGAATTATGGAGCTAATCAAATCTCTAGTGTTTGTGAGAATTGTACGCATCTCATGAAACAGAGCAGTGTGCTATTTGTAATGAATCAGCTCAATTTGTAAGCAACTTTCAAAGATCACAACAACAAGCTCCAACCACTTATCATCCAAATAATCACAATCATCCTAATTTCAGCTGGAGTAATAATCAGAATACGGTGCAACAATCTTATCAGCCATATACAGCAAAGTTATATAACCCTCCTGGTTTTCAGCGCCCGCAATATGCCCCTAGGAAATAACTTCAACTTCAGCAGCTACCACAAGCTAATGAAAAATCTGAATTGGAGGAGTTACGGCTCATGTGTAAGAGCCAAACTGTGTCTATAAAGACCTTGGATAATCAGATTGGGCAAATTGCTAATGCGTTACTGAATCATCAACCTGGCATGCTCCCAAGCGATACTGAAATGCCAGGCAAGAAGGAAACTAAGGAGCATGTTAAGGCAATAACATTGAGGTCTGATAAGGTGATGAATCCTGAAAAATCAAAGACTCTGGAATCTGAAGTTGAGGCTGAAGAAGAAGAAGTGCAGAAGGAAGCAGAAGTGGAACCAAGGAAGACTACTGTTGAGCACACTCCTCATGAGGGTAATACAGGGGAGAAATAGATCTATCCTCCACCTCCTTTTCCTAAGAAGTTGCAGAAGAAAAAGCTGGATAAGCAATTTGAGAAGTTTCCAGAGGTGTTCAAGAAACTTTACATCAACATACCTTTTACTGAAGCTCTTGAACAAATGCCTAGTTATGTGAAGTTTATGAAATGTATTCTCTCTAGGAAGGTGAAGCTTGATGACTTAGAAACCGTTGTTCTCACGGAGAAATGCAGTATTGTGCTGCAACAGAAGTTGCCTCTGAAGCTTAAAGATCCTGGAAGTTTCACTATTCCATACACCATTGGAAAGGTGTCATTTGACAAATGTCTATGTGACTTGGGAGCTAGCATCAATCTGATGCCTTTGTCAATCTTCAAGAAGTTCAACTTGCCTGATCCAAAGCCTACTTATATGACTTTGCAGTTGGTCGACCGTTCTATTACATATCCGCGAGGTATTGTGGAGGATGTCTTGGTCAAGGTGGATAAACTCATCTTCCCCGCTGATTTTGTAATTCTTGATTTCGAGGATGATAAGAAGATTCCCATAATCTTGGGAAGACCTTTCTTGGCTACTGGCCGAACCTTGATAGATGTGCAGAAGGGTGAGCTCACCATGCGAGTGATGGATCAGGATGTAACTTTTAATGTGTTCAATGCCATGAAGTTCCCTACAGAAAATGAGGAGTGCTTAAAAGTGGAGTTGGTTGATTCTGTGGTTACTTCAGAACTTGATCAATTGCTAAGATCGGATTCCTTAGAGAAGGCCCTATCGTGGAATTCCGATAGTGAAGATGATGAAGGGGATGAACAGTTGCAATTTCTGAATGCTTCTCCCTAGAAGAGGAAGATTGATATGCCTTTTGAATCTCTGGGAATGAAGGAGTTGAACAAAGATCTTAAGCGCCTCAAGCCATCTATTGAGGAAGCTCCTACTCTTGAGCTTAAGCCTTTACCTGAATATTTGAGGTATACATTTTTAGGTGATGCATCTACTTTGCCTATGATTATTGCATCTGACCTTTCAGGTAGCGACCATGATAAGCTTTTGAGAATTCTTAGAGAATTCAAATCAGCAATTGGCTGGACTATAACATAAATCAAGGGAATCAACCCTTCATATTGCATTCACAAAATTCTGCTAGAGGAAGGAAGAAAGCCTACTGTTGAGCAACAGAGACGGCTAAATCTGATCATGAAGGAGGTTGTGAAGAAGGAAATTCTTAAGTGGCTGGATGCAGGGATCATCTGTAACACCCCCAAATCCGGGGACGGGGATCTGGGTTGTCACGAGTTCCATTTCCCTTCATAATACTTAATCTTAATAATCAACCAACTACTGCATACTGTGACCCCACAATATACACACACCACAAGTTATAATCTCAGAGATGAATATCCAAAAATAACACAAGTCATTTTATTCCATAATTATAAGCCATAATCGGGGTTATCTTATACGTTAAAATCCTTGTTTTCCACTTCATTATGTTATGGGTTTCTTCTACCTTGATGGCGACCTCCCTGACTATCACATTCAGGGTTTGCTCTAAATCTTATTTCTCAAACTAGGGCTTTCATCTAAGATCTCATCTTTAAGCTCTTGAACGTTTGGAACCCAAGTTCTGTAGGAATACCTCATTATTCCCTTATCATCTTTCTCAGTATTAATCTCTTCTCTATTCATTGGCTCTCTGCCTTCATTTATCACTTTTTTTCTCTTGGCACAATATGATGTTTTCCAATAATTCAGCCTGCATTACAATCTCAAACAACTTTTCAGTACCGGCTCCGGTTACCTTCACTTCTATTTCCATTTTTTCAAAATATCTTATCAACTCTCCCAAAGACATTATCATCTTGAGTCGCACCTTTCTACTAAGGATGTTAGCCATCATATTGGCTTTCCCTGGATGATAAAGAATCTCATAATCGAAATCCTTGATTAGCTATAACCACTTCCTCTGGCGCATGTTGAGCTCTTTCTGCGTGGAAATATACTTGAGCTCTTATGGTTTGTGTAATTTTCGCACTTCTATCCATACAAGTAGTGCCTCCAATATTTAGGGCAAAACTATTACCGTGAGCCCGAGATCATGGGTGGGATATCGAATTTTATATTCCCTTAATTGTCTTGACGCGTACGCGATTACCATATGTGCTGTATAAGAAGCACCCTAATTCCTTATATGAAGCGTCACAACAAATCACAAAATCTGCTTTTCCATCCGGCAACGCCAACATAGGGGTCATCACCAATCTTTGCTTCAGTTCTTGAAAGCTGTTCTCGCATTTCTCTCTGGTAGTCGCCCTAACCACGGTCATCAATTCCTCCACGACCCTTTCTTCATTCTTGTCAGGATCTCCCACGGGATCCTCATCAGCAACAATCCCTTCTGAGATAACATCCTCAACCGCTACATCCTTAATATGAACATCATCTAGTCCCTCGTTAGGGTGCTCCATTGGATCCACAATCTGATCCCCAATATAAAGTAAAACATCATCGTGTTATTACTCTTGAACTTCAGGGTTCAGAGTCTCGCTACCATATACGATAACGATTTATGTTACTATCATGATATTTATAAGGGTTCCCGCAAGGGTTTTAACTGTCAGTACTACGTTAGGTAGTCCGACTATGAACTTGGCAAGAGTTCTTATTATCTTAGTGAATTTATTATTTTTAACGACGCATCATCTCTGAGGTTTATAACGCTTAGCTCTGATACCATTTTTGTAACACCCCTAAATCCGGGGTCGGGGATCCGGGTTGTCACGAGTTCCATTTCCCTTAATAATACTTAATCTTAATAATCAACCAACTACTGCGTACTGTGACCCCAAAATATACACACACACCACAAGTTATAGTCTCAGAGATGAATATCCAAAAATAACACAAGTCATTTTATTCCACAATTATAAGCCATAATCGGGGTTATCTTATACGTTAAAATCCTTGTGGAATCATTATGTTATGGGTTCCTTCTACCTTGATGGCGACCTCCCTGACTATCACATTCAGGGTTTGCTCTAAATCTTATTCCTCAAACTAGGGCTTTCATCTAAGATCTCATCTTTAAGCTCTTGAACGTTTGGAACCCAAGTTCTGTAGGAATACCTCATTATTTCCTTATCATCTTTCTCGGTATTAATCTCTTCTCTATTCATTGGTTCTCTGCCTTCATTTATCACTTTTTTTCTTGGCACGATATGATCTTTTCCAATAATTCGGGCTGCATTACAATCTCAAACAACTTTTCAGTACCGGCTCCGGTTACTTTCACTTCTATTTCCATTTTTTCAAAATCTCTTATCAACTCTCCTAAAGACATTATCATCTTGAGTCGCACCTTTCTACTAAGGATGTTATCCATCATATTGGCTTTCCCTGGATGATAAAGAATCTCATTATCGAAATCCTTGATAAGCTTTAACCACCTCCTTTGGCGCATGTTGAGCTCTTTCTGCGTGGAAATATACTTGAGCTCTTATGTTTTGTGTAATTCTCGCACTTCTATCGATACAAGTAGTGCCTCCAATATTTAGGGCAAAACTATTACCGTGAGCTCGAGATCATGGGTGGGATATCGAATTTTAAATTCCCTTAATTGTCTTGACGCGTACACGATTACCTTGTTGTGCTGTATAAGAAGTACCCTAATTCCTTATGCGAAGCGTCACTATAAATCACAAAATCTGCTTTTCCATCCGGCAACGGCAACATAGGGGTCATCACCAATATTTGCTTCATTTCTTGAAAGCTGTTCTCGCATTTCTCTCTTGTAGTCGCCCTAACCACGGTCATCAATTCCTCCACGGCCCTTTCTTCATTCTTGTGAGGATCTCCCACGGGATCCTCTTCAGCAACAATCCATTCTGGGATAACATCCTCAACCGCTGCATCCTTAATATGAACATCATCTGGTCCCTCGTTAGGGTGCTCCATTGGATCCACAATCTGATCCCCAAGATAAAGTAAAACATCATCGTGTTATTGCTCTTGAACTTCAGGGTTCGGAGTCCCGCTACCATATACGATAACGATTTATGTTACTATCATGATATTTATAAGGGTTCCCGTAAGGGTTTTAACTGTCAGTACTACGTTAGGTTGTCCGACTATGAACTTGGCAAGAGTTCTTATTATCTTAGTGAACTTATCATTTTTAACGACGCATCATCTCTGAGGTTTATAACGCTTAGCTTTGATACCATTTCTGTAACACCCCCAAATCCGGGGTCGGGGATCCGGGTTGTCACGAGTTCCATTTCCCTTAATAGTACTTAATCTTAATAATCAACCAACTACTGCGTACTGTGACCCCACAATATACACACACACCACAAATTATAGTCTCAGAGATGAATATCCAAAAATAACACAAGTCATTTTATTCCACAATTATAAGCCATTACACCTCAAAAGGGTTTCTGAATAAATTTACATATTCTTTTCCGTTATTACAATTCATAAGTATACATAAGTCTGGTACATCAAAAGTTGAAAGCCTAGCCTATTGGTAGCTCCTACCTCTTGCTACAACGGCATCAACGCCTACAAGAAACTGCGGAACGTTTCCTATCCGCTCACGAATTGGGAGCTTGGTCTTGTTCATCTTGTCTATCTGTTATTATGTGATGAAAGAAGAAAGCAAGGGTGAGCAACAAGCCCACCAAAATAATATGTATAATGATTTACAATATATGAGCATTCTCATAGTACTCATGAAAGTCTTGGTCAAGCAGATATGAACCAAGTTTGATATCTTAACGCGACCAAGTCGCAAAATATTCAGTATATATGTATATATACCTTTTGAAATTTTGGAAATCCCCTTCCATGCATAATATACACAGAGTTCCAGTCTATAACTGTATAAAGATATCGTTGCAAGGTGATCTCATATATCTAACCTTGTCTCAATGTTTTTCTGAAAATCTTTGTCATGCATAAGATAATCATTTACTAGATATAAGTTAAAAAGATGAAGTTACAAGATACTCCAATATACTTATATCTTTTCCGAATACTACTTGAACTACCACCGTTCAAGGTATAATCAGTTTCAAAAGTTCATCACATAGATGAGACTACGAGACAAGACTTGAATAAATTCAATCTTTGAAATATCATTCAAAAGAGATGAAGTTACGATATACTTCATTAAGTCCCGATATATATATACACCTATATATATATCTCATACATTCCCTAAAAACCTCTGTCATGACAAGTATAAACAGAGTTGTCATATCCAATGAATTTGGAAAGAAGAGAATTTTGGCATAAACCTGATATCTTGCTGATCAGGCAAAGATATCAATAAGTAACCTTTTCTACTAGTAGATGGATGAATCCCCCACCGGTCATCACCCTGGCCGCATTAGGACCTTGTGCTCGACAGCCAACCGACCTCTTACGCGTTGATGGACTGCCACCCAGCCACTTACACTTTGATAGACCGTACCCCGGCCTATCGCTTATGCCGACTCAATTAGATGGACTTACTTCTCAAACGTTGGGAAAGTAATCAAAGTCTTTTATCAAAACAGCAACCTCGTTGCGAACATAAAATACACCACAGAGCCGGATCCCTCAGATTTTTAAGCGAGTTTTTAAATCCCCTTCGAAAGGAAGATCTTAAATTTGAAAACGAGTTTTGGGATCCGCTCTAACTTTTAATATCATTTTGAAGACTGAAAAACATTTTAAAGAATGTTTAGAATAATTATGATTTAATAAAATAAATCCATCCCGATATATTAGAAAATATTTAAATATTATTATTAAAATAATATTCCCTTAAAGGATAATATTTATAAAAATATTTGAAGTAGAAGTTTTAAAACTCATACTTGAAATGAGTAATAAATAACAAAATATACATATACGAAAGTACGATCTTTATTTGAATAATTGAAAATAGTTTGATTATTATTTAAAACTATCAAATATACCTTATCCGATTCATAGTTATAGAAACTATATATATAAATATATATATATATATATATATATTTGTGTGTGTTATACTCAGGAACATCGACTCCCGGTTTAGAAAAATGTTCACCTTTAGGTCCCCTATACTAAGGGTATACGCAACTAATGCTTATCTCTAGCATAGGTATTATGCAGTTTATAAGCATTTGAATTGATAATAGAATAACAAGATTTCACAACATGCATAAATATACCATATCACATGCTCCAATATATCGCAAGATTTGCTAATAACAGTCATGCACTTATCTCAAGATAATGCATCAGTATATTTACATCACAACAATAGTATAACGGGTAGAAAACTTGCCTGAGCGTTCCGGGATAGACTTAAGCTTAGAGTGGGTCCGGTAACCTATGAACAACAACATAATCCGGAATTAGACCACGGTCGCTTAAGAAACTAGTCAACACTCACTCATACCCTAACGGTCGCTTACGGTCGCTTAGACACTTAACGATTTGCGTTAATCACTCGCGTACCCTCGGCTCCACCAATTTTAATAAATTAACCGTTATGAATTTTTAGGCGACTCTTTCGTGAATACTCTACCAACTGCCTAACCCACCTTACATAATTGTTTCATACTTCAAATGGTCATTTAAGGACCTTAACCAAGGTTTCAAAGTAAAGTCAGGGGAAATAATTCGTTCGCAAAACGCCGTTACTTAAAACGGTCATTTCTCCTAAACCGTACATCGGATTCAAGCGAACCACATATCAAAACGAAGCTTACGACAAAATCTAGCTAAAGATGGCAAAGTTACAGATTCAACAGTTAGATATCTGTCCCGAACACTAAGAACAAGCAGTTGTATGAAAACGGGCATTACGACGGCTATGTTTACACGATTACCAAGTTTTAAACCACTCCAAACAACCATAATTCAACTCACAACCACCAATACAACCAAAATTCATCCAATCCTTACTACATCAGTCCTTAACCTTATGATTTTCCCAACTCATTCAACCACAAACATGAGCTACTAACTATGCTTAAGATTCATTAACCAATAACCAAGATTTATAACCCAAGATCACTACAAATCCAACCAAACTTTAAACAAAAAGTATCATGCTTCTCATATACTAAATCGATCATAACCACTCCTTAATACTCAAAAGTAAAGCTAGGGTATGAGGTTTTACCTTCCTTGGTGAGTGATAAGTTGCTAGGAAGCCTTACGGAGCCTTGATCTAACCTCCAACAAGCTTGATCTTTCAAAGAAATCAAGAACACAAAAATTAATTTCAAGAAAGTATTCACCATCTTCTTGAATGATTTATATAAAATGCTAGGAAAGGATTTTGAAGCTAAGATTCCTAGGAAGTATGTAACTTAACTAGGAGAAACTAGGATAATTACCTTGTAAATTAGCAAGTAGAGGAGCTTGGACTTCCCATTTGTTAAGAAAGAAGTCGAGAGGTTTTCTTCAAGAAATGGAGATGAAAATGAATTGTTTGCTTGCTTGGTGAATTTGTGTGGTGTTTTGTTTGCTTGGTTAATTAGAATTTACCATGGTAAATAATGTTTGGCTAATAATCATCCAACAAAACAAATCTACTTGTCATGCTTATGTCATCTTCCTTATGTCTTCCATTTGCCACATGTCTCTCCCTTGTGGTTTGATGATGTCATAATCCTTGGCTTCTTGTACAAGCTTGTCTCTTGGTCGCTTATTTGTTTTACGGTTTGCTTAACTCTCGTTCTCGGTGATCGTTTAAGGGATCATATCTGGGATCTTATTGCTTGGGCTTCCCTAAACCTTCCTTAATATTTTATACTCCTTTAATTATCCTCTCTTATAATCCTTGAATTTAAATCATTTTAACCATGTTACCTTATACTTAATTCTTTCGGTATCTGATGGATTTTCAGGAAAAATCAAAGTGTTCGAATCCGAATTCTGACGACCTTTACATACACTCATTTACTTTATGGAATACTAATACGATCTCATAATTTCCATAACAATACTCCTATATAGTGTGTTTTGATAATTTTCCTTAATCAGCATCATCATCAAAAGTTACTATTCATCAGGGTTTCAAAAATTTGCAAAATTTGGGGTTATTACAGTCTCCCCTCCTTAAAAGGATTCCATCCTGGAATCAGATAGAAAATAGTTGGGTATGCTTTTCTAGCATTGCGCTTTCTAACTCTCAAGTCAATTCTTCCCACATTGTGGTTTTACCATAAAACTATGACCGGTTTGATAACCGTGTTCCTAAGCACTTGCTTCTTTCAATCCATAACCCTTACTGGTTGCTCCATATAGGTCAGGCCTGATTGCATGTCTATGCGCTGACATTCTCCTATATGTCCCATATTCGGATTAAACTTCCTTAACATTGATACGTGGAACATGATATGAACTTGCTACAGGTTCGGGGTAGGGCTAGTTCATTTGATAACTTCCCAATACGTCTTAATATATCCAAGGGTCCAATAAATCATGGGCTTAGCTTTCCTTTCTTTCTGAAC
Source organism: Apium graveolens (assembly GCF_009905375.1). Lineage (NCBI taxonomy): Eukaryota > Viridiplantae > Streptophyta > Magnoliopsida > Apiales > Apiaceae > Apium > Apium graveolens. The sequence goes on along the minus strand of NC_133657.1, from coordinate 71,655,003 downwards.
CTCATCCATCCTTTCCAAGGGAATACCTTTAACAGCACTAGGTCCCCTAATTCCTACTCTTTGTCCTTTCGTGTCAAATCAACATACTTCTTATGTCCATCTTGGGCTACTACCAGCCGTCCTCTGATTAGATCTATTTTATCCCTGGTCCTTTGGACCATTGCTGGTCCGAGCATCTTGCGCTCTGCAACTTTATCCTAGCATAAGGGAGATCGACATTGTGTTCCCTCAAGGATCTCATAAGGCGACATCTCGATACTGACATACGATCTATTGTCACAAGAAAACTCAATCCGTGTTAAGTGACCATTCCAAATTCCTTCAAGTCTATTGTACAGGCTCTCATCATAACTTCTAGCATTATAGCTTTTGCTTATCAATACCCATTATGTTCCAGTTCGTAATCGTTACTATCTTCCGTACCTAATATTATACTGGTTACTCTTTTGCTTGCTAGCGTTCTATAACCTTTTAATAAATGCGTCAACCTTAGTATCACGAAAGCGTTATAATCGGAATACCACCGCACTGATACTACTTCATTTCTAGCGGCTTTCATATTTGAAAGCTTGATCCATCGTATAGAGGTAAAATAATTTATTGAGAGATCACTATGATCATGAACAATTGTTCTATTGCATAGTTAGTACATAAAGTGGCCAGCATTTAGTACTTGATAAGCAATTAAACAACATGTGGTATCCTACTAGGCTTCTATCACACAGATAGATAGTCATTCGGCAATACCTCCCCTTCTGGAAGGGTTGTTCTTCTCAGCTTACATGAAATGAAAAGAAGAGAAAAGAATGAATTAAAGAGAATTGTTTATATGTAAAAAAAATATATTGCCACAAAATATCTGGCTTGGAATCTACCTCTGAACTATAGAGGTTTGTCATAGGAGAACAAAACATATATGTATATATATCAACATCAAGTATTATGGCATCGCATTTCATATGCCTAAATATTTTTTCTATTCCGTCCATCATTCTATGGGCCCATGCTCTTGCTCGAGCTCATAAACACTCACCTTTGAAACTCCCTCGACATCGAAACTCGAATAAGGGATTTCATTCTAGACATCATTGTCACTAGAGTTCTATGTTTGCACTGCAACCTTCCTCGTATAGTAATACAACTCTCTATTCATAAGAAGGAATAAATATATAATATGTAAATAATCCACTAGTTAGTCAATCAATGATAACTTATACGTCAACACAACCCCATTAGTGGTACTCAATCTCAACATCCATTCCAATACAACTCTCACGGTTGTAATCGGCTCATTACTCGCAAAATCATTGCTGCATTACTATGGTCCACCACTGACCTACTGTAGTCATTCATTTTCTATGAAATCTTAATAGCTAACCATACGGATTCCATACATGTCGTATCGAATTCTTCTAAGGAGGCAACATAATCACCATTCCATGATTCATGAAGAACACTCCTGAACTTGGCGTACATATGACATGAAGCAGATAAAATTGCAGAAGAGTTATAATAAAAATAATGATAGCAGGTTAATACCATTCTTAATCATATGTCTTTATTATGAGACATGAAGTTCAAAAGTTTATTTAGTCCTTTCCCAACATGGTCCGGGCAAATCTCAAGATAGGACCTTCTAAGATAGGTAGCCCGCTCACGGAAATTTTATGAACTAAATCTTTACCAAACTACCATTACTGTTGGGTATTGCACAGAAGGAACGTCAATCTTCCATACTATAATATAACCTTTATGGTTTCACCCAGTCATTACTATATTCCTTTGGCACGAGTGCCTGCAATTATTCTCTTACACTTAAAGTGTCAGCCACCTCATTGGCCTTTCCTGATAGTAATAGTTCCTTATAATTAATGTCTTTTGAACGATCTCCAACTAATTTTTTTACCTCATTTCCAATCACTGCTTGTGTGAAGATGTTTTCCTTAAAATCTGGTGAGAAAAAAAATCACCATTTTTCTATAAGTTATTTTTTCGGTCTTTAGAGGTTAACATTGTCACACTGACTATCGATCATACTTAGGACGTTTCTTACCTTGGGTCCTTCTCGTTTTCACCAATCTCGACCTTCATTGGGTCGATCTATAGTTTTCTATGGTTTAACGCGTGCCCACCTGGCATTATTATAATTACGCCATATTTCCTTTATCAATATTTTTATTCTTCAGAACTTTGAATATTACCTTTCTCCTTGTAAAACCTCTAAGTTTATCCTTGAATCGTTCCTCCTGTATTCCCTAGATACAGGGCATATCAAAATACCATTTACTAATACTATAACCATTGTCTATGTACTTTTGAAAAATTTCTCCACTGATCTTTAGAGGTTGTTGTTACCTTAATCCTTTCCAATTCATACTATCAATACTCATTTTGTCCCTATTAAGGGCGAAATGCCAACCTTGATGCATTCCCCTAGGATTCATCTCAAGTTATCGAGGTTCTATCCTTAATTCCACCTTTAAAAAGGTACATGCATCATTTCATGGATAAATCAAGTCATATATCCTTGATAGATTATCTTATTCAATCATTCCCACCTCGACAGTCTATACCTAATTTCACAATAGCATTCCTATTCAAATTGAGGTCAATCCATATGGCCTACAAAAGATAACAATGGTTATCCGCTTTTCTTTCCTGATTTGGTAATGATAACATGGATGTTCTGGAAGATATTGGTCGTTTCCGACGTGAACTTCTTCTTAATAAATCCTCATTTACTTTTGTTGTTTATCTCAACAGTCATCTCAATGTTGGGATATTTTTCATACATGGCGTCTCCCTTTCTGGGTATCAAGCCACCGGTCTTACACTTCACATTCTTGAAGGTCACTTCCTTCATCCAATTTTCCTAATTTCTTACTTTCTTGTCTCCTCAGTCTATCCGCGTCTCATTATTTATCCTTCGAACTATCTCAAGGTTTCCTCGGATCCTCCCAACTTAAAGTGGATAAAATATATGCATCTCTTATGCCTTCAACCATCAACTTTAACTCATGGTGAATCACCCTCATCCTGACGATTACATACTTTTCTATTTCTATTGCTACGAGTCTTTAGGGTTTCCTCATATCCAACTCCCTTATCATTCCTCAAACTCTATTCCCTTTACATTCCTTTCCACTTCAGTTTCTTTTTATTTACCTCTCTCCTACAATCATTTCACGAACCCACTAATCATTGACTTCAAATATCACGTCATTCTGGGATTCTTGTGCTCAGAACGAATCTTGACAACTTTTACAATCTTAGATTCATAATTTATCATACTCGTCCGCCTTTGTTCTGGCTCTAAAGCTTTTACACTATCTCCATAACCTTGGGAATTACTTTCCCGAAAACAATTGACTGAACTTTAATCAGTTTATTATAACCTCTGGCTTCGTGCCTTTCTTGGTGTTTCACCAGCGGGTAGCCTCTCTCTTAGGAAGGTAAGTGAAAAAATAGTATTTTACGCTTCGTCAATCATTTAGAATCTCAAATGATTCCTATATTTCCTTTAGTCAGGCTCTTGCCTCGACTGGGTCACCCCGTTCCTTGGAACTCTGAGAGCTTACCGACTTAAAGGTCATGAAATAATTTCCCATCGCACTGATTCCTCAGGGTGGTGGTTGGGGGTAAAAGTATAAGATTTGTTTAGGAAGGTCCATGAGTTGCCCCATAGGAGCACCGTCTTGGTGCTCCCATCCTTGCTCGACTTTTGTTTTCTCAGTATGAAATGTTTCATCCTTCTCCCATAATCGGGGTTATCTTATACGTTAAAATCCTTGTTTTCCACTTCATTATGTTATGCGTTCCTTCTACCTTGATGGCGACCTCCCTAACTATCACATTCAGGGTTTGCTCTAAATCTTATTCCTCAAACTAGGACTTTCATCTAAGATCTCATCTTTAAGCTCTTGAACGTTTGGAACCCAAGTTCTGTAGGAATACCTCATTATTCCCTTATCATCTTTCTCGGTATTAATCTCTTCTCTATTCATTGGCTCTCTGCCTTCATTTATCACTTTTTCTTTTCTTGGCATAATATGATCTTTTCCAATAATTCGGGCTGCATTACAATCTCAAACAACTTTTCAGTACCAGCTCCGGTTACCTTCACTTCTATTTCCATTTTCTCAAAATCTCTTATCAACTCTCCCAAAGACATTATCATCTTGAGTCGCACCTTTCTACTAAGGATGTTAGCCATCATATTGGATTTCTCTGGATGATAAAGAATCTCATAATCGAAATCCTTGATTAGCTTTAACCACCTCCTCTGGCGCATGTTGAGCTCTTTCTGCGTGGAAATATACTTGAGCTCTTATGGTTTGTGTAATTCTCGCACTTCTATCCATACAAGTATGAAAGAGATATGTCCTAAGTCCAATCATGTATGAGGATTTAGGAATAACTTTTATGTAATCTGTTTTGATTTCATTGATATTAATAAAAGGCTTGTTTTGTTTTTATTGCGGGCTCTATCTATTTAAATGTTTAAATAAGATATACCACAGTTTAGAGTAAAGCTTTTTATGGATTGTGATGAGATCATAATAATGAGACCTAAAAGATGATAACTCTAAACTTAAATAGTTCATGGTCGTAGGATTACTAACTGGTAATTAATAATCCACAAAGATCGGTACATACTATGCTTGCTTCATTATGAAGGATGTCTTTTCTCATAGACATTTGTGTGGTGACACTATAGCTAGTATGTAGGTGCTTATTATAGAATAAGTTCACTGAACATGACTCACACAACTGAACAACTGATGGAGTTCACTCACGTGTCAGCAGTTGTTCACATAGTGATAGTTGTACAAGTATCCTTAGACTTGAGGTCATCATAGTCATCTTGTGTATAATGAACTATGCTTTGGTTTAGTTCTTAGTCTTAAGGGACAATTATAAGGGCTCTACTGGGTATAGGAATTTGTACACGAAGATAGTGTATGATCAATAAAGGATCTACCCCTTCCAGTATAGGAAGAGAATGTTCAATGCTGATCCACTTATGTTAGTTCAGGAATCTCTGGCCAGAGTGAATGAAATTAGAAAGGAGTTTCTAATTTACATTAAATAGAACTAAGCATAGTGAATGGGAAAGCAAGTGATTAAATAAGATAGGCTTGACACAAGTTCCATGCCTTGTATTTAATCGTGACATTGCAGGGTAGAAGGAATTAATTGTACGGTAACTACTCACTGAATAGGTTCTTGGTATTCTAAGCAGTGAATTCGTATTATCCGGATAGTCGCGATATGCTGAGAAGTATCCCTCACGATGTAGAATAAATATGATTAATTAATTAATCATATTTAATGAATTAGAGAATTTATATAAATAATGATAAAATAGTTTTATTATTTATTTCTACTACCGGCTTAATATTGAATCTACAGGGTCACACCATAAAAGAGAATGATTTAATGGTGGAGGAATTAATTAATAATGGTTGATAATTCTTTATTTATGAAATAAATAATTAATTGGCAAATTTAATAATTAATTAAATGAGATTTAATTGATTATAAATCAATTAAGAAAAGGTTCTTAATATTATTAATTAAGAATTTAATTTTTGGAAATTAAATCAAGTGAGAGAATTATTTCTAAAGAGAGTTAGAAAAAGGATTAATAATTAAAAGGTGTTTTAATTATTAGTGAGAATAATGAAGGGTTAATAATAATAATATTTTATGGGAAAATTTTCAGCTGAAAATTTTGCCTATAAATATACTATTATAAACCCTATTTTTGCCTCAACCAAAAAGATTTACAAAACCCTAATTCTCTCCATCTCCTCCTCCTTCATTACATCGTTTTCTTGGTGGATACCGGTGGAGTGCTTCACACTTGAGGAGCAGCTGCTAAGGATCTCCGTTCATCGTTCTTGGATCGCTAGTAAAGACCTCCATCTTTCCATTAACATAAAACTTCTTAAGGTAAACACACTGAACTGCGAATTAAATATTATTTTTTCGCATGGATCTTGCGGAGGGTTTCGTTTTTTTTAAGATTAAATTTACGTTTTCGCTGCGTTTATGTGCTAAAAACCCTTCAATGGCATCAGAGCTACTTGCGAAAAGTTTTTAATTCGTTTATGTGTTTAACTGTTTTCGATATATGAGCATGTACGTGATTCGCCATGATTTGATGTTGATATAATATGCTTATATATGTATGGTTTTGAATATATGATATTCATGTGAGTTGTATAATCATAAGATGATTATGTAATCTGTATATATACTGATATATACATGATTTATGTTTGTTCTAATTATGAGAATCATATTAGATACTGATTCTAAAATTGGCTGCTGCAGATTTGCTAAAATCTGGGTCTGGTGTCCGATTTACGCAAACGAATACCCTATTCCATAGGTAAACGATCGTCTGAGCAAAACTGATAGATAAAGCTATCAACAACTCGTCTGTAAGGCGTTTGACGTTGTTTACTGCCCGAAAACAGTGATTCTTTTTTTTCTGAATTGATTCTGATTTTTCTGATTTTTGTCATATTTTCTTTTTATGATTAGATCATGGATAATATGATATGTTAAGATCAGATTATGTGTTTTAACATGCTTTTATGTGTTGTATGAGCATGGTGGATGGTTATGGCCTTTCGTCCTTAGTGTAATGGTTTTGATTTTGGTTTTAAATACGACTTGCATGTCGTCAATCTTTGTAATCATAAATCTCGAATGTAACTCGAGTTATTCTTGTAAGTTCATTAGATTAGTTTTACTTTCAATCATGTAATGTAATTGAAGACTCAAGAAGGCTATCCAATGGAGGTGATACAAAGAAGAAGACTTATGTAATAAGTAGTTGTATTTATTTCCATCACCATATTAAATTGACCTTGATCTTTATCATGAGCTCGATAAAGATCACATAGGATGGGGCCATAACCAAACACATTTACTTTATTGCACTTTACATTTACTTGTTCATTTAATTTTATATATGAGATATATGCCTATGTTTACCATGCGATGATAGATTTAGGTGAACTTAAATCAATATAAGGCGTACTCTAGAAAATCTAGAATAAGAATCGTTTCTTGCCTTAACAATAAATATTATGAATACGATCATGAGATTCTTGTGTTTATGAAACACGTAATTGAATATGAATTTTCAATATTGAGAGAAAGGATGATTCTGTCAACAACAGATTTCTATCTGTAAGAAAGGGTTATTGAGTGACTGTTAGATATATTTGATAATGTCATGGCTAAAATGTTTTATGTTTAGCTTTCAGATCTTGTGTGAACAGGATAGATCAGTACTTAACTGTTGATCAGTACTTATACTGGAAGTCAAGACTTAAGGATATCAGTACTTGTATTATTAGGAGATAATCATCAGAAGATAGATATCAGAACTTAAGTGCTGAAGGACAATCAGATAAGGACAATAGCTGATTAAAGGAAAGAAGATCGAGATAAACATAAGAAGAGATATGCATGAAGAAGGAATTCCATGAAGAATGGAATACTTGGAAGAAAAGATATCTGATTGATATATTTTAGGAAGCAGAATTATATTCCATATCAATTAGCGATTATCTTGTAACTGTGTAGTATATAAACACAGACATAGGGTTTACACTAAAAGTGTTATCATTATTAGAAAAGATTATTCATTGTAACTCTAGCAGCTCTCGTGATATTTGTTCATCACTGAGAGGTAACAGTTCCATACTGTAACAGAGTTTATTGTTTCAATAAAGTTTGTTTTCTGTTACTTAAGTTCTTTAAGTTCGATTTGAGTGTACTATACACTGTATTCACCCCCTCTACAGTGTGCGTGTGACCTAACAATTGGTATCAGAGCCTATCTGTTAACATACATACAGTTAAAGATCCAAACACAATCATGTCGGACACAGAAACTCCAACTAAGCCTACCAAAACTTAGGAACCACCGAAGACACAAATTCAGAGTCGGTATGAGACCATCAGAGTCCCCATACTAAGACCATCTGAATATCCCATATGGAAGGTAAGGATGACCATGTTCCTGGAAGCAACAGATCCAGAATACCTTGATAGAATCAAGGAAGGTCCTCACAAACCAACCAAACTCGCAGTTGCAGTTGCAGGTGAAGCAGCAATGACCGTACCAAAGGAGAAGAGTGATTATACTGCTGAGGACATAGCATCAATTGCTAAGGATGCTAAGGTACGACACTTATTGCATAGTGCCATTGATAATGTAATGTCAAATAGGGTAATCAACTGCAAGACTGCTAAGGAGATATGGGATGCTCTGGAAACAAGATGTCAGGGAACTGACATAATTAAGAAGAACAGGAAGACAATACTCACTCAAGAGTATGAACACTTTGACTCAAAGACTAATGAGTCATTGAATGATTTATATGATAGATTTGTCAAACTTTTGAATGATTTGTCATTGGTTGATAAAGAGTATGATCTTGAAGATTCAAACCTTAAGTTCCTGTTAGCTCTTCCTGAATGCTGGGATTTGAAGGCAACGACAATAAGAGACAACTACAATCTTGATGAAACAACTCTTGACGAAATCTATGGAATGCTCAAGACACATGAGCTGGAGATGGAACAAAGAAGCAAGAGGAAAGGAGGAAAGTCAAGGACAATTGCTCTTAAGGCTGAAGAAGAATTCCCCAAAGCAGCTTCCTCAAAGAAAGACAAGGGTAAAGCTCTTTTCATAAAGTCTGATACTGAGTCATCAAGTTCTGAGAGTGATGATGACTCAGATTCTGAAAGCTTGCCTGAGACTGATGTTGATGAGGAGATGATGAAGCTGTGTGCTCTTATGGTGAAAGGAATCACAAAGATTGCATACAGGAAGTTCAGGAAGGGAAAGAAGTTTTCCAGGAAAAGCATAAGTTCTGATAAGAAGAATTTCAGAAGATCTGAAGGCAGAGGAGGGAAGTCTGACAGAGGAGATTACACCAATGTTAAATGCTATAACTGTGGTGAGAAAGGCCACATATCTCCTGACTGTAAAAAGGTAAAGGGTGACAAAGGCAAGGCTCTTGTCATAAAGCAGAAAAGCTGGACAGACACCTCAGACTCTGAAAGTGAGGAGAGTTATGCATTGATGGCAAATGCTGATAAAGAAAGTGCTGATAGCAGTTCTGAAGCTGCTGAAACAAAGGTACCTCAGACTACTTATGCTTTTCATACTGATGATATTAATGAGTTGAGAAGATATCTTAAAACCATGTTTGTTAGCTATAGAGATCAAACTTTAACATGTGAAAGATTAACTTCTGAAAATCTTGCATTTAAGAAAAGGAATGATTTCTTAGAAAGAGAGTTAGTCATGTTCCATCAAACTCAGAAGGATAGAGATGATGCTTTTTATGTTAGGGATGAAGTGCTAAAATTAAATGAATCTCTAAAAACTGAGTTAGAAAAGGAAAGAGAGATTATCAGGACTTGGACTAACTCTGGCAAAACAACTCAAAATTTGCTAAGTAGTGCAAACTGGAAAGAGGGCTTAGGTTATGGAGAAGATACGAATGATAAAGGAACTGAAGAAATTAAGCCTGTTGTTAAGCAAAAGCCAAAGTTTAAACCTGTTAAGTTTGTAACTGTAAAGTCTGAAAATGAGAAATCAGAAGTTAAAGAGGAATTAACTTCTGACAAACTAAAACAGGAAAAGACAGGTGAAGTAAACATAGGCTTAATGACAAAGAAGCAGCTTAAGCATAAGCTGAAAGATGTCAAGAATGCAAACAAGGTAAAATCACCTAGGAAAAATAGGAATGGAAAGGAAGGTGTGAATAAAAGCAATGATTATAAACCTGTTCCTGATGCTCCTAGGAAAACATGTCATAACTGTGGAAGTTCTAACCATCTGGCTTCTTTTTGCAGGAAAAATAAGAATATTAACTCCTTACCTTCAAAAACAGGAGTTAAGAGTCAGTCTGTTAGATACAAACCACAAAATCCTTATTTTCATTGTGGTAGTTTATGGCATTCCATTTATACTTGTAAGGAATATCATAGTTTGTACTATGATTATTATCAAATAAAACCTTCTTTGAAGAAAGTTTCCATTGTTCCTTCTAGTGTAAATTCTGATTCAAAGTCTGATAATGTAAATTCTGATAAGAAAAATGTTAACATAAACTCTGATGCTAAATCCGCTGCAAATGTTAACAAACTTAATAAGGCCAAAGGATCCAAGCAAGTCTGGGTCCTTAAAACTAATAATTAGTGGTCTTTGTGATTGCAGGGCAACAGGAAAAATATTCTAGTTCTGGACAGTGGATGTTCAGGACATATAACTGGAAATAAGGCCCTACTATCAGACTTTATGGAGAAAGCTGGCCCAAGTGTTTCTTATGGAGATGGCAACATTGGAAAAACATTGGGATATGGCAATATCAATCTTGGAAATGTCATAATTAAACAAGTAGCTCTGGTCTCAGGACTTAAACACAACCTACTGAGTATAAGTCAAATCTGTGACAGAGGTTATCATGTTGATTTCTTTGAAGAACACTGTGAAATTGTGAGTAAATCTAAAGGCAAAGTTGTTCTGAAAGGATATAGACTTGGTAACATTTATGAAGCTAAGCTTTCAACAAGTACTGATGGCTCTGCAATCTGTCTGTTAAGTAGAGCATCAATTGAAGAAAGCTGGAATTGGCATAAGAAACTCTCTCATTTAAATTTCAATAATATAAATGAACTGGTCAAGAAAGATCTTGTGAGAGGATTGCCAAATACAGTATTTGCTCCTGATGGTCTTTGTGATTCATGTCAGAAAGCCAAACAAAGAAAATCTTCATTCAAGAGCAAGAATGAATCATCAATTCTTGAGCCTTATCATCTTATACATATTGATCTATTGGTCCAGTAAATGTCATGTCTATTGCAAAGAAGAAGTATGCGTTGGTCATAGTGGATGAGTTCACCAGATACACATGGGTGTATTTCTTGCACACAAAAAGTGAAACTGCATCTATCTTGATTGATCATGTCAAACAACTGGATAAAATGGTCAAAGATTCTGTGAAAATTTTAAGGAGTGATAATGGCACTGAGTTCAAGAATTTGATAATGGAAGAGTTCTGCAAAAGCCATGGAATAATGCAGGAATTTTCTGCTCCTGGAACTCCACAGCAAAATGGAGTTGTTGAAAGGAAGAATAGAACTCTCATTGAAGCTGCACGTACATTGCTTGTAGAAGCAAAGCTTCCAACCTATTTCTGGGCTGAAGCTGTGCAGACTGCTTGTTTTACTCAAAATGCAACACTCATTAACAAGCATGGAAAAACACCATATGAGATGGTGAAGAAAAAGAAGCCAAATCTGAAATATTTTCATGTATTTGGATGCAAGTGTTTTGTTCTCAAGACTCATCCTGAACAGCTATCAAAGTTTGATCTAAAAGCTGATGAAGGAATCTTTGTTGGATATCCACTTTCCACAAAAGCCTTCAGAGTCTATAATTTGAGAACAAAAGTTGTCATGGAATCTATCAATGTCTCTTTTGATGACAAGAAGATCACTGGCCTTAAAGATTTCATTGACCATGATCAGCTGAGATTTGAAAATGAAGACTCATATTCTGATACTGAAAACCCTGACAGTCTAAGTCCTGATACTGCAAACTCTGATGGATTAAACTCTGATGTTATTGAAACTGTGGTGACTACGTTAAATGAAGATGCACCTATGCAGGGGGAGCATACTCAAGATCCTACCACATCTCAAGAAACATCAGAACATGCATCTGGCTCTTCAAGTTCTGATTCGTCAAGTTCTGATAAGCCAAGTTCTGATAGTGCTGAAAATCTAAATACTGAAGAATCCAACTCAGAGAGCATAGTCTCAGGGGGAGCATCAGAAAATGAAAATGAAGATAGCATGGATCATGGGGGAGCATCCAGTTCTAGAGAAAACCTTCCATCTGCAAGGAAGTGGACAAAATCACATACACCTGATTTGATAATTGGAAATCCTGATGCAGGTGTCAGAACTAGAACAGGTACTTCAAATGAGTGTCTATACAATTCTTTTCTCTCTCAGACTGAGCCAAAGAAAGTGGAAGAAGCTCTTCAAGATGCTGATTGGGTGCAAGCAATGCAGGAAGAGTTGAATGAATTTGAAAGAAACAAAGTCTGGACCCTAGTGCCAAGACCAAAGAATAGATCTGTTGTTGGTACAAAGTGGGTATTCAGAAACAAAACTGACAGTGATGGCATAATTACGAGGATATTTTTGGATTATGCTGCTCATAAAAAGTTTACTGTCTTTCAAATGGATGTGAAAAGTGCTTTTCTCAATGGAGAATTGGAGGAAGAGGTATATGTTGAACAACCTCCAGGTTTTGTAGATACCAAACATCCAGATTATGTCTACAGGCTTGATAAAGCACTTTATGGACTTAAGCAAGCTCCTAGAGCATGGTATGAGACTTTAGCTCAGTTTCTTCTGGAAAGTTGATTCAACAGAGGAACAATAGACAAAACACTGTTCTACCTCAACCATGGAAAGGACTTACTTCTGGTCCAGATTTATGTTGATGATATCATTTTTGGATCTACAAATGACAAACTTTGCAAGAAATTTGCCAAACTAATGCAGTCAAGATATCAGATGAGTATGATGGGGGAACTTAGCTATTTTCTGGGCCTTCAAGTCAAGCAGAATGAGGAAGGCACTTTTATTTGTCAAACCAAGTACACCAGAAACTTGCTGAAGAAATTTGGAATGCAAGATTGTTCAAGTGCATCCACTCCAATGGCCACTGCAACAAAACTGGATAAGGATACCGGTAAATCAGTAGATATTACTGACTACAGAGGTATGATCGGCTCTCTACTCTATCTAACTGCTAGTAGACCTGATATCATGTCTGCTACCTATCTTTGTACAAGATTTCAAGCAGATCCAAGAGAACCTCACTTAACAGCTGTAAAAAGAATCTTTAAGTATCTTAAAGGAACAGCTGCTCTGGGATTATGGTATCCTAGAGAATCAGATTTTAAACTAATAGGTTACTCATATGCAGATTTTGCAGGTTGCAAAATTGACAGGAAAAGCACAAGTGGAAGCTGCCAATTTCTTGGAGGCAGATTGGTTTCTTGGTACAGCAAGAAACAAAAGTCAATTTCCACATCAACTGCAGAAGCAGAGTATATTGCTGCAGGAAGCTGTTGTGCACAGATTCTTTGGATGAAGAATCAGTTACTGGATTATGGGTTAACATATTTCAAAATCCCTATTTACTGTGATAATCAAAGTGCTATTGCTATGACAGGTAATCCAGTTCAACACTCAATGACAAAGCACATCAGCATCAGGTACCACTTCATCAGGGAACATGTGGATGAAGGTACAGTGGAATTGCATTTTGTTCCCACAGATCAACAATTGGCAGATATCTTCACAAAACCATTATGTGAAGCTACTTTTACAAGATTGGTAAATGAACTTGGAATGGTTTCAGGTTCTTTCTCTAAATCTGCTTAGACTTGTTCTGTGTTATCAGACTTTATGCTCAGTATTTACAGAATTAATCTCATTGTATATTCTGTGCTTAATTGATAAATGTCTTTTAGTACTGACTGTTGTCTGATATATGTTTCTAAACTCTGATAAGTGATAAGTTTGTTCTAGTACCTAATCAATCCTATGAGGATAACTGTGCTAGATAACTGACCTAGTAGTCTTCAATAAACAAATGATTCCATGGAAGAAGTAATTATTTCTGTGGAAATCTTATGACGCTAGCAAATTCTGATATTTGAGCTTAGTTAAGTTTACTTTGTATATCTTATTACTAAGTCACAAATTAGAATAATGCTACTCCTCTGTTAAGTTCTGATACTAGTAAAACTGCTGAATGTACTAAGTGCTGATAAACCTCACTTATCAAAAGAAAAAGCAAAAAGATCAAAGAGTAAAATCAGGTACTCCTTTGAGATCTAGAGTAAAAATATGGAAGGGACGACCCAAGTGCATTGCTGGTATTAAGTAAATATGCATTAGAAAAGCAAAATATTTTCTTGGTGACTTTTCACACTCTATGATTACTGGAGAAATACTCTGATAATAGCATAAATTCTGATAAACAGTCGTGACTCACTTACACTGAGAAGCCACTGTAAAATAGAATTTCAAAAGATGCATAAAATGAGCACAAAACAGTTGAGGTTAACTCAAGCATGAACTCATTCATCAGTAGGTTTCAGGACAATGACAGATCTTTAGCAAAATTTTAGTTATGCCTTATTTCTAAGATGTACTGAAGTGAATCAGACTTTACTCTTTGTCTGTTATTTAGCTTAATGCACACACTAATCACTCCATCTGAATGATGAAAATTTCTGTGGTGGTCTATGTTATTTTAGATAAACAGTCATTGTGTCATTATTGCACAAATTCTGAGGACAAGTTCTAAGTTACACGTTCTGATGATTAAGTTCTGACGTCCATAACTCAGCCCTTGTATGAGTATTTACTAAGATGGGCATTCCTTTTTCGAGTTAAGAAATTATGTTCTGATGACTGTTAAGTTCTGGTATAGGTCTAAGTTCTGATTTCTCAGTCTAATTCTTTACTTGGCTTATCTGTGAATAAAATTTGATAACAGTCTCAGTTCGAACTAGAATATGTTGAAGTGGAAGATTAATAGTCACTATGATTAGGATTAATGGTATTCGTACTTGAACAGTCCACTGTTTCTTGTGTCTTGTGTGATCCAGACCATGACTCCTCTTTCCAATGACTGTTATTCTTTTTCAAAGTCTAGGGAGACGAGGTAGAATTAATTCTACCTGTCAGCATTAAATATCTTTGCGTCTCTTGGCATTCTCTTGCCTATATAAGCAACCACTTCACATCAGTCTTTCCATCACATTCTTCTCACACACTTATCCTCCTTCTTCTGTCAAAAACACAATGGTTCGATACAACATGTTTTTGAACACACAAACCTTCACTATGGAGCTCAGTTGTGCCGAGTGGCAGCAGGAGTGGCATATAACAGCCATTCTTGAGGAGATCTGGGACTCTGTCCCACAGGAGGTGCTAGCTCACCTTCTATTCTTCGAGATGGATTACCATCGCCATCTGGAGCGACTGGAGGAGGAAAGGCAGGAAGCTATCCGTCAGCAAGAGCGAATCATACGACTCGCCATCTTGTTTGTCGAAGATAGGAAGAGGAAGATGACTTAATCTTGTCTTCTTCCTGTTCTTCTTCATCCTCAGCTTTATCAGGCTTCTTAGCTAGGACTAAAGCTGTTGATGTTAGGATTAGGAGCTTAGGGAAAATCTTGTATAAGTATTGATGTAATTTCCATTTCATAAATGTATTGTCTTGATATATTAATGAACGTTGTTTTTACTTCAAGATTTTGTCTCCGAGTCATTTCATCTTATGTTGATAAATCCTGATTGATGTTCTGATGACCATATATATTTTGTTGTATATTAAGTTCTGATTCATTTTCAGCACTTACTCATCTAATTTGTCTTGGTCATTTTCTTGTGATGTATTTTCAGAATATCAATGATGCAGTGAAAAATAATTCAATCAGTACTAATGGTTTAAATTTTGAATTAAAACTGTTTCTCTTGATTAATGGAACGGTTTTTCCTTGAAACAAGGCAACTGGGTAAGTAATGATTCCTATTTTCTCGAGCCCAGTAACTGACCGTTATTACTGCTTGTCTGACAGGTGTCCAACGGTAATATTTTTTTTCAGAGTATAAGTACAACAGAGAGAAGATTTCTTTAATCTTTTATTTTCTTTATACTTTATCTCTCTTCTTACTTTTACTCTCCTTCACTTTACTTTTTCCGTTGTTTTCATACAGACATTATATCAAACACCTATCAGGCATACTTAACTCTCAATTTTTTTCACATGGCACCAAAGGATTTAATCATTGATGGAGCAAAGTTTGTTCCAAACAACTATGCTGCAATTCTTGATCATGCTGAAGCTCCATCTGAATTGCACTTTGTGCAAGATCTTCTTGCACATAGTGAGGTTGGGTACGCCTTAACTCAGCCTGAATTATTTTCAAGTCAACAAGTTCTGAGGTTCTGGAGGACTGGCGTTTTTGATGATGGTGGTAACCGTGGAACTCCCAGTATTATCTTCCAAGTGGGTGATTCATCTTTTGTAGTCACTCATGGTACAGTACGCAGGGCTTTACATCTTCCAGAGGATTGTACTTTCTCAGTTCCAGAGGACTCAGCCCTTCGGGAGTTTATGGCTGAATTGGGATATGAAAAGAGTCTGACGAAACTTGGAAAGTTGAAACGGGCTAATATCAGAAGAGAATGGAGTTTCTTCTTTGATTGCATCACCAAAGCTTTTGGAAATAAATGTTCGAATTTTGATGCTATTCCCATTATGAGTCAGCACATCGGGTATGCAATTATCAATCACACTCATTTTGATTTTGCAACTGCTTTAATTGGTTTTATTGGGGATAGGATGACAGAGGATCGAGATGTTTTTTATTTTGCTAGATTCTGTCAACTTATTTACACTTATTGTACTGATGAACCTCAGTTAGTCAGCACCCAAACCCCACCTTTTAAAGTTGCAAAAAGGTACTTTAATGATCTGGTAAATGCTGATACTAAGAAGAAAATGGTTAGACCATTACAGATTCCTCAGTCTATAAAACAGATCCTGGTAAATGCTGATCCTGATACCTATAGATCTGTTTACTCTGATGTCCAACCACCTCCAACCACCCAAAATCTATCAACCTCAGTACCTACCTCTCATTCTACTCAACCTACCCTCAGAACTTATCTCCAATCCTATCTCTCCACTTCACAGACTGCTCAACCTTCTTCTTCAGCACCTACTGTGAAGCCTACATCCTCTAAGCCAAAGAGAACAAAGCCTGTTCCTCAAACACCTCAAAAGAGGAGGAGATTTACTTTGAGAGATGAATCAGATTCCGAGGAACAGATTCCTTCTTCAGAACCTGTGGTGCATGAAGCTGAGAAGGCAACTTCTCAGAAGGATTCTGAAATTGGGAGTTCTAGGCTTCTCAAGAGGCTTAGACGTATGATAGTTCCTGAAACTCCCAAGGCATCCAAATCAACAAGGAAGTACAAGAAACAGAGGGCACAAAGGCCAGTTTCAGATGATGAAGAGGAAGCAGCTAAGGAAGGGGATCAGGAATCTCTGATCTCACAAGACAAGGAATTTGCTCCAGTCACTTCTTCTCCATCAACTCCATCTCAGGAAGCTGTATCTGACAAGGCTAACTCACCATCTGTGTCTCTTGTTGATCCAGGCACAAGTGCTGAAATTGATATTCAGAACCTGGTTGTGCCTGAAATACTTTTCTTAGAAGCTCCAACAGCAAATAATCCTTCCACAACACCTGTTACTGATGCTGTTCAAACTCCAGAGTTATCAACAACACCTTCTCTGCATCAAGATGCTGATGATCAGATTTTCGGTGAGCATCAGGATATGGCTGTTGATCAGAACTTAGTATCAGATCAGCAATTAGAGGATGCTGAAGCCTCCATTGCTACTCACACTATTGTCTTATCAGAAGATACTGATTCCTTAAGTTCTGATGCTGCAAATGTTGGAGATACTGGTGAAGCTGCTACAACTGTAGATGCTGATGAAGCAGGTCCTTTAGGACAAACTCCTCCACCGACTCTTTCTAAGTCTGAACTGGTAAAAGAGTTTGTTATCAGGGATGCACCAGTGCCTTGGAGTGAAACTCCTGTAGGTCAGGAGTGGACTAAGGAATGGAACTCAGTTTCATATGTTCCAAATGCTTTACATCTTGCTGAGCACTTGACTAAAGCTGATGAAATGTTAAATTCTGATGATTTTAAAACCCAGCTTAGAGTCACTGCATTGAGTACTAAACATCTACAATGTCTTCATTCCAATACTCATGCGGAGCTACACAAGATTCAGGAGAACTTTATCAAACAGGAACAAGTTTGGAAAATTGATAAGAAAAAGTTCTTTCAACCTACCATTGACAGGATTGCTTATATTGAGAAAACTCAAGAGAAACAACAAGCTCAGATTGATCAAATTCTGACAAATCAAGCTTCTCAACAATCGCAACTTACTGACATCCAGACCTCAGTGGAACTACTTATCTCTCTTTTATTACCTGCTGATGCCAAAAAGGGGGAGAAGGTAATTAAGTCCAAATGCAAAACCAACAAGACACTGCAAGGAAAGGATGATGGAAAAGATGACCAAGGAAACTCTGGAATGGGTAGTGGTCATAGTCAAGGTAGAAGGTTTACATCAAGACAAGCTAGTCACAGAACAAGTTCTGATACTGGGAAAAGAATAAGTTCTGCTGCTGGTAAAAGGATAAGTTCTGATGAACTTCTAGATCTTGATGAGGAAATGTCAAGACAGTTATTTCTTCAAGAAAATCCAGGGATGGATTTGGAAAGTTTAAAGGAAGAAGAAGCCAGACTTAAATCAGAGAAAGTCACATCTAAATCTGAAGCTTCTGGTAAAAAGTAACTTCCAACACTTAAAGGCATTGTGATCAAAGAAAGGACACATACTGAAGCAACATTGGCTAGATCACAACCACAGATAGATCCAAGATCCAAGGGTAAAGAAAAGGTTGGTGAACCTATCAAGGCTTATGTACCTCCTGAGGAAGAAGAAATTGCTGATGAAAAAGATGATCTTGCTCTGACTACAAGAAAAGTTCTTAAAACAACCTCTGACATGGCTCAAGTTGTTCAGAGTCAAGAAATTGTAAGTTCTGATATTCAGAAGAAGCAAGTAACCTCTGACAGAGCTCAAGTTAACTTGATATCAGAAAATAGATCAAAGACATCCCTACCAGGATTCACTAAAGCAAAACAGACTCAATCTTTGAAGACTACTGCAAGTGGTTTTGAAGCAAGAGTAGTTACTGGAAAGGAAGCTAGAGATAAAACTGGATTGGGAAGTGCTGATGAAAGAAGAGTACACAACACTACCGATGATCCAACTTCCTTGAGTGAACCAGGTATTGGAGCAACTCCTGAGAGATTGAATCAACTGGAATCTGTACAGATGGTTTACCATACCTACTTGAAAGAATACATCATGTTGTATTTCATGACAGATGGTAGGGTTTATCATATAAGACAAAATGCTATTCCTTTAAAGTATTTTGAAGAATTGGAGCATGTACTTTTCTTACTTCAAGTGGATGACCGAATAACAGAGACTGCTGCAAACTTCTTGAAAGGACAAATTCAGAAACAGAAAAAGCTTTATTCTGTTAAGTCTGACAGCAGATATGTTCCAAAGTACAGAGATCACAATGGTGATATTGTTGATATGAAGCCTAATACTGCACAGATCAGAACGTATCTTGGTATTAAGGGACTTGAATTCAATCTTGAGTCTGACAAAGCTTATGTCATAAGACTAGATCAGGAGTTGAGAAAAGCAAAGATTAATGATCTCAGAGCTGCAATCTTTCAAACTGGTGAAGATACTGCAGAGCTTAAGGATGTTAAAAGGAGAATGATTGATGAACTAAGATATGCTGAGAAATGTTTGTTGAAGAACTATCTCAGAATAACTCCTGACATCAGAGAGATCAGTAAATGAAGAAGCCAAGTCGAAGATCTACAACTGCTTAAATTCTGATGTTTATACAGGTTGAAGTTGTTATCAGAAGTTGAAATTGGTAAAAACTTTAAGGACTGTAAGTTGTAGTTATCTAGTCTATTTCTCATGCATTTGTACTTAATGTTTTTGACATCATCAAATATCTGTTAAACTTGTATATTTTGTTAATTTACAAGTTGGGGGAGATTGTTAGATATATTTGATAATGTCATGGCTAATATGTTTTATGTTTAGCTTTCAGATCTTGTGTGAACAGGATAGATCAGTACTTAACTGTTGATCAGTACTTATACTGGAAGTCAGGACTTAAGGATATCCGTACTTGTATTATTAGGAGATAATCATCAGAAGATAGATATCAGAACTTAAGTGCTGAAGGACAATCAGATAAGGACAGTAGCTGATTAAAGGAAAGAAGATCGAGATAAACATAAGAAGAGATATGCATGAAGAAGGAATTCCATAAAGAATGGAATACTTGGAAGAAAAGATATCTGATTGATATATTTTAGGAAGCAGAATTATATTCCATATCAATTAGCGATTATCTTGTAACTGTGTAGTATATAAACACAGACATAGGGTTTACACTAAAAGTGTTATCATTATTAGAAAAGATTATTCATTGTAACTCTAGCAGCTCTCGTGATATTTGTTCATCACTGAGAGGTAACAGTTCCATACTGTAACAGAGTTTATTGTTTCAATAAAGTTTGTTTTCTGTTACTTAAGTTCTTTAAGTTCGATTTGAGTGTACTATACACTGTATTCACCCCCTCTACAGTGTGCGTGTGACCTAACAGTGACGCCTCTTGACAATGCTCCACCCGATCTGGGAATCATCTGATTATCTATTATTGATTTGAAATATTTAATTTAAAAGGAAGAATCTCTTTATAATATGATTATGATTGTAACGTAATATAATCTCTCAAAAATTAAATAATATCAAGTAGTAATTGGCCAATGACACAACGGGCTTGTGTCGGTCATAGCCTTCCAACATGATAGAAAGTGGTTCTTATTTTTAAATCATTGTCGTTTCGTGCTACAGCCGAGGGCTTTGATTTCGAAATAAGAAATACTTGTCTATTACATAGAGATGTGTACATTGAATTAGAATCTAAAGGTCGGTACGTGCTACAGCCGTGGGCCGTTGGAGACTGATTCAATTGTACGAAATGTTGGGTTAAACTTGACTTAGAATATTGAGTTTTTCATGCCACAGCCGTGACTCAATTATTCAAGAGGCTAAACTTATATTAGGGAATAACATAAGATGTAATTGACAAGAGTTGTCTGCCTATTGAACATCACATGACGTTTCGTGCCACAGCCGAGGTTGTGTGATGGAATGTAGGATCCCTATTCCCACTAGCATTATGAATGCTTAATTTTCACTTAGGGGGTTGAATAAATTAGATAAACTAGTGGGAGACACTTATGAATAAAGACCCGATTCATATAGTGTTTTGAAATGAAATTGAATATTTGCTAAGTGTTGTTATGTGTTTATCATCTACAGATTTACTATATTCGTCATGTCTTCTGCACTATCACTCCGAAGCATACTAGATGCTCACAGGTTGACTGGTCCTAATTTAGCTGTTTGTTTTCACTGTAACAAGTTGGGGCACTGGAAGAGGAACTACAAGGTTTACCTTGCAGAATTGAAGAAGAAGAAGGGTAGTAAGACTACCGCTTCTGATTCAGGCATGTTCATGATCGAAGTTAATATGTCAGTAGGTCAAATTTATACTTGGGTATTAGATATCGCCTGTGGTTCTCATATTTGCAATTCATTGCAAGGACTAAAGGGAAGTAGGACTCTTGAAAAAGATGAGGTGATTCTACGTATGGGCAATAGAGCAAGGGTTGCGGCCATATCTGTAGGATCATTTAGTTTACATATGCCTACGGGCAAGACTATTATTTTGAATAATTGTTATTACATTCCCTCTATTGTGAGGAATATTATTTCTATTCCTATGTTGAATGTGGATGGTTTTTCATTTATTATTAAGAATAATGAATGTTCTATCCTTAGAGATAATGTTCTTTTTTTGGACGTGACATTTTAAATAATGGTCTGTATGTATGTGACGTAGAGCATGATTTACTTTAGATTGAACAAACTGAAAGGCATATGTCATAGCCTACTCGTTTATTCGAGTATTTAACTCAACTCAAATAAGAATGTAATAAGTAAATAGTGGATCAATCATCAGAGAGATCTCTCAATGTAACATCTGTCAAAGAATAAAGAAACATTGTTCATCTGCAGACTTGAAGATTCACTGGAAGAAGTTCAAGAATTTGATCATGCCTCAGTGATATAAATCAAGATCGTGGATTTAATCAAGTGACAGAGATCTCGTCAAGGTATCATTTATTACAAGGATTCAATCAGAATATCAAAGTCAAGACATGAAGAAACGTCACGGAAGTTAGTCACTCATGAACCAGACAGTACATCGAGTGTCAGCATTGAAGTGGCGGAATTGATTCATAAGTCTCAGTGACTTTCAGAAGATTGTCAGAAGAATGGATGCTGCTCAGGGTTAGTATTAATTCTCTATTAATTAATTAAGTCATATAATTTAATTAAGAAAATAAATTATATCTGCAAAGATTAATTTATTGATTAATTGAATTAAATTGATTAATTAATTTAGAATTAATATTAAGGATTTACAAGATTTTAATTGGTTTAAAATCTGCTTAAATTCAGCAAGACAATTCATTTGAACTAGTATGACAATCGGTATGACAATTGATAGTCATACCGAAAGTCATGCCAATACATTTAATTGTCTTATTAGAATTTCTGTTTAGATTAAAATCTGTTATTAATTCAGCAAGACAATTTATTTGAACTAATATGACAATCGGTATGACAATCAATAGTCATACCGAATGTCTTGCTAGCTCATTTTAATAGTCTTGCTAATTGTAAATTTTGTCACACCGAAAGTCTTGCTGGCCAAAAAGGATTGTCATGCCAGTACAATTTACATTCGGCTGTTTGATAAAAAGAAGCAGAAGTCTGTTACATTAAAAAAAAAAAAGACAGCAATCTTACAGAACAAAAACTCAAGAACAAAAAGAAAAAGGAGCAGATAAAATATATCATCTCATCTGCAACTTCAAGATCAATTTCTAATTTGTAAAGTTAAATCCAATCAACTAGAAATCTTTATCTTGTTCTTGTGTATCAATCTAGCGGATTAAAATCCCTAGAACTTAATCTCAAATCGCATTTAGCATTTGATCTTTTAATTACAAAAATAGAAAAAGTTCATGTCGAATTTATCCTAGATTTGTAATAATTGATTTGAGATTAATCCCTTGTAACCGATATCGTAGTTGTAACACCTTTCAAGTTTAATAAAAGTTTTATTTAACTTGAATTTTGTTTCACAATTTTATTCCGCATTTTATTCGATTAAACGGTATTGTTTGCATTCAACCCCCCCTTCTACAAACAAATTGGGACCTAACAATTGGTATCAGAGCCTTCTGATTAACGTACAAATCTAGATCCTAGACTTTTGTGTTTCTTTCACTTCTTGAATTTTTTATTCACTCAAAAATTCATAATGACTACACAAAAAGTTGGAACCGTTAAAATTCCACTTTTCGATAAAGAAAATTATGTTATGTGGAAGAAGAAGATGCTACTGTTTTTACAGGTTGCTAATCCCAAATATTTGCAAGTGTTGAAGAAGGGTCCAAAAATTCCTATGGTTATTGAACCAGAGGTAATAGAAAATGATGTGGTGATCACCAAAGCAAGAACTTATGTGAAGGATCCTGAGGACTTCTCTCCTGCTGAAATAGAAGAAGCTTCCCTGGATGCTAGCCTTCAATTAATCTTAGTAGATTCCCTTAATCCCCTGATGAATAGACATGTGATGAATTGTAAAGATTCCAAACATATCTGGGAAACTATTGAGATTATTAATGAAGGCACAGAGGAAGTTAGGGAGAACAAACTAGAAATCCTAACCTCTGAGTATGAATACTTTAAATCCAATCCAGGGGAAGGAATCACTGAAGTGTTTGAGAGGTACAATGCATTGATCAACAACCTGAACATTAATGGTAAATACTATTCCATCAGGGAGGTCAACAAAAAGTTCCTTTTAACACTGCCAACTCATCTCGAACATAGAATCACTGCCATAAGAGAAGCAAGAGATCTGAGTGAGATTTCTTTGGAAAGGCTCTATGGTGTGTTAAAGACTTATGAGTTGGAGCAGATTCAACAGAAGGAAGTTTACGGGAAAGGAAGAGTGGTCAGCACGTCTACTGCTCTAGTAGCTGATGAACAACAACAACAATCACAATATCAACAACAATCTCAACAGTCAGAAAGAATGGTACAGTCTTCCAAGGTTGAAGATAATGTGATAGTAGCAGAATTTGATTCTCCTACTACAAATCAATCAGGAGATGATTATTATTCCTTCGAAGAACTGGAGCAATTGGAGGATGAGTCAATGGCCCTGATTGTCAAGAGATTCTCAAATGTCAGATTCAAAAGGAATCCCAAGTTCAAGTACAAGTCCAACTACAACAGATTCCAGAAAGGTGGATCTTCATCCTCTAACACCAGCAGTGGTGGGTATAAAACAGGGATGGTTGATCGAAGCACCATTCGATGCTTCAACTGTAATGAGTTGGGACACTTTGCCACAGAATGCAGGAAGCCAAAACAAGCAAGGAAGAACTCTTACGATTCTAATCAGAAGAGTAAATCTGAAAGGGCTTACCTGGCAAAGGGAAGAAGCTGGGATGATACTGACAGTGAAGATGAAGAAGTTGGGAATCTTGCTCTCATGGCTAGTGATGCAAGCACCTCATCGTCAAGAAAAGAGGGCATTAAACAGGTACAACCGGTAGTGTGGATTCTTGACAGCGGATCGTCAAGACATATGACCGGAGATAGAGCCCTGCTATCAAATGTGGTTGAGAAAGCTGGCCCAGTGGTTACCTTTGGAGATAACAGCAAAGGTTTAACGGAGGGATATGGCTGTTTGCTAGCTGGAAATGTTATCATTGAAAATGTATATGTTGTGCAAGGACTTGAACACAATCTGCTTAGCATTAGTCAGTTCTGTGACAACGGCTACAATGTTTTATTCGACAAGCTGAAGTGTCAGATTCTGCACAAGAAAGGTGAAAAACCCTCCTTAATGGGAATCCGGAAAGGAAATCTGTTCGTAGCTGACATGAACTCTGGAAGCAATCTTGAAGTCAATTGTTTCTATGCAAAGGCATCGTCAGATGAGAGTTGGCTATGGCACAAGAGACTTTCTCATCTCAATTTCAAAACAATGAATTCTCTTGTCAAAAGAGAATTGGTAAGAGGTCTGCCTCAGCTGGAATTCTCTCCAGAAGGACTATGTGAGGCTTGCCAGAAAGGAAATTCAAAGAAAGCAAGTCACAAAGGCACTGACACATCTTCCATAACTGGTGTTCTGCAATTATTGCACATGGATTTATTTGGTCCAGTTAATATCCTTTCTATGTCAAAGAAGTGTTACTGTCTTGTGATAGTTGATGACTATTCCAAGTATACGTGGGTTTTATTTCTTCACTCTAAGGATGAAACACCACAAGTTGTGATTGATCATATCAAGATGATTGAGTTAGATTCTAACGTCCCTGTTAGAGCAATAAGGTCAGATAATGGGACAGAATTCAAGAATGCACTTCTCAATGGATTCTGTACAGACAAAGGGATTACCAGACAATTTTCAGCTCCTAGAACCCCTCAGCAAAATGGAGTGGTAGAAAGGAAGAATCGTACATTGATTGAAGCTGCAAGAACGATGTTAAGTGAATCAGGTCTTCCAATGTACTTTTGGGCTGAAGCTGTCAATACTGCATGTTATACTCAGAATCGAACTCTAATCAACAAAGACTTCATGAAAACTCCTTATGAGATTTTGAATTAACAGAAACCTTCTATCAAATACTTTCATGTATTTGGTGCCAGATGCTTCGTGCTCAAGGATGGAGATGATCGTCGTGGTAAGTTCGAGGCAAAGGCATATGAGGGTATTTTTGTTGGATATGGAAGAAGATCATATAGAGTGTATATCATTGATCAACACAAAGTAACTGAAAGTGTCAATGTTACATTTGATGACACTAAACTCCCTAGTATCCAAACTGAAGATCCTTCTGAGAAACTGAAGTTTGATGATACGTCAGATTCAGAACCAGATAATGGTCAAGAACCTGAGGTTGTTGCTGGTGAAGAACCTGTTAATCCTGATGATACTCAAGGTAATAGTGATGGAAACTTTGGCAACAATGGAGATACCACTGCTACTGACGGAGAATCTTCAAGTCAACATGGCAACAACTCAGGGGGAGATGCTGAAGGATCATCTAGTAGGACACAACATCACAATGAATTTCAAGGCGAATCATCAAGATCAAATCTTCCAAGACAGACTGTCTGGAATAAAGCTCACCCTTTTGAGTTGATTATTGGTGATCCAGATGTTGGAGTCAGAACTAGACGTGCTACTCAAAATGAGTGTCTGTTCTCAGGATTTCTTTCTGAAATGGAACCTAAGAAAATTGAAGAAGCACTGACTGATCCAGATTGGGTGATTGCTATGCAAGATGAACTCAATCAGTTTGAAAGTCAACAAGTCTGGAAACTGGTACCTAGGCCTGTACACAAGAAAGCTGTTGGTACTAGGTGGGTATTCAGGAATAAACTAGATGAAGATGGTGTGGTTACAAGAAACAAGGCAAGACTGGTAGCTAAAGGGTATTCTCAAGCTGAAGGCATTGATTATGATGAAACCTATGCTCCAGTGGCTAGACTTGAGGCCATCAGGATATTTCTGGCATTCGCAGCATTTTCAAACTTTAAAGTTTATCAAATGGATGTCAAGAGCGCCTTTCTGAATGGAAAGCTGGATGAAGAGGTATATGTAGAGCAACCTCCTGGTTTTGAAGATCCAGATCATTTGGATTTTGTCTTCTTTCTTTTCAAGGCTATCTATGGGCTAAAACAGTCTCCAAGAAAATGGTATGACACTCTCTCTGAATTTCTTATTGAAAATAGCTTTATTAGAGGTGTCATAGACAAAACTCTCTTTTCTAAAACACATAAGAAGGATACTATATTAGTCCAAGTCTATGTGGATGATATAATATTTGGGTCTACTAATGATAATCTCTGTAAGAGATTTGCTAAGTTAATGCACAGCAAGTTTGAAATGAGCATGATGGGAGAGCTGAAGTTCTTTCTTGGATTACAAGTAAATCAAAGGTTAGATGGAACATTTATTTGTCAATCCAAGTATCTCAAGGAACTCCTCAAAAAGTACAATCTAGAGGATTCTGCATCAGCAAGGACTCCATCAACTACAGCTGTCAAGCTTGGACCATGTGAAAACTCCATTAAGGTAGATGTCACAAGCTACAGAGGTATGATTGGCTCGTTACTCTATCTTACTGCAAGTAGACCAGATATTATGTATGCTACATGTTTATGTGCAAGGTTCCAAGCGGATCCTAGAGATATTCATCTCGTTGCTGTTAAACGAATCTTAAGATATCTTAAGGGAATACCAAATCTAGGTATTTGGTACCCTAAAGAATCTGGTTTTAACCTTGTTGGATATACAGATTCAGATTACGCAGGAAGTGTTGTTGATAGGAAAAGCACCTCAGGAAGTTGTCAATTCCTAGGAAGCAGGCTAGTCTCATGGTACAGCAAGAAACAACAAACAGTTTCCAACTCAACGGCCGAGGCTGAATATATTGCTGCTGGAAGCTGCTGTGCTCAGATCTTCTGGATTAGGAACCAACTACGAGACTATGGCTCTGTATTGAACAAGATTCCTATTTTATGTGATAATACAAGTGCAATAGCCATCTCCAACAACCCTGTGCAGCACTCGAGGACAAAGCACATTGACATCAGGTATCATTTTATTAGAGAGCACGTCATGAATGGTACTGTTGAACTATTTTTTGTTCCAACAGAAGAACAAATAGCAGATATTTTCACTAAACCACTTGACGAATCCACATTTACCAGATTAGTTGGTAAATTGGGCATGTTGAATAGTTTTAGTGATTAATTTAGTTAATATCTGTGATCTGTTCTTGAATAAATTTACAAATGAATTTTTCTTCAATAAAATTTCATTTGCAAATTTATTTTATCATTTTATCATATTTCTTGCTTATTTCTATGTAATATATATTATCTTATCTATTTTCATTTTCCCTACTTGTTAATTTAAAATATCTCAGAATATTTTATTTCCTCTAAAAATATTTTACTATGAATTTTATTTGCTAAAATTCAATAGAAATCTATTTTTGGAATAAAAATAATAAATTCTGATATATTGTCTTTGTTTCTGTAAATATTATAGGTCTGTATTTCAGTTTTACTATTTTGTAAATATTTTCTGATATTTTTACTAAGTTATATAAGCCTTTATAAATTTATATATGTATGTGTTTCTGTGTTTAAAGCTGATATGACAATCGGCAAGACAATTGAAATTGTCTTGCTGAAAGTCATTTCAGTTTAAATTTTGTTTATTATATTATTCAGTTCAGTTTTATACTGGCAAGACAATCGGTATGACTATCAATTGTCTTGCCAGTTATAAACCATATATATAATTATTTTCCGTTTATTATTACTGGTATGACAATCGGTATGACTATCAGATTGTCATACCAGTTATAATTTTAGTATTTATTTCTGTTTTTTTCTTTTTCTTCTTTTGCCTGGTATGACAATCGGTATGACAATCCAGGATTGTCATACCAGCTGTCATATAAAGCAGTTTGTTTGTTTCGTTTTAAACCAGTTTGATCAGTTCATTTCTTTTCAAAAAAAAAAAAATCGAACAGTTTTTCTCTTCATTTTCTCTCTTCTCTCTCTTCGAATTGCTTCTTTCCTTGCTCGAGTTTTTACTCAGCACACAAATTCATCACTTTGTGATATATACATACAAGTATATATATACAGAGGTGCTGTTGGATTTTTATTAAAAAAAAAAAAACCACACGCAAAAACAAATAAAAATCAGTTTGCCCCTTCAAATTCAATTTGTGTTTGTTGGTTTTGATTTCTGATTTGTGTCTTTTGGTTTGTCAAAACTGCGTTTGTGAGTTAAGAATTTTAACGAGATACATTTCTGTCTAAATTTTTCGATTATAATTAATTTAATTCGAATTATTAAATTAATTTAATTAATTCGAATTTTCTTAATATTATTCTTAAAATTCTGAAAAGCGTGTGTCTTATTATTATTTTAAATGGCTCTCAATTTCCAAATTGTCGCGCATAATCAGGTTGGTTATTTTAATCCGTAAAAATGTGATGTTGAAAAATTTAAGCCATGGATTAGATTTTTAAATGACCATTCGATTGTTAGCTCTGCTATTAAATCAAATGTGATTTTAAACGTCGATCTACTTAGACTGATTTGCACAACCTCTACTGTGGCCGATGATTCAAAATCTTTTTCATTCACCGTCGCAAACACACAGTATGTAGTTGATGAAACAGTCGTCAATCGAGCGTTAAATTTTCCACTAGACAATTTCTGTAATTTACCCTCTGAAAATGATATCACAAATTTTTTCAATGCTATTCACTATCAGGGGGTGATCAATTTAACCAAACTTTCTAAATCAAATTTGGTGTCTGAATGGGATATTTTCTTCGATACACTTTCCAAAGTGTTTGCCAACTGCACAAAATCCAATTTTCATAACATCACTTCCACTCTGCAGTATATTGGTCTGGCGGTTGTTTTCAATCAAAGGATCAATTTTGGCAAACTACTTTTTCCCATTCTCTTGAGACGTCTAACTTCTGCTTTACGTGATCATTCTACAAATCGTAGGGTATCATGTTACTATGCTCGTTTTCTCATGCTTATAGCAGATCATCTACTCACACCTGAACACAAAGCCCTTTTTGCTAACTCTGCAGTAACCGAACCCCCTCCAGTTAGCAAAAAGATTTACACTCGCCAAGACACAACCTTCAAATTCATGCAAGTTCCAGTACTTGTATCTGCTTTCATGGCCACTTATATTCCTTTACCTATTTTCAATCTTCCCGGCCATGAACAGCAACCTCAACCTCCAGTGGTTCAAGCCACCCAGGCTCTTCCATTACAGGTAGTAATTCCTCACTCTCACTCTCTTCCTACTTCTGTTGAAAGACCCCCAGTGGTTGATAGGGCTGACCATGAAGTTGTAGAACCACAGCTTCAATCCCAGGTCATAGAGCCAAACACAGAGTCACATTTTATCTCAACCTCTCCCCCACTATCTAAAATGCTACCCAGGAGATTACTAGGAAGTAGTACATTGTTAAATATGAGTGAACCCTCAGCTCTGCCTCCTCCTAAGAAAAGAAGAACATATTCTGAGGCATCTGAAAGCCCATCCTTGTCCTCCCAACAGGACATGGACTTTGAAATGGCCAATGAACAGTTACTAGAGGCATTCTCTCAACAGGATGCATCTATTGAAATTCGCCATAGGGCCATGGCATCTTGTACTGAGTCAAGCACAATTCCATTACTCACAATAGAACCATACACTTCCCCAGATCATACTCAGGACACACAGCGAGGAGTGCACGTAGAGTCGGTTACAGTGCCTGCCATAGTTACGGCAGAAGAGCAGTCACATGCTTCAGAGGGAAAATCTGACTCTCCGCCATCTTTAATAGAGTCATTTTCTCCCCTCCCAGATCCAACACCTCTGGCTCCCTTAGGGGATTCTCCACTCGCAGATTTATCTGGAGAAAGTGGAGGGCAACTCGGTCAATCTATCCCTGAAGCAATTCAGACATCTATTCCAAAAGATTTGATAGTATTGACTGAGGATCGGGACTCGCGAATTCCCATTGCACCACCACTGACCTCTCTTGAAGAGGCTAGGGTGATTTTTAATGCAGGTACAGAAGAACAGCAACAGGAAGACTCCTCACGAGCAATTATATTGAGAGAAACACATGCACGTGAGGTGAGTGAACCAAACACGAGTGAAATTCAGGTGAGAGCACGCACAGACACTGATACTGTAAACCTGTTAGCTCAGATTGCTGCCCTAAAAGAAGAACTTGCTAAAAGCCAAGCTGAAGCTCAAGCATTCAAAGCACAAGTGGTTGACCGGTCTTCTTCTTCCACCTCTGTCAACAATCAGCTTGCAATAATAAGGAATGACATCTCAGATCTAAAGACCACTGTAATACCAAAGCTCAATTCTATTCAGGACACTCCAACTTTATCAACTGATGACATATCCAACTTCTGCTCTCTACACACAAGAATGACTTCTCTTGAAGACCTCGTTGAGATGAATCATTCACTGGACTCCTCAAGATTTCTAAAGATAGAGACGGGCATGGAACATCTCAATGAAGGGATGAAGCACCTATATTTCATGATCAAGAATTCTCATTGCCCTAATGAAGAACAAAGAACTTATTTTGAAGGACCGTCTGGTGGAGGATCAGGCTCTGGAGGTGATGGAGGTTCCAAAGGAAGGTCAGTAGAGGATCCCTCAACTAAGGGGGAGAAGAAAGGAAGTAGTGCCAAAGGGAAAGAAAAAGATACCTCTGCTGGAAACAAAGGAAAAGCTGATGATGTCTACTACAGTGGAGAACAGGATGACTTTGATATTTTTGACATTCCCACTGAACCAGTTCAGGAAGATAAAGATGGGTTATTTGAAGCTGAAGAGGAAAGTGATTTTGGAGAATGGGAAGAAGAAGCTCAAGTGGATCCTATGTTTGAGAAAGAATTTCAGAAGGAGCAGTCAGAGATGAAAAGAAAAGAAGCTGAACTCAAGAAGGTCTCTCAGATCATTGACATGAGAAAAGACATTCAAAGAACAGAAACTCTTCAAAAGCAACGTCTTCATGACATTAAGGCTCAAGAAAGGAGAAGAGATGTCAGACTAAAGATTGGTGAAAAATGGGATGAAGCTAGGAGAGTACTTGATATGCCTCAGCTGAGCACTAACAATGATAGGCAGTTCTTACATCTTCTTGACAAGCTGGAAATCTCAAATCCTAACAATGACATGTACATGAATGCTATCAAGACTGAAGTCTCAAGGATCACAGCTGCTTTTGATAGATCCCTAAATGAGATGAGCATTTTTGTATATTGTCAGAGTGAAGGATCATTCAAGGTGTCACTTCATCTATTTGAGAATCGTTCTTTGTCAGAGATTTGGGTTCTTTTAAACAAAGTCAAAAGAAGCTCAGAATTGAATGAAGTTCTTCGAGAAAGGCTTAAAGAGTTTGCCAGCAGGGCTAGTCCTCAAGTGGTCAACAATCCTCATCAGGTGAGATTCTTTAAGTCTGATTGTCTTCAAATATGTCAGCTAGATGTACAATCTCTTAAAGACTACTCAGCTAAGCATCTGGTCTGGATGGAACATCATTTGAGAACTGCTGGATATTCATCCATGTTGAAGACTCAAGCTGCTGACTTGATTCAAGCTTATTGTGAAAAGAATGTTAAAAGGTACAATCAACTCAAGAATAAGCTGAAGTCAGTTGGAGTTCAACCAGTCAGACCAGCAAGCTTCACTTCAGAAAAGGATCGTGTCTTTGACAAGGAATTGCTTCAAGATTTAGAAGAAGGTGAAGTCAGAAGAGAAGACAACTAAAGTCAATTAGCTCAAAACTCAATGTAATATGATTAGAGCTTTATGAATCAAGATAGTCTAATGTAGTTATATGTTCAGGCTAGAGGAACATCTATCTTGTATTCACTTGTAAATTTCATTTGGAATCTGGAAAATGTTAAATATAATCCAGAACTTTTCTGCTATTTACTTTACATTACTGTTTATATCTTTTTCTTATTTGTTAGTTGAGTTATCCTCTAGGTATTTGTTGTTATTGTCTAACAATCAAATAGGGGGAGATTGAAAGGCATATGTCATAGCCTACTCGTTTATTCGAGTATTTAACTCAACTCAAATAAGAATGTAATAAGTAAATAGTGGATCAATCATCAGAGAGATCTCTCAATGTAACATCTGTCAAAGAATAAAGAAACATTGTTCATCTGCAGACTTGAAGATTCACTGGAAGAAGTTCAAGAATTTGATCATGCCTCAGTGATATAAATCAAGATCGTGGATTTAATCAAGTGACAGAGATCTCGTCAAGGTATCATTTATTACAAGGATTCAATCAGAATATCAAAGTCAAGACATGAAGAAACGTCACGGAAGTTAGTCACTCATGAACCAGACAGTACATCGAGTGTCAGCATTGAAGTGGCGGAATTGATTCATAAGTCTCAGTGACTTTCAGAAGATTGTCAGAAGAATGGATGCTGCTCAGGGTTAGTATTAATTCTCTATTAATTAATTAAGTCATATAATTTAATTAAGAAAATAAATTATATCTGCAAAGATTAATTTATTGATTAATTGAATTAAATTGATTAATTAATTTAGAATTAATATTAAGGATTTACAAGATTTTAATTGGTTTAAAATCTGCTTAAATTCAGCAAGACAATTCATTTGAACTAGTATGACAATCGGTATGACAATTGATAGTCATACCGAAAGTCATGCCAATACATTTAATTGTCTTATTAGAATTTCTGTTTAGATTAAAATCTGTTATTAATTCAGCAAGACAATTTATTTGAACTAATATGACAATCGGTATGACAATCAATAGTCATACCGAATGTCTTGCTAGCTCATTTTAATAGTCTTGCTAATTGTAAATTTTGTCACACCGAAAGTCTTGCTGGCCAAAAAGGATTGTCATGCCAGTACAATTTACATTCGGCTGTTTGATAAAAAGAAGCAGAAGTCTGTTACATTAAAAAAAAAGAGACAGCAATCTTACAGAACAAAAACTCAAGAACAAAAAGAAAAAGGAGCAGATAAAATATATCATCTCATCTGCAACTTCAAGATCAATTTCTAATTTGTAAAGTTAAATCCAATCAACTAGAAATCTTTATCTTGTTCTTGTGTATCAATCTAGCGGATTAAAATCCCTAGAACTTAATCTCAAATCGCATTTAGCATTTGATCTTTTAATTACAAAAATAGAAAAAGTTCATGTCGAATTTATTCTAGATTTGTAATAATTGATTTGAGATTAATCCCTTGTAACCGATACCGTAGTTGTAACACCTTTCAAGTTTAATAAAAGTTTTATTTAACTTGAATTTTGTTTCACAATTTTATTCCGCATTTTATTCGATTAAACGTATTGTTTGCATTCAACCCCCCCTTCTACAAACAAATTGGGACCTAACACAAACTAATAAAAGAAAATGAGATGATGAAAATCTGACTATTTATGGCACTGTAGGCTAGGTCATATTAGTGAAAATAGACTGCGGACATTGCATAAGGAAGGGTTACTTGATCCCTTTGATTTTGAATCATATCCTACATGCGAGTCTTGTCTATTGGGTAAAATGACCAAATCTCCATTTAGTGGACATGGAGAGAGGGCTGCAGATTTGCTAGGATTGGTACACACAGATGTATATGGACCAATGTCTACGCAAGCCATGGGTGGATTTTTGTACTTCATTACTTTTATAGATGATAGATCTAGATTCAGATATGTGTATTTGATGAAACACAAGTCTAAAGCCTTTGAAAAGTTCAAAGAATATAAGCATGAAGTGGAGAAACAAACCAAACACAGTATTATAACTCTTCGATCAGATCGAGGTGGTGAATACTTGAATGGAGAGTTTCTAGATTATCTCAAAGAAAATGGTATAGTCTCCCAGTGGACTCCTCCATATACTCCATAGTTAAATGGGGTATCTGAAAGGAGAAATCAAACTTTGTTAGACATGGTTCGGTCCATGATGAGCTATGCGAATCTTCTAGTATTCCTATGGGGTTATGCATCGGAAACCTCAGCATATTTACTGAATAAGGTACCTTCCAAATCTGTTCCTCAAACACCATATGAGATATGGAAAGAAAGGAAACCGAGTCTTAAACACGTTAAGATTTGGGGATGTCCAGCTTATGTCAAGAAAGTTGACCCATATAAGCTGGAATCTCGATCCGTAAAATGTAATTTTGTGGGATATCCTAAAGAGACTTTGGGGTATTACTTTTACACCGATCATCGGGTGTTTATCTCCAGACATGCTACCTTCTTGGAAAAGGAATTTATCCTTGAAAGAAACAGTAGGAGCAAAATTGAACTTGATGAAGTTCAAGAAGCACAAACTACTACGGATCAAGTGGAAACACCTGTTCAGACTGAACAACCTTCTATGGAACAGCCCATTCATAGGACAGGGAGAGTGTCTCGCCAACCTGAGAGGTATTATGGCCTTGTCATTGAGAATGACAATGAGTTGTCAATCATTGATGATGACAACCCTGTGACCTATAATGAGGCTATGAGTAGTGTTGACTCAGAGAAATGGCATAGTGCCATGAAATCCGAAATGGAATCTATGTATACCAACCAAGTATGGACTCTGGTTGAGGCGCCTGAAGGTGTTAAGCCTATTGGGTGCAAGTGGGTATATAAAAAAAGATTGGAACAGATGGCCAGGTGGAGACCTATAAGGCCAGGCTCGTGGCAAAAGGATTCAAACAAAGGCAAGGGATTGACTTTGATGAAACTTTTTTCACCTGTAGCCCTGTTAAAATCAATTCGGATTTTGCTTGCGAATGCTGCTTACTACGACTATGAGATCTGGCAAATGGACGTGAAAACGGCCTTCCTCAATGGGGAACTTGAGGAGGAAGTGTATATGACACAACCAGAGGGTTTTCTTTCCAAGGGAAATGAACACCTAGTGTGTAAGCTGCTGCGAACCATATATGGTTTAAGGCAAGCTTCTCGTAGATGGAACATCCGTTTTGATGAGACAATCAAAGAGTTTGGTTTTATCAAAAACATAGATGAACCATGTGTCTACAAGAAGGTTAGTGGGAGCGCGGTAACATTTCTTGTATTGTATGTGGATGACATACTTCTTATAGGAAATGATATACCGATGCTACAATCAGTCAAAGTATGGCTATCAAAGAACTTCACCATGAAGGACTTGGGAGAAGCATCCTACATTCTCGGTATGAAGATCTATAGAGATAGATCTAGAAGAATGATAGGTCTTACCCAGGGTACATACATCCAGAAAGTGCTTAAAAGGTTTAGCATGGAAAACTCCAAAAGAGGTCTCATATCGATGAGCCATAGAGTGTCCCTTTCCGAAAAAATGTCTTTAAGACACCTGAGGAAAGAGAGCGTATGAGTAAGATTCCTTATGCTTCAGCAATATGATCTATCATGTACGCGATATTGTGTACAAGGCCTGATGTTGCTTATTCAATTAGTGTGACGAGCAGATATCAGTCCAATCCAGGTGAAGACCACTGGAAAGCAGTGAAAAACGTCCTTAACTACTTGCGAAGGACTCAGGACATTTTTCTTGTTTTTGGTGGTGAATCTGAGTTGAAAATAGAGGGTTATACTGACTCTAGTTTTCAATTAGAAAGTGATAGCAAATCCATGTCAGGGTACGTGTTTACTCTGAATGGTGGTGCAATTTAGATTGTTGAAAGAGGAGATGTCAACGTCGAGAGAGTTGACACACATAACAACGTAGCAGACCCACTCACAAAGCCACTTTCTCAGAGTCACTTTGATCGTCATAAAGACAAGATGGGTATTAAATACCAGAGTGATTGGCTTTAGTACAAGTGGAAGATTTAAAGAGATATGTCCTAAGTGCAATCATGTATGAGGATTTAGGAATAACTTTTATGTAATCTGTTTTGATTTCATTGATATTAATAAAAGGCTTGTTTTGTTTTTATTGCGGGCTCTATCTATTTAAATGTTTAAATAAGATATACCACAGTTTAGAGTAAAGCTTTTTATGGATTGTGATGAGATCATAATAATGAGACCTAAAAGATGATAACTCTAAACTTAAATAGTTCCTGGTCGTAGGATTACTAACTGGTAATTAATAATCCGCAAAGATCAGTACATACTATGCTTGCTTCATTATGAAGGATGTCTTTTCTCATAGACATTTGTGTGGTGACACTATAGCTAGTATGTAGGTGCTTATTATAGAATAAGTTCACTGAACATGACTCACACAGCTGAACAACTGATGGAATTCACTCACGTGTCAGCAGTTGTTCACATAGTGATAGTTGTACAAGTATCCTTATACTTGAGGTCATCATAGTCATCTTGTGTACACTGAAATATGCTTTGGTTTAGTTCTTAGTCTCAAGGGACAATTATAAGGGCTCTACTGGGTATAGGAATTTGTACACGAAGATAGTGTATGATCAATAAAGGATCTATCCCTTCCAGTGTAGGAAGAGAATGTTCAATGCTGATCCACTTATGTTAGTTCAGGAATCTCTGGCCAGAGTGAATGAAATTAGAAAGGAGTTTCTAATTTACATTAAATAGAACTAAGCATAGTGAATGGGAAAGTAAGCGATTAAATAAGATAGGCTTGACACAAGTTCCATGCCTTGTATTTAATCGTGACATTGCAGGGTAGAAGGAATTAATTGTACGGTAACTACTCACTGAATAGGTTCTTGGTATTCTAAGCAGTGAATTCGTATTATCCGGATAGTCGCGATTTGCTGAGATGTATCCCTCACGATGTAGAATAAATATGATTAATTAATTAATCATATTTAATGAATTAGAGAATTTATATGAATAATGATAAAATAGTTTTATTATTATTTATTTCTACTACCGGCTTAATATTGAACCTACAGGGTCACACCATAAAAGAGAATGATTTAATGGTGGAGGAATTAATTAATAATGGCTAATAATTATTTATTTATGAAATAAATAATTAATTGGCAAATTTAATAATTGATTAAATGAGATTAATTGATTATAAATTAATTAAGAAAAGGTTCTTAATATTATTTATTAAGAATTTAATTTTTGAAAATTAAATCAAGTGAGAGAATTATTTCTAAAGAGTATAGAAAAAGGATTAATAATTAAAAGGTGTTTTAATTATTAGTGAGAATAATAAAGGGTTAATAATAATAATATTTTATGGCAAAATTTTCAGCTGAAAATTTTGCCTATAAATATACTATTATAAACCCTATTTTTGCCTCAACCAAAAAGATTTACAAAACCCTAATTCTCTCCATCTCCTCCTCCTTCATTACATTGTTTTCTTGGTGGATACCGGTGGAGTGCTTCATACTTGAGGAGCAGCTGCTACGGATCTCCGTTCATCGTTCTTGGATCGCTATTAAAGACACTCCATCTTTCCATTAACGTAAAGCTTCTTAAGGTAAACACACTAAACTACAAATTAAATATTATTTTTCGCATGGATCCTGCAGAGGGTTTCGTTTTTTTTAAGATTAAATTTACGTTTTCGCTGCGTTTATGTGCTAAAAACCCTTCAAAGTAGTGCCTCCAATATTTAGGGCAAAACTATTGTCGTGAGCCAGAGATCATGGGTGGGATATCGAAATTTATATTCCCTTAATTGTCTTGACGCGTACACGATTACCTTGTTGTGCTGTATAAGAAGCACCCAAATTCCTTATGCGAAGCGTCACTACAAATCACAAAATCTGCTTTTCCATCCGGCAACGCCAATATAGGGGTCATCCCCAATCTTTGCTTCAGTCCTTGAAAGCTGTTCTCGCATTTCTCTCTGGTAGTCGCCTTAACCACGGTCATCAATTCCTCCACGGCCCTTTCTTCATTCTTGTCAGGATCTCCCACGGGATCCTCTTCAGCAACAATCCCCTTCTGGGATAACATCCTCAACCGCTACATCCTTAATATGACCATCATCTGGTCCCTCGTTAGGGTGCTCCATTGGATCCACAATCTGATCCCCAATATAAAGTAAAACATTATCGTGTTATTGCTCTTGAACTTCAGGGTTCGGAGTCCCGCTACCATATACGATAACGATCTATGTTACTATCATGATATTTAAAAGGGTTCCCGTAAGGGTTTTAACTGTCAGTACTATGTTAGGTAGTCCGACTATGAACTTGGCAAGAGTTCTTATTATCTTAGTGAAATATCATTTTTAACGACGCATCATCTCTGAGGTTTATAACGCTTGTAACACCCCCAAATCCGGGGTCGGGGATCCGAGTTGTCACGAGTTCCATTTCCCTTAATAATACTTAATCTTAATAATCAACCAACTACTGCGTACTGTGACCCCACAATATACACACACACCACAAGTTATAGTCTCAGAGATGGATATCCAAAAATAACACAAGTCATTTTATTCCACAATTATAAGCCATTACACCTCAAAAGGGTTTCTGAATAAATTTGCATATTCTTTTCCGTTATTACAATTCATAAGTATACATAAGTCTGGTACATCAAAAGTTGAAAGCCTAGCCTATTGGTAGCTCCTACCTCAGCTACAACGGCATCAACGCCTACAGGAAACTGCGGAACGTTTCTCATCCGCTCACGAATTGGGAGATTGGTCCTGTTCATCTTGTCTATCTGTTATTGTGTGATGAAAGAAGAAAGCAAGGGTGAGCAATAAGCCCACCAAAATAATATGTATAATGATTTATAATATATGAGCATTCTCATAGTACTCATGAAAGTCTTGGTCAAGCAGATATGAACCAAGTTTGATATCTTAACGCGACCAAGTCGCAAAATATTCAGTATATATGTATATATACTTTTTGAAATTTTGGAAATCCCCTTCAATGCATAATATACACAGAGTTCCAGTCTATAACTGTATAAAGATGTCGTTGCAAGGTGATCTCATATATCTAACCTTGTCTCAATGTTTTTCTGAAAATCTTTGTCATACATAAGATAATCATTTACTAGATATAAGTTAAATAGATGAAGTTACAAGATACTCCAATATACTTATATCTTTTCCGAATACTACTTGAACTACCACCGTTCAAGGTATAATCAGTTTCAAAAGTTCATCACATAGATGAGACTACGAGATAAGACTTGAATAAATTCAATCTTTGAAATATCATTCAAAAGAGATGAAGTTACGAGATACTTCATTAAGTCCCGATATATATATATACACCTATATATATATCTCATACATTCCCTGAAAACCTCTGTAATGACAAGTATAAACAGAGTTGTCATATCCAACGAATTTGGAAAGAAGAGAATTTTGGCATAAACCTGATATCTTGCTGATCAGGCAAAGATACCAATAAGTAACCTTTTCTACTAGTAGATGGATGAATCCCCCACCGGTCATCACCCTGGCCGCATTAGGACCTTGTGCTGGACCGTCAACCGGCCTCTTACGCATTGATGGACTGCCACCCAGCCACTTACACTTTGATAGACCGTACCCCGGCCTGTCGCTTATGCCGACTCAATTAGATGGACTTACTTCCCGAACGTTGGGAAAGTAATCAAAGTCTTTTATCAAAACAACAACCTCGTTGCGAACATAAAATACACCACAGAGCCGGATCCCTCGGAATTTTAAGCGAGTATTTAAATCCCCTTCGAAAGGAAGATCTTAAATTTGAAAATGAGTTTTGGGATCCGCTCCAACTTTTAATATCATTTTGAAGACTCAAAAACATTTTAAAGAATGTTTAGAGTAATAATGATTTAATAAAATAAATCCATCCCGATATATTAGAAAATATTTGAATATTATTATTAAAATAATATTCCCTTAAAGGATAATATTTATAAAAATATTTGAAGTAGAAGTTTTAAAACTCATACTTGAAATGAGTAATAAATAACAAAATATACATATACGAAAGTATGATCTTCATAGTTATAGAAACTATATATATATAAGTATATATATATGTGTGTGTTATACTCGAGAACATCGACTCCCGGTTTAGAAAAATGTTCACCTTTGGGTCCCCTATACTAAGGGTATACGCAACTACTGCTTATCTCTAGCATAGGTATTATGCAGTTTATAAGCATTTAAATTGATAATAGAATATCAATATTTCACAACATGCATATATATACCATATCACATGCTCCAATATATCGCAAGATTTGCTAACAACAGTCATACACTTATCTCAAGATAATGCATCAATATATTTACATCACAACAACAGTATAACGGGTAGAAAACTTTCCTGAGCGTTCCGGGGTAGACTTAAGCTTAGAGTGGGTCTTGTAACCTATGAACAATAACATAATCCGGAATTAGACCACGGTCGCTTAAGAAACTAGTCAACACTCACTCATACCCTAACAGTCGCTTAGACACTTAACGATTTGCTTTAATCTCTCGCGTACCCTCGGCTCTACCAATTTTAATAAATTAACCGTTATGAATTTTTAGGCGACTCTTTCGCGAATACTCTACTAACTGCCTAACCCACCTTACATAATTGTTTCATACTCCAAATGGTCATTTAAGGACCTTAACCAAGGTTTCAAAGTAAGGCGAGGGGAAATAATTCGTTCGCGAAACGCCGTTACTTAAAACGGTCGTTTCTCCTAAACCGTACATCGGATTCAAGCGAACCACATATTAAAACGAAGCTTATGACACAATCTAGCTAAATATTGCAAATTTACAGATTCAACAGTTATCTCTCTGTCCCGAACACTAAGAACAACAGTTGTATGAAAACGGGCATTACGACGGCTATGTTTACGCGATTACCAAGTTCTAAACCACTCCAAACAACCATAATTCAACTCACAACCACCAATACAACCAAACTTCATCCAATCCTTACTACATCAGTCCTTAACCTTATGATTTTCCCAAATCATTCAATCACAAACATGAGCTACTAACTATACTTAAGATTCATTAACCAATAACCAAGATTCATAACCCAAGATCACTACAAATCCAACCAAACTTTAAACAAACAAGTATCATGCTTCTCCTATACTAAATCAATCATAACCACTCCTAAATACTCAAAAGTAAAGCTAGGGTATGAGGTTTTACCTTCCTTGGTGAGTGATAAGTTGCTAGGAAGCCTTAGGGAGCCTTGATCTAATCTCCAACAAGCTTGATCTTTCAAAAAAATCAAGAACACAAAAATTAATTTCAAGAAAGTACTATTCACCATCTTCTTTAATGATTTATATAAAATGCTAGGAAAGGATTTTGAAGCTAAGATTCCTAGGAAGTATGTAACTTAACTAGGAGAAACTAGGATAATTACCTTGTAAATTAGCAAGTAGAGGAGCTTGGACTTCCCATTTGTTAAGAAAGAAGCCGAGAGGTTTTCTTCAAGAAATGGAGATGAAAATGAATTGTTTGCTTGCTTGGTGAATTTGTGTGGTGTTTTGTTAGCTTGGTTAATTAGAATTTACCATGGTAAATAATGCTTGGCTAATAATCATCCAACAAAACAAATCTACTTGTCATGCTTATGTCATCTTCCTTATGTCATCCATTTGCCACATGTCTCTCCCTTGTGGTTTGATGATGTCATAATCCTTGGCTTCTTGTACAAGCTTGTCTCTTGGTCGCTTATTGGTTTTACGGTTCGCTTAACTCTAGTTCTCGGTGATCGTTTGAGGGATCATATCCGGGATCTTATTGCTTGGGCTTCCCTAAACCTTCCTTAATATTTTATACTCCTTTAATGATCCTCTCTTATAATCCTTGAATTTAAATCATTTTAACCATGTTACCTTATACTTAATTCTTTCGGTATCTGATGGATTTTCGGGAAAAATCAAAGTGTTCGAATCTGAATTCTGACGACCTTTACATACACTCATTTACTTTATGGAATACTAATACGATCTCATAATTTCCATAACAGTACTCCTATATAGTGTAGTTTGATAATTTTCCTTAATCAGCATCATCAGCAAAAGTTACTATTCATCAGGGTTTCAAAAATTTCCAAAAATTGGGGTTATTACATCATCTATCTTATTTCTGAAAGTTCATGGGTGAGCCCAGTTTAGTGTGTGCCTAAGAAATGAGGTATCACAGTCGTTGCAAATGAGAAGAATGAGCTTATTCCTACACTAACAGTCACGGGGTGGAGAGTTTGCATGAATTACAGGAAGCTGAACAAGGCCACAAGAAAGGATCACTTCCCTCTGCCATTTATTGATCAGATGCTTGACATATTGGATGGGCATGAGTATTACTGTCTTCTGGATGGTTATTCTGGTTATAATCAAATCTGCATTGCTCCAGAAGATCAGGAGAAGACTACTTTTACTTGTCCTTTTGGTATTTTCACCTTTCGAAAAGTTTCTTTTGGACTATATGGAGCACCAACCACATTTCAGAGATGTATGATGGCTATCTTCTCTGATATGATTGGTCAAAATATGGAGGTTTTCATGGATGATTTCTCTGTGTTTGGTGATTCATTTGATGAGTGCTTGCAGAATTTAGGTGACGTTCACAAGAGGTGTGTAGAGACCAATTTGGTTCTTAATTGGGAGAAATGTCACTTTATGGTGCTACGGGGAATTATTCTTGGGCACAAGGTCTCTAGTAAGGGTCTTGAGGTGGACAAAGCCAAAGTGGGGGTCATTGAAAATCTTCCCCCACCAATTTCTGTCAAGGGGTTCGCAGTTTTCTTGGTCATGCGGGCTTCTACAGGCGTTTTATCAAGGACTTCTCAAAAATTTCTAAACCTTTGTGCAATCTTCTGGAGAAGGATGTCCCGTTTAAGTTTGATGACGAGTGCGTGGCTGCTTTTGAGTTCTTAAAGAAGAGTTTAATCACGTCACCTGTCATAACTGCACCTGATTGGAGTGAACCTTTTGAGATAATGTGCGATGCAAGTGACTATGCAGTTGGAGCAGTTCTTGGGCAGAGAAAGAACAACATATTTCATGTAGTCTACTATGCTAGTAAGAATCTTAGTGGTGCTCAACTGAACTGTACTACTACGGAGAAAGAACTCGAAGCCTAGATTGATCATATGGGTTCTTTTGCTTCAAGAATTTGAATTAGAGATCAAGGAAAGAAAGAGGACTGAAAATCAAGTCGCTGATCATCTCTCGCGATTAGAAGATCCAAGTGCAACTTCACTAGATAAGACGTTAATCAATGAGTCTTTTCCCGATGAGCAGCTGTTTGGAGTGCAAGAGGAAGAACCATGGTTTGCAGACATTGTGAACTACCTTGTGAGTAATATCATGCCTTCAGACTTGACATATGCTCAAAGGAAGAAGTTTCTGCATGAAGTGAAGTGGTATATGTGGGATGAGCCGTTTCTTTTTCGACAAG
Source organism: Apium graveolens (assembly GCF_009905375.1). Taxonomy (NCBI): domain Eukaryota; kingdom Viridiplantae; phylum Streptophyta; class Magnoliopsida; order Apiales; family Apiaceae; genus Apium; species Apium graveolens. The sequence continues at coordinate 71,611,109 of NC_133657.1, read as the reverse complement.
GAGCTGACCAAATCATCAGGAGATGTATTTTTTACAGCGAAACGGGGGATCTTGCGAGATTTCCACTCAATGGCTTATGGAGGACATTATGGTGGAGAAAAGACGGTAGCTCATATTCTTCTAGCAGGTTTCTTTTGGCCGACCTTGTTTAAAGATGCGCATCAGTTCATTTTGAAATGTGATCGATGTCAACGTATGGGTAATATGTCCAAGAGGGATGAGATGCCTCTCAATGTGCTTCTCGAGGTTGAAGTCTTCGATGTTTTGGGGATTGACTTCATGGGGCCAATTGTCTCATCTTGTAACAATCAATATATCTTGTTGGCAGTTGATTATGTGTCGAAATGGTTAAAGTTAAGGCGTTGCCAACGAACGATGCGAAAGTAGTGTTTAATTTTCTTCACAAGCAGATATTCACAAGATTTGGAACTCCAAGAGTCATAATCAGTGATGAGGGGTCGCATTTTTGCAATCGTAAGTTCACTGTTATGATGCAGAGGTATAATGTGAATCATCGCATTGCTATGGCTTATCATACTCAGATGAATGGTCAAGCTGAGGTATCTAACAGAGAGATCAAGCGCATTTTAGAGAAGGTTGTGTGTTCATCAAGGAAGGATTGGTCTTTAAAGCTTGACGAAGCTGTTTGGGCGTATAGAATAGCATACAAGACTTCGTTGGGAATGTCGTCATTTCAGTTGGTTTATGGTAAGGGGTGTCATTCGCCGTGGAGCTAGAGCATAAAGTGTATTGGGCTTTGAAGAAGTTGAATCTGGACTTGGATGCAGCTGGAAAGAAGAGGATGCTTTAATTGAATGAACTCGATGAGTTTCGACTTCAAGCTTATGAAAACAACAAAATGTATAAGGAGAAAGTCAAGAGGTGGCACGATAGGGGTCTAGTGCTCAAATCATTTGTGCTGGGGCAACAAGTTCTTTTATTTAACTCTCGTCTCCGTCTTTTTCCTGGGAAGTTGAAGTCAAGATGGTCAGGGCCGTTTGTTGTCAAAACTGTGTTTCCACATGGAGCGGTGCAGATTTTTGAGAATGATCTGGACCAAGCATTCAAGGTAAATGGTCAGAGGTTGAAGCATTACTATGGTGACACAACAAACCGCGAGGTGGTTAGTGCCATTTTATTGTCCGTTTGATCTCGCATTTCTACGTCGAGCTAATGACGTAAAACAAGCGCTTCTTGGGAGGCAACCCAAGTTTGTTTTACATTAGTAGGTAGAGGAAACAAGAAGAAGAGAGAAAAACATAAAAAAGAAAAAAAAATCAGGGCCAACTTCAGAAGCTTAGCGCGCCCGTGCTGATCGAGCGCGCGGCACGCCGATTTGGCAGAAGGTGGGCGCGCCCGCGCTGGTCTAGCGCGCTGGTCTTGCGCGCTGGTCTAGCGCGCGGCCACGCTGGGGTCCTGTTTTTGAAAAAAATAAACAGCAGTTTGTGAAGAGAAAATCAGGGTTTTTAATAGAAAATCAATTTCCACCCGATTTCTTCCACATCCCAAATTTCCCTCTCCAAATCAAACCCATTATTCCCACTATTCCCATAATCAATTCCCACTTCTATTCCATATCTAATTCTCTTCTCACCTCCTATATATACATACACTTATACACAAACTTCTCCACCACTTCACAAATTCTCAAACACAATTCTCTCTCAAAAACTTAACTTTTATTCTCTCTTATTCAATCCCAATGGCACCCAAGAGACAAAGAACTCAAGTAAGCAACAACACCACAGATTCTTCGAGTGCAGGTGGTATGAGACCGAGGTTTTTAACTCCCGAGGCTGAAGCGGAGTACACGAGGCTTCTCTCAAAGCCTATAGCGAAGGAGAGAGGGTTACTACCATCAGGGAAGGATGGTAAGTTGTTGGAGATGATTCTGGAGATGGGTTGGGTTCCTTTTTGCGAGGCACCCGCTGCTGTGCCCATGAGTGTTGTTCGAGAGTTCTATGCTAATACAAAGGCAGAGAAGAATGGCTTCACTGTGGTTAGGGGATGACTGTGGAGTATAGTGTTGATGCGATTAGGAGGGTGATTGAGCAGCCCGTGAGGAAGCCCGGTCAGGACACTTGGAACGATAAGACTCCGGAGGACTTTGATCTGGATCTGATTGTTGCTACTTTGTGTGTGCCTGAGACTCATTGGAAGTTCAAAAGGGGTACGACTGATTATTCCACGTTCCCTGCCTCGTGCATGAACATGTTTGCACATTCTTGGAATTCGTTTATTTGTGCTAACATCATGCCATCTTCTCTTGTGCATGAGATTACTGTGGAGCGTGTTCGTCTGTTGTGGGGTATTCATCAGGGGGATTATGTGGATCTTGGGATAATTATTTACCAGGGTATTTTGAGGTTCTTGAGAAGAGGTACTGCGGGTTTCATTCCCTATACGTCCGTTGTGACGAAGCTGTATGTGGAAGTTGGTGTTCATTGGCCCACACATGAGCAGATGCAGCTTCACAGTGCTCCTATCGACAGTTCTACGCTATTGAGCATGACCGAGTGGTATGGTGGCAAGCCTGATCCTAAGGGGCTTGGTTATTCTTATGATCATTTGCCAGGTGGACGGCCAGCTCCTCAGTCATATGCTGGTGGTACAGCGCAGGCTAGCAAGGCGGCTTGAGAGCTAAGTTGGGTGCAGAAGCTGGTCCTTCATAGCAGCAGCAGCAGGAGCAGGAACGGGAGGAGGCAGGAGCTGGTTTGAGCACGACGCAGTATAGGCGTCTAGTGATGAGGATGGATGTGATGCATGACATCCATAGTCGGTTTACACATGATCTCACCCAGGCACTAGGGAGTGCTTTCAGAGCCATAGGTGTTGACATCCAGTGGCCAGTATTTGGTGAGGATTCCATGTATCCACCTCCAGACACGCTTGACACTCCACCCATTGAGGGTGATGTTCCTGATTCCGAGTAGGTATGCCTGATTCCTTACTATTACCTTCACTGAGGACAATGAATATTTTAAGTTTGGGGTAGTAGTTTAAGGGATATGTTTTGTGTGAGTCGCATATAGTTTGCATATTCATGATAGTTTAGTGCATATAGTTGCATATTTTTCCATGTAGTTTTTTTGTAGTTTTTATGATAGTTGTTCATATAGTTCATGCATTTACATTATAACATGATCCCTTAGATGATTTTTCCGATTGACTTGTGATATTGATGCTAGTGTAGTGATGTCGTATTTAGTGATGTTAAGACTTGCCGAATTGATTTGCATGCTAGAGATAATTGTATTTCACTAAGTCTTATAGGTTGCTTGAGTGCTAGATCATGATCATGGTTTGTTTATTTGTCGAGGTTTAATCGCTTGTTTATATTTAGAATTTAGGATATTCTCTTAATAATAGAATATCATGGATTTTAAAATTGGAGAAAATTGGATTTCATTGCTAGTTGTTGTGGCTAGGTGTCAAATGGCTAGTATCCAGCTCATATTATTATGAGTAGTCTGGGGTTGAGCGAGATGGAGTGAAACGCACTCGTTCAGAAATTGATGAAAAAAATGAGAAAAAAAAGTGTTATGTATAATTGATCAAGAGTGGGCTCTTTAGTACTCGAGTTATTAAGTTCTTAGGGTACTTTGTGCCTAGTGACCTAAGGCTTTATAGTATGGGATTTGCTAACCTAACGCTCGCTACATGGGTACTATTGTATAAGTCTTTTGTGGACCTCACTCATTGTACAATCAAATAAGCATAATTGTTATTTTGTTGTGAATAAAAGCATGAATCCATATAAAACTCCAAAATAAGAATTGAAGTGTTATAAGTTATTTTGAGTCTAGCTTTTATTCTATTTATAACCTTGTGATTGCTTTGATGAGTAGTGAGTCATGATTATTGATCTAGTTGTGGAAGTATATCTATAAGCAGTTACACACACGCACATCTCTGGTTTGTAAGTTGATTTGTGAGGTTTGATTGATTTTTATGCGAATAACTGCATTTGTTGAGATGTTTCTTATTGATTGGTTTCAGTTATTCTATTGAGGATCGTTGCATTCATTTAGTTGCATTCATGCATTTTTATTTCTTGTTCTTTGAGTCTGTTTATGCTTGAGGACAAGCATCGATTCAAGTTTGGGGGTATGTTGAGTGGCATTTATGATACTTTATTACACTCTGTAAAGCTTTGAATTGGTGTGTTTGTACTCAAGTTGTTGGTGGTTTAATGTATTTTTCTAGTGTTTTTGCATTTTCAGGCATTCTCCAGGTAATCAAGTAAATTAGCATGGTTTTAGTGCTAATTGGGTGTTAGGATGGTGTTGGAATAAAAGCTCATGGAAAACCAACTCAAATCAGCAAGGAAAAGAAGAAGTCAGAATTTTATACAGGGAGTTAGAGCACCCGCGCAGTGATAGTGCGCGGCCGCGCCCAAAGATCAAAAGCCGAGCGCCCCCGCGCTGGTCAAGCGCGCGCCCGCGCCAGGTCGAGAAAAGAAATTCGGTTTCTATTCTAATTTTGATCCAGAAGACTTCTACTCTACATGGGGAAGCTATATATACATAAATAAGCTCATTTTTTTAGAATGGGAGATGTACAAAATCTAAGGAAAATGAGTAAAGAAGACCGTAGAGCACAATTCAATCAAGGCGAAGAAGATCTAGTTTATTCTTGTGATTTTTTGTTTAAGTTATAACGTTGGATGCTAGTTTTCTTATTCTTGAACATTTACTTGTATTTCGTACTTGGTTTTATTAAGTATAAAGACTACATTTATTATACCATGCTTTCATTGGAACCCATATTGATGATGAGTCCGATTATGGGCTAATCATCCTCGTGGGGTTCTAGCGGATTTATTTATGGATTTTTTTAGTTAATTTGTTCGATGCCTTAGTGTGTGGTGATTGTATGATAACCTAGTATTGGTTGTGCTTATTCATCTTATAAGTGTCGCGAACTTATAAGATAGTGTGTTAATTCTTGATGAAGCGAAAGTGAATTTAAGAATTTAGAACTTGCCATGTTAGCATAGGTTCATGTGTTATTGTTATGCATGATTCGTAGGTAATTTTAACCATCTTACTTGCCCTATGTAATCACGATAGATAACTTGTGCATTAAACCGTTATGTTGTCAAATTCTATAGACATATAGGGTCTCAATATAATTGGTGCCTATTCAGCTTCTATCTCTTTTGTGGATGTCTGGTAGTATGGTACTCGTACAACGAAAGTTGGCGTTTATCAGTTTCGTGTTATCTGATTAGTGTTATCACCATTACATGCTAAGGTTAAGAACGAAAAGGCTATTAAATGAAGTACTTAATGAAGTTAGAATCTCATGTTTATGTCATATATTATTCAACCCTCTTTACTCTCTTTAGTTAATGTTCTCTTGTATAATTCTCATTAGTTAATCGTAGTATAATTAAAACCCAAATTGTTATTCGTCTTAGCATTGAATAATAGCCATATCATTGTTGCATAAGTGCATAAATCACAAGGTTAATCTAAATCAGTCTCTGTGGGATCGAACTAGAAATAATTCTATATTACTTGCGAACGTGTATACTTGCATAAATTTTAGCGCGTGTTTAATGACTAACAGGATGTGCTTGGCAAGAAGGATTGTTTACATGCTAGGAGTACAATACAAGGGAAATATGTGTATTCCATATATAGAGGACGCGTCCTGGCCTTGATGGATGCACACTCTTGGATAGTTGGGCTTATCCTCACCTAGGACAAGGCAAATAGGGATATCTTGAGGATAAAGCAAGCATGGAAAGGAGAATAGAGGTTGTTTTTACTAACATATTTGTTGCAGGTACTCTTTGAAGAATTCCCTCCTTGAGATGGTCAGGGAGGGGGATGTCCGTGAAAAGCTTAAAGGCCTCCAAGGGTATGCCAGATGATTGAAGGCCCTCTCCTGTATTCAACGGGTGTCCTCATTGGGGATGTGGGGTTACCATTGGTGTGTGCTTTGGGAGCTCTGTTCTTGTATTCAATGGGTGTCCTCGTTGGAGAACTTTGGAGTCATCCTGCACTTTGCACCCAAGAGCTTGGGATCAACTATCCTGCTATCTGGTGGGTTATCCTCATTCGGGGGACAGGGACGCGTCCGGTATTTAGGGTGAACCGTGGCTATATCGGTGTCTGTAAATCAAGGGAGATAGATGTAGCGGAGTGTTATCCTTGCGCAGGGAGATGCACTATCTGTGAAGTCCTATGATTGCGGACGAGCCTTGGGCCTTCGCGGTTGGGCCTCATAGTTGGACATTCCTAAAGCTAGCGGAAGATGGATTCCGAAAGGGCTTCTACCGGGCCTAGGAATAAGAAGTCTAAGCCCATTAGATTTCTTGTTCCCCAAGAATTACGTCAGGCTTGATCCCTATATAAAGGGTACGTAGGCACATTGAGAGGGGTAAGAAGTTGAGAGCTGAAAAGGAGCCACTACTTGCCCTAATCAATCTCAGTCACCAATTAACATACAACCACCACACATCGCTTGATTTTCTGGAGAAGAACCACCATCATAGATCTTAATTCCAGCGAGAAATCTCAAACTTTGTTGTTACCAGATTCCTCCATTAACACCTCTCATAACCACCCTTATATTTGAAGACCAATCTCTCTGGAAGTTTAATAGAAGCATCAATTCCTCTTACTTCTTCTAGTTCATCCAAGTAGAGTTGAATATCAGTGAATTCTTTAATGTCACAGATGTAGAGTTGATCATCTTTGTTGATAGTATGCTTCTGTGGTTTTGAGATAGCTTTTGTTGGAAGTAGGGTTGGCTTCTTCTTTCTTCTTGGAGTTCTCTTCTTGGTTGGCAAAGGTAATCTCTTCCAATCTATAGGTTCATCCTTGGGAACTATTGGTTCACCATGATAGTTTACCTCATGATACACCTTGATTTCAACTGGTTCCACATTGGGCATAGTTGATTGAGTTGTAGGAATAGATTGAGATGGATCACTCTTCTCTTCTAAATTTTGCTTGGCCTCTTAGCTCTCACCTTTACTCTTTTGCCTATTTGTCACTCAGGCTTCTCTTTATTTTCATAAGTCAATTTATTTTCAGTGTTAGTAGCAGGCTTCTCAAACTTCTTTTGAGCTTCCTTAGCAGCCTGCTTTTTTCTTTTTTGACTGTGACTTTAACCTCGAGGCTTCCCCTTTCTTGGCTTCTACAAACTTTGGATGTCCACTTATTATACAGATCATTTATCCATGTTTGTAAATTCTTGTTATCCTCTTTCTCAAAGCTTCATCCTTGGTTGTCTTGTAGCTAGAAATTGATTTGCTCATGAGTTTCTACTCATCGGTCCTGGGAGGTGAATAATCTAGCTCCATTGGGTGTTTGATTGTAAATCTAAAAGTTGAAGGTTTAGGCATGAGCACCACAATGGGATTGAGTTCATTTCAAATTGATGTTTCTATTTTTGCACCCTTTTCAGCTTTAATTCATCTAATATAAGTGGCCTCAACTGTGTGATATGTTTCACAGATTATGATGGTTTTGCAGTTGAGCCAAATACTTGAGCTATCCTTTCATCTATCTTTTGTTTCTTTTCTTTAAGCTTTAACTCAGTTGTAGCTAGATTGATCAAATCTATGTTTTCCATTACCCCTTTATTGGTGGCTTTAGCAGAGTAATAGAGGGAACTATTACCTTAGTGACTTGGATATGCACATCCTTCTCCTCATTTTTATTATCATCAAGTTGAAGTGTAGAGGTTGAAGTTTATGCAACCACCAGTTGTTAGAGTAACTGAGTATGTGTGTCTTGACCTTGAAGTATCTTGGCCAAGGAATCTTCAACATTAGACATTCTTATACCTAAGACCCCAACTTTTCTTGATGGGTCACTTTCCTTCCTGAGCTTTTGCTATACATCCCTCATTGTAGTTTCAGGAAGCTTCCCATACAGCTTGTTGTACATGTACTTTTTGACTTCATCAATTGACAATTTTAGATCATCCAAGTCTAGAGCTTGTTTGAGATGTTGAATTCTATGAAGTTGCAGAGACTTTGGATGTGCTTGCAAAAGGGACCTTGTACCAGCATTAGAAGTAGCTGCTAAAGCTGTTTGAGACAGGTTGATGAGCTTAAAAAGAGTGGAGTTGAAGTGATGAGAGTTGCACTCCTTGTTGAGCATCCAATCAGGAGTACCAATTGTAGAACTAGGGCTTGCATCTCCCCAATGTCCATACCAGCTTCTTCATCAAACTCTTCATCAACATCATCAGTTTTATCTCCAAAATAAAAATCATCATCAGCTATAGGAGGCATGTTAGAGATTGCATCTTTAGTCCTTTGCATTGATTCAGTTGTGTATACTAAATTCAATTTTCTTTTTGCCTCCTCATTGCCCTGAACAACCAATGTTTGATAGGCTGTTACAGGATGAGTAATTGTCTCAGCATCCAAGGAAATATAATCTATAACAGCTCCGTGATAAGGAGCAATGTTAAAAGTTAAATGATCCAATTAAGCCCTTATAATAACAATTTATAGTTATCCGACAACTGGTAAATTATAGCAACTAAAAATTGAGTAGTGTAAGACTAAACGCTAATACGCTATCAGCAACATGAATTTTTTCGAACTTCAGGATGTGAGTTGAAATACTTATAAATAACTAAACACACTACTAGAAAAATTCCCTTAGACATCGGTTATAAACCGATGTCTTTTTTTAAAACCGATGTCTTCGCATGTGTAGAGAAAGGTAGGGGTCTTTAACATCGGTTTTTAGCCGATGTTAAAGATGTACACAGACATCGGTTTTTTTAGCAAACTGATGTATAATTAGCCTTTTTTTGAATAAAATGTTAAAACTAGATTGTCAAAAATGGTATTTAGGAGGTTAAATAGCACTTTAAACATATAACAGGGAAGCACTTTTAATTGATAGACATCAGATTCTTAAACAAATCGATGTCTTTTTCCGTATTTTACATCGGTTCATTTGTTAAACCGATGTTAGACATGTATTATAACATCAGTTTTGTTCGAGGAAGCGATGTGAAACTTCTACTTTAACATCAGTTTTCTTTCATTTTACTTTTATATACTTACACAAAGTGATGTGTTTCAACATCGTAGACATCATTTTCTTTCCAATAATTCAATTTGTTTTATGAACATGAAATGTTTTAGTTGTGTTCAAATCGAAACTCTTGGTATGAATGATTTCCCTGGTATGAATGACACCCCGCCCAGGAATAATTGTAAGGAAGAAGCTAAACAAATTGATGCATGGAATAAAGGCTCCTACCTTATATATAAGCTTTGTTTCTTCTTTACATGAATTACACCTTAACATTTTTAGGCATCACATAAACAATCATTACTGCAACTACTCACATATAGGATTACAAAGATATAGCTCTAGGGCAGCAATGGTCTAATACAATTTTGTGTCATAAATATCTATCTGACCTTCAATCCTTAAGAGTTATAGCAGACTCAGGTATTACATGACTAAGCCTAATGGTGCCAAGAATATATTCAGGCAATTATTCCTCTTCCTGTCCCTGCACATCCAATAGATGTTGTGTGCATTTATCCACCCATGTAATTGCATAAAAATATAGTAAAGGAATCACATATTAGGAACTTCATTAAAAGTCATTAGTGATAAACTCGAACAATTCAAATTCTCTTTTTCAAGAATAGCACAAGATATAATGTATATGCACAAGCAAAATGACAAAGGGGAAATGTAAGACCTCTATCAATATTGCAAGATCAAAAATTAGACTTGTTACATATCCAAGGACAAGGCCGATAACACTCCTTGCTATGGATGATGAGCCAATATCTATATCAATCTGCACACGTGATATTATCATCTTAAGGCCCTTGTCAACCAAAAGATACGATATTTGCAGAGTTCTTAAGACTGACAAGTTCTAAAACAGGCTAAAGTTTAATTACCTCTAGAAAATTGTCATGTCTCAAGTATCTGCAAGTTACTGCTTTTCCAAGCAAACAAGCTTTTGTTCCAACAGCACGTTTAACCATCCAGTATCCCTGTTCATTTTATGAAATAATCAATACCACACATCACAATTAATGATATTGTAAAAACTAAACAACAAACAATGTTTAAATACACAGGATGGCTCTGGTCCTTTGGAGAATAATGTATAAATAGAATGATTAATGCCCTTTATATAATACTAAAAAGAAAGGAATAATGTTTGTGAATTTTGAAAATTCGATACAAATGCCACATGTAAAATAACCAAGGCAGGAATGAGACCAGGGTTTTGATAGTTGAGACAGACATAAATCATAGGAGATATCGCATTAATACTAAATTGTGTCATAACAGAAGAGGATTTATGCAATTTTAGATGTACTAGCACATGTTTAGTATTGAAAATATGTATTACACTACTACTATAATTTACTTTTTATTAATTTCATTTCAGCATTGTGCAGCATCAAGTTTTTGATTTTCAGGAAGCATCATTTATTTTGGGAAATGAGTGACTTTTTGTACAAATGTATCATGGTGGTAGTCTCTTAAAGTATATTTCAATACAATTATTTACAGCCACCAGTGAAGAAATATAAAAAACGGAAATCATGGCTTCATTTCGTTACTGCATGAGTTACCTCAATTATACCTAGAATAAGTTTAAATCTTGAATCACGTAACGCATCACTCCCATTGACAAATCGACCCAGCAAAGAGTTCTCCTTTACAGGCCTCTAAGCTGCATGATAAAGAACCAGACTATAGTTTGGTCTAGCAGTATCCTGAAAATATAATCCAAGAGTTATGGTTAAAATATAATTCATTACTGCTAGTACATTGTCTATATTGAATGGTAAAAAGAGCTATTGTTAGATATATTTGAGATGTCATGTCTAATATGATTTGTGTTTAGTTTTCAGATTTTAACAACAGGACAAATTAGGACTTACTGAAATAAGGACTTACTGGAAGTCAGAACTTAATATCAGAACTTAAGGTCATATCAGAACTTAAGTGCGGGAAGACTTTCATATAAGGAACGAAGCTGATTTACAGGAGAAGATTGAGACTAAAATAAAAGAAGATATGCATGGAAAGAGTTATAATACTAGAAGACTTGTAGAAGATATCTGATTGATATATTTTAGGATACAGAATTGTATTCTATATTAATAAGAATATATCTTGTAACTGTGTACTATATAAACACAGACTTAGGGTTTACACTATATGTGTTATCATTATCGAGAAGAATATACATTGTAACCTAGCAACTCTTAGTGATATTTGTTCATCACTGAGAGAGAACAACAGTTCTTATTGTAACAGAGTTTATTCAATATACTTGATATTTGTTACATACTTGTGATAAATCGATTTGATTGTATAAACACTGTATTCAACCCCCTTCTACAGTGTTGTGTGACCTAACAAGTGGTATCAGAGCTTATGTGTTAACACACATACAGTAAAGATCCAAACAATCATGTCTGAAAAAACACAAACTCCAACCAAGCCCACCAAAACTCTAGAAACTCAAAACACTCAAACCCACAGTGATATGAGACTATTAGGGTTCCCATACTGAGACCTTCTGAGTATCCCATATGGAAAGTGAAGATGGCTATGTTTCTGGAAGCTACAGATCCAGAATACCTTGAAAAAATTAATGAAGGACAACATAAGCCAACCAAGCTCTCTGTTGTAGTTGCTGATCAACCAGCAAAGACCATACCAAAGGAGAAAAGTGAGTATACAGCTGAAGACATCTCATCTATTGCCAATGATGCAAGGGTAAGGCATTTTCTGCATAATGCCATTGATAATGTCATGTCAAATAGGGTAATTCATTGCAAGACTACAAAGGAGATATTGGATGCTTTGGAGACAAGATGCTAGGGAACTGATGCAATCAAGAAGAACATGAAGACTATACTCACACAAGAGTATGAGCACTTTGACTCAAAAGCTGATGAGTCATTAACTGATTTATATGACAGGTTTGCCAAACTCTTGAATGATCTGTCACTGGTGGACAAGGAATATGATCTTGAAGATTCAAATCTAAAATTCCTTTTAGCTCTTCCTGAAAGTTGGGATTTGAAGTCTACTACCATAAGAGACAACTATGACCTTACTGAAACTACTCTTGATGAAATCTATGGTATACTCAAGACTCATGAACTTGAGATGGATCAAAGGAGCAAGAGGCATGGAAGAAAGTCAAGGACAGTTGCTCTTAAAGCTTAGGAAGAATCTCCTAAAGTTGTTGCCTCAAAGAGGGGAAAAGGAAATGCTCTCATCATAAAGTCTGATTCAGAGTCATCATATTCTGATGATAATGATTCAGAAACTGAAAGTTTACCTGAAATGGATGCTGATGAAGAGATGATGAAATTGTGTGCCCTTATGGTGAAAGGTATCACAAAGATAGCCTACAGGAAATTCAGAAAAGGAAAGAAGTTTTCCAGGAAGAGTGGAAGTTTTGATAAGAAAGGATTCAGAAAGTCTGAAGGTAAAGGAAAGTCTGACAGAGGAGACAACTCAAATGTCAAATGTTACAATTATGGTGAAAGAGGCCACATATCTCTTGACTGCAAGAAAGGAAAAAGTGACAAAGGCAAGGCACTTGTCACAAAGAAGAAAAACTGGACAGACACTTCAGATTCTGAACATGAGGTGAACTATGCCTTGATGGCAAATGCTGATAGCAGTCCTGAAACTGCTGAATTAAAGGTACCTCAAACAACTTATGCTTTTCATACTGATGATATTACTGAGTTGAGATTATATCTTAAAACCATATTCATTAGTTATAGAGATCAGACTTTAACATGTGAAAGATTAACATCTGAAAATCTTGCTTTTAAAAAGAGGAATGACTATTTAGAAAAAGAGTTAGTTATGTTTCATCAAACTCAGAAAGAAAGAGATGATGCTTTTTATGTTAGAGATGAAGTGCTAAAATTGAATGAATCTCTAAAAGCTGAGTTAGAAAAGGAAAGAGAAATTATCAGAACTTGGACTAACTCTAGAAGAACAACTCAAAATTTACTAAGTAGTGGAAACTGGAAAGAGGGCTTAGGTTATGAAGATAATAAAAGTGAGAAAGGAACTGAACAAATTGAGCCAATTGTTGTTAAACAGACTACTAAGCCAAAGGTAAATCCTGTTATGTTAGATATATTTGATAATGTCATGACTAATATGATTTGTGTTTAGTTTTCAGATCTTACTTAACAGGACAAATCAGTACTTAACTGGAAATCAGCACTTATACTGAAGTCAGAACTTAAGATATCAGAACTTAAGTTGTCAAAACTTAAGTTATCAAGAGATATTTATTAGGAGATAATATCATGACTTAAGGAGACTTTTAGATAAGGAAGGCGGCTGATTGAAAGGAAAGAAGATCAAGACAAACGCAAGAAGAGATATGCATGAAGAAGGAATTCTATGAAAACTAGAATACTTGGAAGAAAAGATAACTAGTTGATATATTTTAGGATATATAATCATATTCAATATCAATTAGAGATTATCTTGTAACTGTGTAGTATAGAAACACAGACATAGGGTTTATACTATATGTTTTATCATAATCGAAGTTATTATTTATTGTAACCCTTGCAGCTCTCGCGATAATTTGTTCATCACTGAGAGAGGACAGTTCCATATTGTAACAGAGTTTATTGTGTTGAATAAAATCTTTTTTCTGTTACTTGTGTTCTTATATTCGATTTGATTGTGATAAACACTGTATCCAACCCCCTTCTACAGTGTGTGTGACCTAACATGTTAAGTTTGTAGCAAAAATTGTAAAGTCTGATTCTGAAAAGATGAAAGAATCTAGGAAAGAAGTAAAAGAAAAATCAACTTCTGACAAATTAGAACAGGATAAACTAACTGAAGTAAACATAGGCTTAATGACTAAGAAGCAACTTAAGCATAAGCTGAAAGAGATTATGAATGTCAACAAGGTAAAGGAAGCTAGGAAAAATAGGAATGGAAAGGAAGGTGTGAATAAAAACAATAATTATATGCCTGTTCCTAATGCTCCTAGAAAGAAATGTTATAACTGTGGAAACTCTAACCGTCTTGCTTCTTTTTCCAGGAAAAATAAAGATATAAATCTTTACCTCCTAAATCAGGAGTTAAGAGTCAGTCTGTTAGGTTTAAACCACAAAATCCTTGTTTTCATTGTGGTAGTTTATGGCATTCCATTTATACTTGTAAGGAATATCATAGTTTGTACTATGATTATTATCAAATAAAACATTCTTTGAAGAAAGTTAGTATTATTCCTTCTAGTGTAAAGTCTAATGCAAAGTCTAATATAAATTCTGATAAACAGCATGTTAGCATAAACTCTGAAATTAAATCCGCTACAAATGCTAACAAACTTAAAAAGGCCAAAGGATCCAAGCAAGTTTGGGTCCTTAAAACTAACCAATAGTGGTCTTTGTGATTGCAGGGCAACAGGAAAAACATCCTAGTTCTGGACGGTGGATGTTCAGGATATATGACTAGAAATAAAGCCCTCCTATCAGACGTTGTGGAGAAAGCTGGCCCAGGAGTTTCTTATGGAGATGGCAACATGGGAAAAAATTTGGGATATTGCAATATTAATCTTGGGAATGTCATCATTAAAACAGTAGCTCTTGTCTCAGGACTTAGACACAATCTGCTAAGTGTGAGTCAAATCTGTGACAGAGGTTATCATGTGGATTTCTTTGAAGAACACTGTGAAGTTGTAAGCAATTCTACATGCAATGTGGTTCTGAAAGGTTACAGGCATGGTAACATTTATGAAGCCAGACTTTCAGCAAGTACTGATGGTTCTGCAATCTGTCTGTTGAGTAGAGCATCAATTGAAGAAAGCTGTAATTGGCACAAAAGACTCTCTCATTTAAATTTCAACAACATAAATGAGCTAGTAAAGAAAGATCTTGTGAGAGGACTGCCAAAATCAGATTTTGCTCCTGATGGCCTTTGTGATTCATGTCAAAAGGAAAAACAAAGAAAATCTTCATTCAAGAGCAAAACTGAATCTTCAGTTCTTGAGCCTTATCACCTACTGCATGTTGATCTATTTGGTCTAGTCAATGTCATGTCTATTGAAAAGAAGAAATATGCTATGGTTATAGTGGATGAGTTCATAAGATACACTTGGGTGTATTTCTTGCACAAGAAGAATGAAACTGCAACTACTCTAACTGATCATGTCAAATAGCTGGATAAATTGGTCAAAGATTCTGTTAAAATAATAAAAAGTGATAATAGCACTGAGTTCAAGAATTCAATCATGGAAGAGTTCTGCAAAGAGCATGGAATCAAACAGAAATTTTCAGCACCTGGAACTCCATAGCAAAATGGAGTTGTAGAAAGAAAGAACAGAACTCTCATTGAAGCTGCACGAACCATGCTTGATGAAGCAAAGCTACCAACCTACTTTTGGGCTGAAGCTGCTTGTTTTACACAGAATGCTACACTCATAAACAAGCATGGAAAAACACCATATGAGATGGTGAAGAAAAAGAAGCCAAATCTGAAATACTTTCATGTATTTGGTTGCAAGTGTTTTGTTCTTAAGACTCATCCTGAACAGCTGTCAAAATTTGATTTAAAAGTTGATGAAGGAATTT
Source organism: Apium graveolens (assembly GCF_009905375.1). Lineage (NCBI taxonomy): Eukaryota > Viridiplantae > Streptophyta > Magnoliopsida > Apiales > Apiaceae > Apium > Apium graveolens. Next base: position 71,595,508 of record NC_133657.1, on the reverse strand, counting down.
GTGTTGCATATCCACCTTCCACAAAAGCCTCCAGAGTCTACAATTTAAGAACAAGGGTTGTCATAGAATCTATCAATGTATCTTTTGATGATAAGAAGATTACTGGACTTGAAGATTTCAATGATCATGATCAGCTGAGATTTGAAAATGAAGATTTCAATTCTGATTCTGTAAATTCTGATGGCTTAAACTCTGATCCTGTAAGTTCTGACGGGTTAAGTTCTGATGTTATTGAAACTGTGGTAACTACTGAAAGAGAAAATGCACATGTCCAGGGGGAGCAAGCTGAAGATCCTACCACAACTCAAGACTCTTAAGAAGTATCAGAACCTGTCACTGGCTCTTCAAGTTTTGATTCATCAAGTTCTGATGAGCCAAATTCTGATAATTCTGAAAACTCTGATACTTCAAATCCTGATGGATCCAACTCAAATTCTGAAGTTTCAGAGAGCATAATTATAGGGGGAGCATCAGAAAATGCTGATGGAGACATCATGGATCATGGGGGAGGATCCAGTTCTAGAGAACAACTTCCATCTGTAAGGAAATGGACTAAATCACATACTCCTCACTTAATAATTGGAGATCCTGAAGCAGGTGTTAGAACTAGAACTGCAACATCAAATGAATGTCTCTATCATTCTTTTCTATCTCAGACTGAACCAAAAAAAGTGGAAAAAGTTCTTCAAGATGCTGATTGGGTGCAAGCAATGCAGGAAGAGTTAAATGAATTTGAAAGAAATAAAGTTTGGACCCTAGTACCAAGACCAAAGAACAAATCAATTGTTGGCACAAAATGGGTGTTCAGAAATAAAACTGACAGTGATGGAATAATTACAAGAAACAAAGCAAGGATGGTTGCTAAAGGCTACTCTCAACATGAGGGTATTGATTATGATGAAACATTTGCACCAGTTGCTAGATTGGAAGCCATAAGAATCTTTTTGGCTTATGCTGCTCATAAAAAGTTTAAAGTCTTTGAAATGGATGTGAAAAGTGCTTTTCTCAATGGAGAATTGGAAGAAGAGGTATATGTTGAACAACCTCCAGGATTTGAAGATCCAAAATTTCCAAATCATGTCTACAGATTAGACAAAGCATTTTATGGCCTTAAGTAAGCTCCAAGAGCATGGTATGAGACTTTAGCTCAATTTTTTCTGGAAAGTGGATTTCACAGAGGTACAATTGATAAAACACCGTTCTACCTCAACCATGGAAAGGATTTACTTTTGGTACAGATATATGTTGATGATATCATATTTGATTCTACAAATGCCAAACTATGTGAAAGGTTTGCAAAACTAATGCAATCAAGATATCAAATGAGTATGATGGGAGAACTTAGCTATTTTCTGGGACTTCAAGTCAAGCAAAATGAAGAAGGTACTTTTATCAATCAATCCAAGTATACCAGAAATTTACTGAAGAAATTTGGAATGCAAGACTGTTCAACTGCATCCACTCCCATGGCCACTGCAACCAAGTTAGATAAAGATACTGGTTCATCAGTAAATATTACTAACTACAAAGGTATGATTGGCTCTTTACTCTATTTAACTGCAAGTAGACCTGATATCATGTATGCTACCTGTCTTTGTGCAAGATTTCAGGCAGATCCAAGAGAACCTCATCTAATAGCTGTGAAAAGAATTTTCAAGTACCTCAAGGGTACAACTGATCTAGGATTGTGGTATCCTAGAGAATCAGATTTTAAACTAATAGGTTACTCAGATGCAGATTTTGTTGGATACAAAATAGACAGGAAAAGCACCAGTAGAAGCTGCCAATTTCTTGGAGGTAGATTGGTTTCTTGGTTTAGCAAGAAACATAAATCAAATTCCACATCAACTGCAGAAGCAGAATATATTGTTGTAGGAAGCTGTTGTGCACAGATTCTTTGGATGAAGAATCAGTTACTGGACTATGGGTTAGAATTTGCTAAAATACCTATTTACTGTGATAATCAAAGTGCTATTTCTATGACAGGTAATCCAGTCCAACACTCAATGACAAAGCACATCAGCATTAGGTACCATTTCATAAGGGAACATGTGATGGAAGGTACAGTGGAATTACATTTTGTTCCAACAGATCAACAACTAGCAGTTATCTTTACAAAACCACTATGTGAAGCTACTTTTACAAGACTGGTAAATGAACTTTGAATGGTTTCAGGTTCTTTCTCTAAATCTGCTTAGTTTTTATTCTCATGCATCAGACTTTATGATCAGTGTTTACAAATTATCTCATCTTCATATAATTTGTGCTTAAATTGTAATACATTAAATGTTGATTGTTATATGATGTGGATCTATATACTTTGATAGTGAATTGAATGTTCTGTGACTATTCAATCCAATGAGGATTACTGCGCTAGATACTGACCTAGTAGTCTTTAACATACTAGAAATCCCATGTTTGAATTAGTTGTTTATGTGGAAATTCATTAACACAAGCAAAGTCTGATTTTGAGCTTAGTCAAATTTACTTTGTGTATCTTATTAATAAGTCACAAACTAGATTCTTGCTTCTTATCTGTCAAATTCTGATGTCAGTAAATCTTCAGGATGAACCACATACTTGATAAGCCTCACTTATCTGAAGAAAAAAAATGAATATTGATGTCAGGTACTCCTTTGAGATCTAGAGTAAATATGTGGAAGGGAAGATCCAAGTGCATTGCTGGTTTTAAGTTATATACATTAGAAAAGCAAATAAATTTTTCTTGGTGACTTTTGACATTCTCTGATTACTGGAAAAATACTCTGATAATAGCATAAATTCTGATAGCAGTTTTGACTCACTTACACTGAGAAGCCACTGTAAAAAGGAATTTCAAAAGATGCATAAAATGAGCACAAACAGTTGAAGTGGACTCTTGCATAAATTTATTCTATAGTAGACTTCATTATTAATGACAGATTTTAAGCACTTTTCTTAGTTATGCCTTATTTTTAAGATGTACTGAAGTTTATCAGACTTTAATCTTTATATGATATTTTGCTAAAGGCACACACTATCACTCCATATGTATGATGAAAATTATTGTGGTGATTAAGTTGTTTTTGACAAAAAGTTAAGTGTCATTTGCATAAATTGTGAGGACAAGTTCTGATGGAAGTTCTGATGCTTAAACTCTGAAGAAACAAGTCAGTATTTATATGAAGAATCACAAAAATAGACATTCACTTTTTGAGTACAGAAGCCATGTTCTGGTGACTGTTAAAATATGATAATAGTTAAGTTATGATATTAAATCCTGATGGAAACTCTGATGCTTACGTGGCATTATTTATTTACTTGACTTATTTGTGGTAAATACTGTAACGGTCATATTTTATCAGAATATAATTAGGTGAGATAAAAACAGTCATAATCATTTAGTAAGTGGGAAGCGTGTTTTCCTTGAAACACTGCATGTGCACATTTATTACTGCTTAATACCCGTGCCCACTAATAATGTTTTTGACTAATGATATGCTACTAGGTGGCTAAAGTTTGTTCTGCTTCAATCATAACAGTTGTCAAAAGGAGAGTATAAATATGGGAGTTAAAAGATTTTATAATCTTTTACCTACTTTTCTTTCTCTAATCTCTCTTATTCTCTCTCTCTCTAATATTCTCTGAAGCTTATTCTTACATGACTTTTATCAAACACCTTGTGCACACTCTATTTTCTCACTTATTTTTCACAGAAATGGCACCAAAAGACATAGTTTTCAATGGAGCTAAGTTTGTTCTAACAACTATTCAGCTATTCTCTCTAAGGATGAAGCTCCATCAGAACTTCACTTCATTCAAGACTTTTTGTCTCGAAGTGATATAGGCTATGCTTTGACTCAACCTGAAGCTATCTCAGGGACTCAAGTGCTGGAGTTCTGGAGGTCAGGAGTTTATGATGATGGTGGTGCCAATGGGTTCCCAAGTATCATATTTACAACAGGGGAGGATGCCCATGTGGTGACTTTGGCCACAGTTCGACAAGCACTCCATCTGCCAGAAAACTGCATTTTTTCCACAGTTGAAGAACCAGTTCTTCAACAGCTAATAGCCAATCTGGGCTATGAGAAAACTTTGGCAAAGCTTGGACAACTAAAGAGACCCCACATCAGGAGGGAGTGGAGTTTCTTCTTTGATTGCATCGCAAGAACCTTTGCAAACAAGTGTTCAAACTTTGATGCAATTCCTATCCTCAGTCAGCAAATTGGGTATGCTCTGATTACTCAATCTCATTTTGATTATGCTACTACTGTACTGCGATTCATAGGGGATAGGATGACAGAGGATAGAAATACTGTGTATTTTGCTAGATTCTGTCAACTTATTTATAGCTTTTGTAACTCTTATGCACCCAAATTAGCAAGTGAGTTGATTTCACCATTTAAACTTGCTAAGAGAGCATTTACCGACTTATTATCTGCTCATAATAAGAAAAATGTTTTGAGACCCCTCCAAATCCCATAATCAGTCAAACAGTTTTTAGTAAACTCTGATCCATCCACATACACTGCTAAATATCTTGATGTCCAACCAACCCAACCTCCATCAGTACCTCTAACACCTACACAACCAACCACCTCTCAACCTCAACCAACTCAACCTACCATCAAGGCTTACTTCCAACCATCAGCTCAATCTTCACAACAACAACTATCAGCACCTACCATCAGACCTTCATCTTCCAGGCTAAAAAGGGCAAAGTCTGTTCCTCAACCTCAACCAAAAAGAATAAAGATGATTCTAAGGGATGAATCTGATAGTGAAGAGGAAGCACAGGTTCATGCATCAGAACCTGTGACTGTTGAAGCTGAAACTGTGGTTTTTCAAAAAGAAACAGAAGCTGAAGGGTCAACCCATCAGATAAATGCTGAAGCTCAAAGTTCTGATACTTTGAAGAGGAAGAGAACTGTAAGTTCTGCTGATACAACAACTCCTTCACTGTCAAGGAGATTGAAGAAAATGAGGGCTAAAAGGCACATGGCTAAGCCTCCATCTGAGGATACTACTGAAGCTGAGGAAGGGGATCAGGAATCTCTGATCTCATCAGAACCTGTTGTAATTGAAGCTCTGCCATCCCCTACTCAAGCTCAAGATACTGTGCTAACACCTCCCGTCTCTCCTATTAAAGCTACAGATGATGCTGAAGAACAAGGCACAAATCTGAAATAGATATTCACAATCTGGATATACCAACTGTTCTTTATCTAGAAGCTCCAACAACAGCAGCTCAGCCATCTCAAGTCAACTCTCCAATCTTAAATGCTGAGATACCATCTACACCAACAACACCAATTCTGGATATAAATTCTGATGCTCAGAATTTAGATGAGATTGTTCCAGAATCTCCAGTTGCCTCACACACTCTAGTGTTGTCAGAGGATAATAATTCTTCTTCTAGTTCCGGAGACAGTGTTTCTGTAGAGACTCCAGCTCCTATTTTTGGAAAAGAGGCACTTATCCAAAAATTTGTTGAACAGGATGCACCTATTCCTTGGGAAGATACTCACAGAGGTGTGGAGTGGACCAAGAAGTGGAATGAAACTGTTTTCATTCCAAGCTCCAAAGTACTGACATACCATATTGGTAAAGCTGATGAGTTGCTCACAAATGCTGATTTCAAGACACAACTCAAAGTCACAGCTCTGTCTACCAAAAATCTTCAAGGTCTACACTCTGCTACTCAAGAAAAGGTTGAAAAACTTCTAGAAAAGGCTGAAAAGCTGGATATGGAGACCAAACTTGATAAAAAGAGGTTTATTAGACCTATTTCTGAGAAAGTTGAAGCCATTGAGAAGATTCAAGAGAAGCAACAGGCCCAAATTGCCGAGACTCTGCTAAATCAAGCTTCTCAAAAAGCTCAATTCAATGAACTCCAATCTTCAGTTGAACTTCTTCTCTCTCTCTTATTAACTGATGATGCCAAAAACGGGGAGAAGATAGTTAAGTCCAAATGCTCTAATAATCAAGTACTGAAGAAGAAAGATGATGTAGCTGATGACCAGGAAACCCTAGCAAGGGTAGAGGTCAAGTTCAAGGTAAAGAGCACAGCAGCAAGATTTCTTCTAGGAAACTTATTACTGATGCAAGCAGATCTTCTATTCAAAAGAAGACAAGTTCTGAAGCTGCTCAAACTCAAAATATGATAGCAAGTGCTGATACTCAAAATCTGATATCAAGTTCTGATATCAGATTGATCCCAAAGATAAAGGGAAAGGAAAAGTTGATGAACCAACCAAGCCACTGGAGATGAAAATTCCTCAAATTCTGATGAAACCAGTGTGCAAAATGGTTCAAGTTACTGATGATACTCTTACTGAAGATGAAGATGTTTAAACTATGGAAAGAAGGAAGATTTCTGAAGAATCAAAGACAATCTCTGACAAGGCTCAAGTTGTTCAGAGTGAAGAACTGCAAGTTACAACAGAAACAGCAAGTTCTGATAGAGATATCAAGACATCAACCTCTGACAGTGCTCAAGTTAATTTAGACAAGATGAAAGTAGCTGATAAAAAGAAACTTCTGTGGAAAAATGTCAAACCATCAGATCCAAAGAAAAGTCAATTGTTGTCTACTTTCATGACTATTGGGTTAAATGTTAGAGAACCAAGAGACAGGGTTGGACTAGGTTCTGATGAAGCTAAGATCAAGACAGGAGTTGAAATTGCTACTAGAGATCCATTTCTATTGACCGACAGACCTCTTGAAGATGTTACAAAGAAACACCTTGATAAGGTTATCTCTGTTCAAGTGGTACTGGATGCTCATAACAAGCACAATATTAAGGAAAATCTGATTCTATTTCTTGAAGATGGAAGAACATATCAGATGTCAGAATCAGATGTGCTAAACAAATCACTGAAAGAACTTCAATGCTTTCATTACCTTTTAGAGGTAAAGTCTGATATTATCGGGAGATGGTCAAATTTCATATTGAAGACCATAAGAGATAAAGCTAGAATTTCTAGTTCAAGGGTTATAAAATTCATTCCTAATATTGTTGAAGATGATGGAAGAGAGATTCCAAATGAAGAAGGATTCTGCTAAACTTGAAGTGATTCTGAAAGGGAAATGTCTATGCTACAATGAAGATTCTTCTCATCCAAGGGTAATAAGACTGGATGATAATTTAGAAAGAAACCATATTTCTGCTCTAAGGACTGCAATCTACCAGATTGGAAGTCAAGGTGAAGAGATAAAGCAAGTCAAGACTACACTATCTCAAGTCCTGAGGATTAAAGAAGAAAAGTTGATATCAAACTTTGTCAAGAATCACTTTGGATTCAGATTGACTCGGTGAGATTGGTAAAAGCTACAAGGACTATAAGTTATAGTTAGTTATCTAGTTAAACTCTTATTTGCATTTGTACTTAAATGTTTTTGACATCATCAAATCTATTAACTTGTATATTTTTCATAATTTACAAGTTGGGGGAGATTGTTAGATATATTTGAGATGTCATGTCTAATATGATTTGTGTTTAGTTTTCAGAACTTAACAACAGGACAAATCAGGATTTACTGAAATCAGGACTTACTGGAAGTCAGAACTTAATATCAGAACTTAAGGTCATATCAAAACTTAAGTGCGGAAAGACTTTCATATAAGGAAGGAAGCTGATTTACAGGAGAAGATCGAGACTAAAACAAAAGAAGATATGCATGGAAAGAGTTATAAGACTGGAAGACTTGTAGAAGATATCTGATTGATATATTTTAGGAGATAGAATTGTATTCCATATCAATTAGAATATATCTTGTAACTGTGTACTATATAAACACAGACTTAGGGTTTACACTATATGTGTTATCATTATCGAGAAGATTATACATTATAACCTAGCAGCTTTTAGTGATATTTGTTCATCACTGAGAGAGAACAACAGTTCTTATTATAACTGAGTTTATTCAATATACTTGACCTTTGTTACATACTTGTGTTAAATCGATTTGATTGTATAAACACTGTATTCAACCCCCTTCTACAGTGTTGTGTGACCTAATAGCTATGCATAAGTTAAAACTATTTCACAACTTATAACAAATCAAGAGCCAAATAAGAATCAAGGTTGATAGAGGACAATAAGAAACCAAAAACAATATTTTTTATTTATATTGTCAGCCAACAAATATCACATGTTTAGTTCATGTGTCAATTCTATTCTTCTGTCTACAATATTTTTTATTTATATTGTCAGCCAACAAATATCACATGACTCTCTCTATCTCAGACACACATATTACTAATTATTTAGATTAAAAAAGAGGACAAAGTTTTCCAGGCTATCCGCTACTCAGTATGCTGGCTAACTCTGTATGTTTGGAGTGTTCTGTGTGTTAAATGCTAATTACAAAAGAAACATTATTCATGATACAAACACAATTGATATTGGTATTAGTCGTTGATGGTAATGCTCATGATTTTCATATGATGTTTGCTCCAACATCTGAGTTCATGTTTTGAAGTAATAACCATCAATAGTACTTACTGGTAGTTGTTCTTAAAGTTTGTTTACACATGTCTACTTGACTTGCAGTCACCACTGACTAGATGCTTCGACAGTAGACCTATGTTCCAGTCACCAAGTTACTATCTGATAAACATGGTGCTACATGATGTAAATTTTTTGGTCAAAAATCGGTAATCTTGCATAATGTGGAGCAAGAAGCAGATTAATATGGCTACATATAGAATTGGTGGTTCCTATGCCATGTGTAATAACCAAGAAGCTCTCCGTATTCCTCCCAACTCCATCCAAGTTTTTCATGATAGAAGATAGAACTATAGATTGATAGCCATTTCATTTAGGTTTATATCCGAGTAGCGACTATCACTACTAATCATCTGATGAACCTAGATTGGCTTACATAATAGAAGCTACATTATTCTCTTTGTTTTTCGACACTTAAGTGAAGAACACAACATAAACAACATAAACTAAACATAAACAACATAAACTAAACAGAACAAGAACAAGAACATACATACACAACATAAACTAAATAGGATCCATACACTTGCATCTATTAAAATTAAACAAGAACAAGAAGGAACACATGCATCTTTTAAAATAACAAAACATACACATGCATGTGAAATCTTACCTAATCGAGTAAACCCACTTCAAGATTAACCAAACCCAGCTTCAGAGACCTAAAATCAAACTCGAAAAAACATAAAATAAAAAAACAAACTCAAATAAAATCAAAACATAAAATTTGAAATTAAATTCGAAAAAACATACTTTTCACACACTAATCGAGTAGTCCATACTTCCTTCAAGGCTCTTCAGCACCAATCGACCTCGATTTATGAATTAATCGAGTTTATTAATTTATATAAATTTTAGGGGTTTTAGGTTAAAGAGAGTGAGTGAGAAGAGAGACAGTGAGAGACAAGACAGTGAAAGAGAAGATAGAAGAGAGAAAAGACAGTGAGAGAGAAGAGAGAAGAGAGAATGAGAGAGCAGAGAGAGAGAGAGAGGGAGAGAGAATGAGAGTTGAGAGAGAGATAATGGGGGGAAACTGAAAATAAAAAATTTGGTTAAGGGGGAATTTTTTGGTGTATTTACGGGGGAAAGAAAGAAGCGGATATTTTTTATTTTTTTAAAAAATGATTATAGACATCGGTTGGTTTAGATACTGATGTCTTACAACACCTTTAACATCGGTTTTAAAGCAACCGATGTTAAAACTGCTTTTAACATCGGTGACATTTCTAACCGATGTTAAAGGGGTGATGTCGTAGGCACTATTTCTAGTAGTGACAGCCTGTATATTTCTGTAATTTCTCCCCCAAATTCTAATAAAAAGCCACAAACAATAAATTAAAAAAATAAGTTGGGGATATAAACTATTAAGACCTTAACGATTTTGTGAAATTTGACGCCGTCCTAGTACCCCTTGCGAGAGAGCTCAATGAAGTTCTTACAAGTTTTTGGAGCGTGCTTGTAGTACATCTGTGAAATAATTAATAAAAAAAAATCCAATTAATTAGAAATAATTATAAAATTAAGCATGTAATTGGAGTATATATTAATTTGATCATGTTTTGTAGCCATTTTTGCAAGCTGAGTTGAACTGAGTTTTTCCCTTCCAATTATTGTTGTTTGAGGTCTGACCCTTACTCTTGAAGTACTTTGGCTTTTTAATCCTAATATTAGAGAATTTTCTTGCAAGGTAAGCCATTGACTGGTCCATCTCATCCAGTTCATCAAGGGTGTAATAACCCCCAAAATTTTCAACTTTTTTTGTAACCCTTATGAATAGTGTTTTTGCTGAATGAGAAAACTTTTCATGCCACACTATGTAGGGGTTCTGTTATGGATATTCTGAGATTTTATTAGTACTCTATATGGTATATAAGTGTATGTAAAGATCGCCAGAACCCAATTCCGAACACTTTGGTTTTTCCCGGAAATACACTAGATACGGAGAGAATTGAGTATAAGGTAACAGGATAAAAAGGATTTAAATTAAAGGATTATAATAGAGGATCATAAAAAGGAATATAATGTATTGAGGAAGGTTAAGGGAACCTAAGTAATAAGATCCCGGGTATGATCCTTCAAACGATAAACGAAAACGAAAGTTAAGCGAACCGTATAACAGATCAGCGGTCATTAGGCAAACAATTAGGAAGTTAATCAAAGAGATTAGTGGAGATGATGTCACCCAACCAATGAGAAGAGGACAAAGAGGGGAAGATGACATCATATCATGACATAAGCATGACATGGGAAGGAAGGAGGTGTGGTTGAATGAGAACCACACAAAGTCCAAGGCTAAAAAGGTAATTAACTAAATCAAAAACAAAACCAAATCAACCCAGCCAAGCAAATCATTTTCATCAGAACACAAAAATCTCTCTTTCTTCTACATCTTGCTCTCGGCTTTTTGAAGAAATGCAAGGATGGGAATTTCAAAACCCTAGCTACACACCTTCAAAAATCAAGAAATTTGTTTCTTTAGCTTCCATAATTCATAGCTTAGATGAGCCATAAGTTTAAGCTCAAGATTCCATGATTTTCATAGCTAATTAATTCACCAAAGATTAGGGTGAATAGTGTTTTCAAATTTTTAACTTTGTGTTCTTGATTTCATTTGCAAGATCAAGGTTATATAAGGATAGATCAAGGTTCTTTGAGGCTCCCTAGTAACTTTTCACCCTCCAAGAAAGGTATAAATCTTCTCACCCTTTAGTAATAAGTTTGAATGTTGAAGTGTGGTGATGGTTTGGATGGATGAGTAGTAGATTGAATGATAAGCATGATTCGAGCTTAATTGTTAAGTAGTTTAGTTGAATTTGGAGATGTTATAATATATGATTGGATTGAGATCCTTGAGCCTATTATGACTAAAATCAGTAGCTTTGATGTGTATCTTGAGTTGTTATTGATTGGTAGTTGAATTGTGGTGTTTTGGAATGGTTTAAATATGGGAAATCGCGTAAACATAGCCGTCGTAATGTCCGATTTACTTTAGACTGCTTTTGTTCATAACATTAGGACCCGAGAACCCCCTGCTAGATTTTGACCATTGCCATGTTTAGATATTTCGTGTTACGAGCTTCGTTTTGATATGTAGTTCGTTTGATTCTGATGTACGGTTTAGGAGAAACGACCGTTTCAAGTAACGGCGTTTCGCGAACGAAACATTTCCCCTCGCCTTACTTTGAAACATAGGTTAAAGACCAAAAAGGGTTAATTAATGTATGAAACATTTGTGGTAAGTGTGTTAGGCAGTTGGTAAGACACTCGCGAAGGAATCGCCTTAAAACTCGTAAAGGTTAAATTATTAAAAATGATGGAGCCGAGGGTACTCGAGTGACTTAAGAGAATCAGTAAGCGCAAAGCGAGCGTTAGAGTCTAATTTGGTTAAAGTATAGATTTACAAGTGACTTTGGTTTAATTCCAACTCACATGTTGTTTATAGGTTACCAGACTCGTCCCGAGCCATTTGTAACCCCCAGTCGCTCATGCAAGTTTTCTACCCGTTATAACTGTTGTTGTGATGTATTTGTGTATATGCATGATCTTGCGTTAAATGCATATTTGTTATAGCAAATTCTTGCGATATATTGTAGCATGTTATATGGTACATATGCATGCCTGTTTCGTATTCTTGCCATATATATCTGTTGGTTCAGTTGATAATACCTATGCTAGAGGATAGCGGTAATTTGCATATACCCTTATTATAAGGACCCAAAAGGTGAAAACATTTTCTAAAACCGGGAGTCGAGGATCCCGAGTAGATTTTGTATATATGTATATATATATATAATTATATATATATGGTTATAGTTTTCAAAACTATTAATCGAATAAGGGTTATTCGATAACTTTATATTATTCATTGAATATTATTTCGAATATTATTCGAAGGCTTATGACTCCTTTATAGTATTATTGAATATTACTTGGATATTCATTCGAGGATGTATGACTCCTATATTTTATGAATATTATTTGTAGTATTCATTCGAGGTATTATGACTCCGCTTATTACTTAATAATATTCTTTATTGTATTAAAGAATAAGGTGTCGATAATCAAACTTATTTTTGATTATTCAAATAAAGATATTACTTTCGTATAAGTATATCTTTGATTATTTGCTATTCATTTCAAGTATAAGTTTTCCAACTTCTACCTCAATTATTCTTTATGGGAATATTATTTAAATAATAATATTCAGATATTTCTTTCATATTGGGACTGATTTATTTTATAAATCAGGATTACTCCAAACATTCTTAAAAATGTTTTCGAGTCTTCAAAATGAATTTAAAAAGGGTAGAGCGGATCCCAAAACTTGTTTTCAAATTCAAGATCTTCCATTTTAAGGGGACTTGAATACTCGCTCAAAAATCTAAGGGATCCGGCTCTATGGTGTATTTTATATTCGCAACAAAGTTGCAGTTTTGGTAAATGAATTGATTACTTACCCAACGTTCGGGAAGTAAGTCCATCTATTGAGTCGACATAAGCAACATGGGCTCAGTGGGTGTCCATGATAGTGTAAGTGGCTCAGTGGGAGTCCATCAAATGCATAAGTGGCTGAGTGGCTGTCCAGCATAAGGTCCTATTGAGACCAGGGTGATGATCAGTGGGGAATTCGTCCATCTACTAGTAGAAACGGTTACTTATTGGTATCTTTGCCTGATCAGCGAGATATCTGCTTTATGCCAAAATTCTTTTCCTTTCCAAAATTCATTGGATGTTCCAAACTCTGTTCATACTTTACATGACAGAGGTTTTCAGGAAATGTATAAAGAAGATGTATATGTGGATATATATATATATATCAGAACTTAATGAAGTATATCATAACTTCATTTCCTTTAATAATATTTCAAAGATTTAATCTATTCAAATCTTGTCTTGTAGCCTCATCTATGTGATGAACTGTTGAAAGCTCATTATACTTTGAACAGTGGTAGTTCAAGTAGCTTTATAAATGATATAAGTGTAGTGAAGTATTTGGTAACTTCATCCCTTGTTTTTACTTATATCTAGTAAGTAATTATCTTACACATGATAAAAGATTCTAGTAAGTATCCATTTAGATACTTATATTATTGTTATCACTATATATTATCTTGCGAGCTATAAGGCTCACTCTTGCTTTATTTCTTCATCACACAACAACAGTTAGGAAAGATGGCCAGACTCCAGCAGACCCAGCGCAAGCGCGTGGGAAGCGTTCCGCGTCTTCCCGATGATGTTGTGGCTGCTATAGCTGCAGAGGTAGATCTATTGGTAGATCAGGCATTCTATTTTTGAGAATCAAATTATGTATAATTATAACTTGTGACCGATAATGGCAATTAACTGTAAATTTATCAAGTAATCATTTTGGGTTGTAATAACTTTTAAATTGTGGATTCAAAGACTTGTACTTATTTCAATTTCATCTCTGAGACTATAACGGGTTGTGGTGTGTGTTAGTGTGGGGTCACAGCATAAGGTTATTTATTATTAATTAAGTGAAGTGATATTGTGGAAAGAAAGACCGTGACGACCCGGATCCCCGACCCCGGATCTGGGGGTGTTACAGAAATGGTATCAGAGCTAAGCGTTATAAACTTCAGAGATGATGCGACGATATAATAATAAACTCACAAAGATAATAAGAACTCTTGCCAAGTTCATGGTCGGACTACTTAAAGTAGCACTGACAGTTAAAACCCTTACGGGAACCCTTATAAGTATCATGATAGTAACTTAGCTCGTTTAATGTGTAGGCGCCTGAGATAGAGGACCCTGAGATGTTCGAGCGTGAGCATGATGAGGCACTGCTAGATGTTGAGGATCAGGAGGAGCCTGAGATGGAGGAGGATGAGGAGGACCCCTCAGAGGAGTCAGAGACGGAGGTCATTGCTATTTCAGATGAGGAGGACCCCTCAGAGGAGTTAGGGACAGAGGTTATTGCTATTCCAGATGAGGAGGACCCGGATGAGGTCCCAGTAGCTGGGGAGCGTGTTGGACCTATGGTAGTGTATGCTGGTACCCCTTTACCCACACTTTCGGTGGTCAGAGCCCCTACCCCTCCACCACTATCTTGGATTCCCTATGATGACAGCTCAGAGACCCATACTTCTGAGCCTAGGCAGACCGAGGAGGCACCCTCAGCGGCTCCGGATTCACCACCTCTTGACCCTGCCCACAGGCAGTCTTCATTAGCTCATGGATATGTTCAGGATGTTCTGAGGACCCGAGTGGCTGTTGCCGAGGCCCGACTGGATGAGGCCAGGAGGGAGTTGGATGCGGAGAGGGCGGGTAGGCGTACCCGAGCTTATGAGACTATAGCTTCTATACCCCGATCCTTGAGGAGGGAGCTTACGAGGATAGAACTCACGTCCCGAGCGAGACTCAGATCTCTCCAGGGGGACAGGCATGGTAGGATCTCCAGGCGGCAGGCCGACTATATTTTCCGTCGTGCGATGGAAAGGGTATGGGAGCTGACCCGCTCCGGTGTGTGATTCAGGATTGACGATGGAATAGTCTAGTTGTCTAGTTAGCCGAGGCCTTAGTAAGAGCCAATTTTCCGGGATAGTTGACTTGTATATAGCATCCCTTTTTCTGACTAGACAGATAGACTCTTGTGTATCACTTTTGGGACAGATGGTTGTAGCACTGTCGTACTTTTGACCAGATCAAATATGTATTTCTCGTATTATGTATATATTTGTTTCATTTCGGTTCAGTTCCTTAGTGACGAGGTCACTATTTTTATCATTATTATTACTGCACTTCGTATTAGAACTGTCATAAAATAATAAAATTGCGATATACGTTCTCCCCATTATAAGAGCTGTGCAAGGCACAATGTTGTATATGATTGTGACCTAACATTGGATTTCCCAATAATTTTTTTTTTATTATCAGAATCATGCCGCCAAGAAAGATTGGAACTAGGGCGAACCCTGGATCTGAGGACCAGGGAAGCCATAACCAGGATGATAGGAACCAGGAACACAGTGAAGAGGAAGATGAGGATTATGTGGAACAGGATGACTCCCTGTATGAAGAGGAAGAGGAAACATATGATGTTGAGGGATTTGAGATAGAGGCTGAAGAAGGAGAAACTGAGGTTGAGCAACCAGTACCAAACCCAGGCATGGATCCCATGGGCCAGTTCATGCAACTCCTAAGGCAGAACTTGGAACGTCAACCCAACCCACCCCCTCAAGGAAATAACAATGTTGTGGCAAACTCTTTCAGGGCTTTTAAGTCCCTTAAGCCCCCTGAGTTCCACGGATCAGCCGACCCAGTTGAGGCAAGGGCATGGTTAAAGGAAATGGAGAAATCTTTTGAGATTCTGAGTATCGATGAGGCGCAGAAGACTGTATTTGCTACCTACCTTCTGAAAGGAGAGGCTAACTACTGGTGGGAGGCCAAGAAAAACATGGAGACAGATGCTATTATAACCTGGGAGAGATTCAGTCAGTTGTTTTTGGGAAAGTATTTCCCGAGGTTTATGGAAAACCAGATGGAGCTCAAGTTCTTGGAGCTAAAGCAGAATAACTTATCAGTAGCAGAGTACGAAGCGAAATTTACTGAGTTATCAAGGTTTGTGCCGGAGTTTGTGAGCACCGAGGAAAAGAAAGCTAGGAGGTTTCAGCAGGGACTGAAACCGTGGATTCAGAATAGGGTGGCGATCCTTGAGCTTACGGACTATGCCACTCTGGTGCAAAAGGCAACGATTGTAGAAGTCGGAAGTGAACAGATGCAGAAGGAAAGAGAGAAGAAAGGAATAAAGAGGAAAAGTATGAGCATGGGTGGAGGTTCCGCAGGAAGGAGCTTCCCAACTAGATTTAATCGAGGAGCAGTGTCCCTACCAGGAAGGAACACTGGGTTTAAGCGGCCAATGAGCGTGAGTGTGAGCCAGAGCGGCCAGAAGTCAAGAATGTCCTATCCCAACCAGTCTCGACCCCCATTGCCAGCCTGTAACATATGTGGAAGAAATCACACTGGGGAGTGTAAAGGAAAGCCAGTAACCTGCTTTAAGTGCGGTCGGGAAGGTCACTATTCAACTAAGTGCCCTTCATCAACCCCTGCCGTCATTCCAACCACCACTTGTCATCAGTGTGGACGCCCGGGTCATTGGAAGAGGGAATGCCCAATGAACAAACCAGCAGCTTCGGGAGCAAGCAGGGCTGCTTCTAATAAGCCACCTACTGCAAGGACTTTCAACATGACAGTCCAGGATGCTATGAAAGATTCAGATGTGATAGCAGGTACCCTTTCTCTAAATTCAGTCAGTGCAAACGTTTTATTTGATTCGGGAGCAACTAAATCTTTTATATCAAAGGACCTTGTGCGTAAGTTAAGACTTAAGGCTGAACCCTTGATAGAACCCTTACAAGTAGAAATAGCCAATCATGAAATTATTCCTGTTAACCAGATTCACCCCGCCTGTGAGATAGGCATAGGGGAGCAATCTTTTAGTGTTGATCTGATCCCTTTTAAATTAGGGGAGTTTGATGTAATTTTGGGAATGGACTGGCTATCTAGCAATGATGCTCAAATAGACTGTAAAGGGAAGAAGGTTAAGCTAAATGTACCAGGGAAGAAAGAAGTTATATTTAGAGGAAAGAGGCAGACGCAGAGATTTTTGACCATGGCCCAGGCCAAAAGGATGCTACGAAAAGGAAGCGAGGCTTACCTAGCCTATGTGGTGGACACGCAGAAGGAGGTGCCCAACTTACAAGATATTCCAGTAGTCAATGAATTTGAAGATGTATTCCCACAAGACCTTCCGGGATTACCACCCGATAGAGTGATTGAATTTGCTATTGAGTTGGCCCCAGGGACGGCGCCTGTTTCAAAAGCACCTTACCGGTTGCCCCGTTAGAAATGAAGGAATTAGCTATCCAATTACAGGAACTCTTGGATAAGGGTATGATAAGACCCAGTGTGTCTCCGTGGGGAGCACCAGTTTTATTTGTTAAGAAGAAAGATGGGAGCATGAGGCTGTGCATCGACTATCGAGAGTTGAACAAGCTAACCATAAAGAACAGGTACCCATTACCTAGAATAGACGATCTATTCGACCAGCTAAAGGATGCTGTTTATTTTTCCAAGATTGACCTGAGAACTGGATATCACCAACTGAAGATTAAACCCGAAGATATTCCCAAGACAGCGTTCCGTACCAGGTATGGGCATTACGAGTTCTTGGTAATGTCCTTTGGATTAACCAACGCCCCAGCGGCTTTCATGGATTTAATGAATAGAGTATTTAAGAAGTACTTGGACAAGTGTGTGATAGTTTTTATCGATGATATTTTGATCTACTCAAGAACTGAGGCAGAACATGCAGAGCATTTGAGGATAGCTCTAGGAATACTCAGAGAGGAACAGTTATATGCCAAATTCTCGAAGTGTGAATTCTGGCGGAATGAAGTACAGTTTTTAGGACATGTGATCAATAAAGAAGGAGTATTGGTCGACCCCTCCAAGATAGAGGCGGTCTCAAATTGGGAAAGGCCAACCACACCCACAGAGGTAAGGAGTTTCATAGGATTGGCCGGCTACTATCGTAGATTTGTACAGGACTTTGCGAAGATCGCAGCCCCTTTGACACGACTTACTCGTAAGACAGAGAAGTTTGAATGGACGGAGAAATGCGAGAACAGTTTTCAAGAATTAAAGAAAAGGTTGATAACGGCTCCGGTGTTGGCATTGCCGGACGGAAAAGGAGATTTTGTGATATATAGTGACGCGTCGCACAAAGGACTAGGGTGTGTGCTTATGCAGCACGGTAAAGTGATTGCGTATGCGTCAAGACAACTGAAGGAATACGAGATTAGATATCCTACTCATGACCTTGAGCTCGCGGCAATAGTATTTGCCTTAAAAATTTGGAGGCACTACTTGTATGGAGAGAAGTGCGAGATTTTCACAGACCATAAAAGCCTCAAGTACATATTTACGCAGAAAGAGCTCAACATGCGCCAGAGGAGATGGTTAGAATTAATCAAGGACTATGATTGTGAGATTCTCTATCATCCAGGGAAAGCCACTGTGGTGGCTGATGCCCTTAGTAGAAAGGAAAGACTCAGAATGATAACGACTTCGGAAGAATTGATAAGGGATTTTGAGAGAATGGAAATAGAAGTAAAGGTAACCGAAACCGAAACTGAAAAGCTCTTTGAGATCTCAATGCAGCCAGAGTTATTGGAAAAGATCAGATTGTGCCAAGAGAAAATAATGAATGAAGGCAGAGAGTCGATGACTGGAGAGGAGATCCATACTGAGAAAGATGATAAAGGGATAATGAGGTACTCCTACAGGATTTGGGTTCCGAATGTTCAAGAGCTTAAAGATGAGATATTGGATGAAAGCCATAGTTCAAGGTATTCCATTCACCCGGGAAGTACCAAGATGTATAGGGATTTGAAGGAATATTACTGGTGGCCCAATATGAAGAGGGACGTAGCAGAATGGGTAAACAAATGTTTGACTTGCCAAAGGGTAAAGGCAGAGCACCAGAGACCCAGTGGACTCTTACGACCCCTGGAGATTCCCGAATGGAAATGGGAACACATAGCGATGGATTTTGTTGTAGGCTTGCCAAGGACGAAAGCCAATCACGACGCCATTTGGGTAATTATAGACCGACTGACAAAGTCAGCTCATTTCATTCCTATCAATGAGAGATACACAGTCGATAGACTGGTGGACATTTACCTTAAGGAAATAGTGACGCGACATGGAGTCCCAGTGTCCATTGTCTCAGACCGAGACCCCAGGTTCAACTCCAGATTTTGGAGGAGCTTTCAGGAATGTGCGGGGACCAAGTTAAATATGAGTACCGCGTACCACCCCCAGACGGATGGGCAGAGTGAAAGGACCATCCAGACACTAGAGGACATGTTGAGAGTCTGGGATGATCACTTGCCGTTGATCGAGTTTTCTTATAACAATAGCTTTCATGCTAGCATCGGAATGCCGCCTTATGAGGCCCTGTACGGAAGAAGGTGTCGATCTCCCTTATACTGGGATGAAGTAGGAGAGCGGAAGATGCTCGGACCCGAAGTGGTCCAAAGGACCAAAGACATAGTGGATCTTATCAGAGGACGGCTTGTAGCAGCCCAAGACAGACAGAAGAAATATGCAGACCTAGCCTGAAAGGACAAGGGATATGAAGTCGGGGACTTAGTACTGCTAAAGGTATCCCCTTGGAAGGGATTAATGAGGTTCGGAAGGAAAGGAAAACTAAGCCCAAGATACATTGGACCTTTTGAGATATTAAGACGGATTGGAAAGTTAGCTTACGAGCTAGCCTTACCCCCTAACTTGCAACAAGTTCATAATGTGTTCCATGTGTCAATGCTAAGGAAGTATCATCGGGATGCCAGACACATAGTGGAGTACGAGTAGGTGGATATGCAGCCAGATCTAACTTACGTGGAGAAGCCAGTAAGGATTATAGATAAGAAGGAGTAGGTGCTTCGGAACAAAGTGATCAAGCTAGTCAGAGTACTATGGCAAAATCATAATGTGGAAGAATCAACTTGGGAACTAGAGAGCACAATGCTAGAAAAGTACCCCCATTTATTTTCTGTTTGATTCCGGGGCGGAATCCTTTTAAGGAGGGGAGACTGTAATAACCCCCAAAATTTTCAACTTTTTTTGTAACCCTTGTGAATAGTGTTTTTGCTGAATGAGAAAACTTTTCATGCCACACTATGTAGGGGTTCTGTTATGGATATTCTGAGATTTTATTAGTACTCTATATGGTATATAAGTGTATGTAAAGATCGCCAGAACCCAATTCCGAACACTTTGGTTTTTCCCGGAAATACACTAGATACGGAGAGAATTGAGTATAAGGTAACAGGATAAAAAGGATTTAAATTAAAGGATTATAATAGAGGATCATAAAAAGGAATATAATGTATTGAGAAAGGTTAAGGGAACCTAAGTAATAAGATCCCGGGTATGATCCTTCAAACGATAAACGAAAACGAAAGTTAAGCGAACCGTATAACAGATCAGCGGTCATTAGGCAAACAATTAGGAAGTTAATCAAAGAGATTAGTGGAGATGATGTCACCCAACCAATGAGAAGAGGACAAAGAGGGGAAGATGACATCATATCATGATATAAGCATGACATGGGAAGGAAGGAGGTGTGGTTGAATGAGAACCACACAAAGTCCAAGGCTAAAAAGGTAATTAACTAAATCAAAAACAAAACCAAATCAACCCAGCCAAGCAAATCATTTTCATCAAAACACAAAAATCTCTCTTTCTTCTACATCTTGCTCTCGGCTTTTTGAAGAAATGCAAGGATGAGAATTTCAAAACCCTAGCTACACACCTTCAAAAATCAAGAGGTTTGTTTCTTTAGCTTCCATAATTCATAGCTTAGATGAGCCATAAGTTTAAGCTCAAGATTCCATGATTTTCATAGCTAATTAATTCACCAAAGATTAGGGTGAATAGTGTTTTCAAATTTTTAACTTTGTGTTCTTGATTTCATTTGCAAGATCAAGGTTATATAAGGATAGATCAAGGTTCTTTGAGGCTCCCTAGTAACTTTTCACCCTCTAAGAAAGGTATAAATCTTCTCACCCTTTAGTAATAAGTTTGAATGTTGAAGTGTGGTGATGGTTTGGATGGATGAGTAGTAGATTGAATGATAAGCATGATTCGAGCTTAATTGTTAAGTAGTTTAGTTGAATTTGGAGATGTTATAATATATGATTGGATTGAGATCCTTGAGCCTATTATGACTAAAATCAGTAGCTTTGATGTGTATCTTGAGTTGTTATTGATTGGTAGTTGAATTGTGGTGTTTTGGAATGGTTTAAATATGGGAAATCGCGTAAACATAGCCGTCGTAATGTCCGATTTACTTTAGACTCCTTTTGTTCATAACATTAGGACCCGAGAACCCCCTGCTAGATTTTGACCATTGCCATGTTTAGATAGTTCGTGTTACAAGCTTCGTTTTGATATGTAGTTTGTTTGATTCCGATGTACGGTTTAGGAGAAACGACCGTTTCAAGTAACGGCGTTTCGCGAACGAAACATTTCCCCTCGCCTTACTTTGAAACATAGGTTAAAGACCAAAAAGGGTTAATTAATGTATGAAACATTTTTGGTAAGTGTGTTAGGCAGTTGGTAAGACACTCGCGAAGGAATCGCCTTAAAACTCGTAAAGGTTAAATTATTAAAAATGATGGAGCCGAGGGTACTCGAGTGACTTAAGAGAATCAGTAAGCGCAAAGCGAGCGTTAGAGTCTAATTTGGTTAAAGTATAGATTTAAAAGTGACTTTGGTTTAATTCGAACTCACATGTTGTTTATAGGTTAACAGACTCGTCCCGAGCCATTTGTAACCCCCAGTCGCTCAGGCAAGTTTTCTACCCGTTATAACTGTTGTTGTGATGTATTTGTGTATATGCATGATCTTGCGTTAAATGCATATTTGTTATAGCAAATTCTTGCGATATATTGTAGCATGTTATATGGTACATATGCATGCCTGTTTCGTATTCTTGCCATATATATATGTTGGTTCAGTTGATAATACCTATGCTAGAGGATAGCGGTAATTTGCATATACCCTTATTATAAGGACCCAAAAGGTGAAAACATTTTCTAAAACCGGGAGTCGAGGATCCCGAGTAGATTTTGTATATATGTTTATATATATAATTATATATATATGGTTATAGTTTTCAAAACTATTAATCGAATAAGGGTTATTCGATAACTTTATATTATTCATTGAATATTATTTCGAATATTATTCGAAGGCTTATGACTCCTTTATAGTATTACTGAATATTACTTGGATATTCATTCGAGGATGTATGACTCCTTTATTTTATGAATATTATTTGTAGTATTCATTCGAGGTATTATGACTCCGCTTATTACTTAATAATATTCTTTATTGTATTAAAGAATAAGGTGTCGATAATCAAACTTATTTTTGATTATTCAAATAAAGATATTACTTTCGTATAAGTATATCTTTGATTATTTGCTATTCATTTCAAGTATAAGTTTTCCAACTTCTACCTCAATTATTCTTTATGGGAATATTATTTAAATAATAATATTCAGATATTTCTTTCATATTGGGACTGATTTATTTTATAAATCAGCATTACTCCAAACATTCTTAAAAATGTTTTCGAGTCTTCAAAATGAATTTAAAAAGGGTAGAGCGGATCCCAAAACTTGTTTTCAAATTCAAGATCTTCCATTTTAAAAGGACTTGAATACTCGCTCAAAAATCTAAGGGATCCGGCTCTATGGTGTATTTTATATTCGCAACAAAGTTGCAGTTTTGGTAAATGAATTTATTACTTACCCAACGTTCGGGAAGTAAGTCCATCTATTGAGTCGGCATAAGCAACATGGGCTCAGTGGGCGTCCATGATAGTGTAAGTGGCTCAGTGGGAGTCCATCAAATGCATAAGTGGCTGAGTGGCAGTCCAGCATAAGGTCCTATTGCGACCAGGGTGATGACCAGTGGGGAATTCGTCCATCTACTAGTAGAAAAGGTTACTTATTGGTATCTTTGCCTGATCAGCGAGATATCTGGTTTATGCCAAAATTCTTTTCCTTTCCAAAATTCATTGGATGTTCCAAACTCTGTTCATACTTTACATGACAGAGGTTTTCAGGAAATGTATAAAGAAGATGTATATGTGGATATATATATATATATATCAAAACTTAATGAAGTATATCATAACTTCATTTCCTTTAATAATATTTCAAAGATTTAATCTATTCAAATCTTGTCTTGTAGCCTCATCTATGTGATGAACTGTTGAAAGCTCATTATACTTTGAACAGTGGTAGTTCAAGTAGCTTTATAAATGATATAAGTGTAGTGAAGTATTTGGTAACTTCATCCCTTATTTTTACTTATATCTAGTAAGTAATTATCTTACAAATGATAAAAGATTCTAGTAAGTATCCATTTAGATACTTATATTATTGTTATCACTATATATTATCTTGCGAGCTGTAAGGCTCACTCTTGCTTTATTTCTTCATCACACAACAACAGTTAGGAAAGATGGCCAGACTCCAGCAGACCCAGCGCAAGCGCGTGGGAAGCGTCCCGCGTCTTCCCGATGATGTTGTGGCTGCTATAGCTGCAGAGGTAGATCTATTGGTAGATCAGGCATTCTATTTTTGAGAATCAAATTATGTATAATTATAACTTGTGACCGATAATGGCAATTAACTGTAAATTTATCAAGTAATCATTTTGGGTTGTAATAACTTTTAAATTGTGGATTCAAAGACTTGTACTTATTTCAATTTCATCTCTGAGACTATAACGGGTTGTGGTGTGTGTTAGTGTGGGGTCACAGCATAAGGTTATTTATTATTAATTAAGTGAAGTGATATTGTGGAAAGAAAGACCTTGACGACCCGGATCCCCGACCCCGGATCTGGGGGTGTTACAAAGGGTGTAGAATTCATCCTCTTCTAGCTCCAATATGACTTGATTCTGTGGTTCCTTATTTTTCTGCTCAACAATTTGAACAACTGGAGTCTGAGCTTCTAGTTCATCTTCAGATGATTTACTGTCATTAGCAACCAAGGCAGTAGTTCCATCAATAATATGTCCTTGACAAGCTCTCAATGACTTCCTCTGTAACATTTTCAGCTCATAGGTTTTCAAGATCCCATACAAGACTTTCAGTCATCCTGCTTAAATCTTTTCCTTCTCTAATAGCAGATATCTTTTGTTCCAAATGGTCAGGAAGGGTGAGAAAGAATTTAAGGTTGATCTCTTCAGCTTCATAATACTTGTCATGAAGCTGCAAATCATTTATCAGCCTATCGAACCTTTCAAAAACATTAGTTACCCTTCCCTTAGGTTTAGCCATAAAACGCTCATACTGTGATACTAAGATCCTTCTTTGATTAGATCTAACCTTTTTTGTTCCCTCACACAGTATTTTTAATTTTTTCCCAAATCTGTTTAGTAGACTCACAGTTTATAATGTTATTGTACATTACATTATCAAGAGACTCAATCAATATGAGTTGTAAACTGTTATCTAGTGAAACCTTTTCTTTCTCAGGCTCTGTATTGGTTGCAGGATCTTTAGATGTAAAATGTGCAGGTATGACCATATCTCCATCTGTAGATTCAGGAACCCTTTCCATAGGAATAAAGGGTCCATTTTTTAGAATCTGAATGTACATAGGGTTGTCCATCCTTATGAACATCATCATTTTCTTTTTCCATAGTGTGTAGTTGATCTTGTCAAAGACAGGTATCTTGATACTGCTTAATTTATGAGCACTCATTCTTCCAAGGTCTTTATATGTTTTCTTTTAGATTTTGCTCTAACATGACTTGTTAGATATCGTGTGCAATGAAATATAACATATAGGGGGGTGAATGTGTTTCTTGGATTTTACTTGACTTTTAAAACTGTTTGTATTATGGATGAACAAAGTAGTTAAGAGTTGAAGAGATATAATGTTTAACAATAAGCACACAAAATATAATATATCAAAAATCACATAATCGTATTAATTAAGTTCGTCTTGCTACAAATCCGTGTTCATATAAATAAGAACTCTGCTACAATCTTGAGAGAGAATGCAAGATTTTTCTAGAACTGTTTCTCACATTTAAACTAAGGACTCGTGCATGCTTTATAGACCAACAAAACGGGTTTACAGAACTTGCACTAAAATGTACTAACACTTTCTAAAGCTATCTTGTCTATTTCCTATTATGGTGTTAGCAAATCTGTGCAGAATCTAGTAGGTATGTGACCATCCTTTGTCCAGTGAATTTTGGCCCCTGATCTTGTATTCTTCAAGCTGCCTTTGTAGTATTTTTAATTCAGTGAATGAATTGTTTGTTGACTGATAATCTTGAATCTTAAACTTATCTGTATTCTGAATTTGAGATAGTTTTTCGGGATCTCTTTTTGTTCAGTAGAGAGGTGACATATCGATAAGTAAAATGACTTATCGATATCTTGAGTTCTCTACAAGTATATTTGACTTGTCGAAGTCTCTAGTTCTTTACCTGCAGAATGACTTATCGATATCTCCAGTTCTCTACATTGGATTTTGAATTGTTGACATCTTGAGTTCTCTACATAAAGATTTTGACTTGTCGATATCTCTAAGATCCCTATATGGAGAAATGACTTGTCGATATATATCTCTAAGATCTCTACATAAAGAATTTTACTTTTCGATATCTCTGAGATCCCTATATGAGGAATCTGACTTGTCAATATCTCTGAGATCTCTTCATGAGGAATTTGACTTGTCAATATCTCTGAGATCTCTACATGCAGAAATGACTTGTCGATATCTCTTGGGACTTCTCTACAAGTCATTTTGGACTTCTCTACAGACTTCTCTATATCCTTTGATCTATGACTTGTCGATATCTTGACTTAATAATCTTTTTCCTAGAACAGTATTATTCAAATCCAAGTTGCTACAATTCTCTATGAGACATGATCATGATTTGATCTTCTTCCAGAGTTTATTCCTTAGCTTGAAGGCTATTCACAGAAGAAATCCTCCAGTCTAATCTACTAATTTTTTTACAGACTCAAGGAATGCAATTACATAATACAACTATAGATTATCGTATAACTTAATCTTAGGGCTGTCAATACGACTTAGTCTTGCTATATACAAACATGTCTTGCACAACAGAGATATATTATTTTACGAGTTAAAATAATTTGTTTTACTCGATTATTAACGATTTGGTATAAGAGTTATACCGGGTATAAAAATGAATAACACTAGTGAGTAGCGTACTATATGTTATATTTTAGACCAAGAGTCGGTCGGTCAAGGTTATTAAAAACCCGGAGGTATTCCAGAGGCAATTATATTAATTTACACTTATTTTATATAATAATACAAATATTTTCAAAGACTCGATGTTCTTTTATGATTTAATAAATAGTACTAAGTTATTTTATCAAATGTTTTCCAACAAATACTATTTGGAGGAACAAACCTTATTTGGTTTAAATATTATCTAACAGATGAATATTATTTTAAATATTCATTTAAAAGGGATTTATTATTTAATAATATTTTAATTGTTAAATATTTATGAAAGATTTGATTGATTTTAAAATCATAAAATCCTATTTTATGACATCTCCCGACTTTCAGAAATCTTCTTTATACTTTCAAATATTCGAATAATATTATTTTAACATATTTCAATTAATTTGACGATAATGTCAAAGAAAACTCCCCCTTAAATATTTATCTGTTGACAACGGTCAACGCACAATCTTGGAAGTATGTATATATATATTGTATGATACCTATCAACAAGCACTTGTTTGGGGAACTTGAGTATAACTTACAAAGATATGATAGGATTCTTAAAGGACTAGGAGGGGTAGGCTTCAGTACTACGTAACCTGAAGTGACAACTGGTGTTGTTAGTCCCTTAACAATATGACAAGAATTACAGAAGGGGGGTTGAATGGAATTCTTGAAACTTTTTCTTGAAATAAAATGTTCTAACTCAAATATAAATATAAGTGTATTGATTAGTACAATGCGGAAATTTTTTTTAAGTGAATCAAAACACAAGTAATTAAAAACAAGAGTCTTTAAAAACTTTCTGGTGGATTTGAATGATTCCACCAGAGATATATATATTATATATCGAGAGAACTCTGTGTAATGTTCACAGCTGCTTACAAATGTTGAACCACTAAGAATACAGAGAAATGCTAAGAATTCTGCTTACAAATGTTTCTCTATTTTTGTATCTCAGATTCATATTTTTATTTGCTACTTCTTGGTTTATATATATTACCAAGATTACAAAGTCAAAAGACAGAATCATTATAAAAACTATCGGGTCTAATGCTTTGCTACTTTGTTCTCTATTACCCAGTTAATAGGCTTCCTCATTTCATTTGCATACACTTTGACGCGTGTGACTATGCTGTCACTGTCAACTGATATTTGAATTTTTTATCCGTTGAGTGCATGATCATCCGTCGATTTTATGATCATCCGTTGATGGCTTCATTGATCATCTGTCGACTGCTATATTGAACATCCGTTGATAGCCATTTGATCATCCGTCGATGGCTTTGTTAATCATCCGTCGGTAGCTATTTTGGCACTTGACTTCAATTCATTTATGCAAAATTACAAGACATAATCTATGTACAATTAATCAACCTATTCTGCATATCTAGTTAAAGTCGACATGACTTATATGCCACTACAGAATCTATACAAAGGTGTATGTAGAAATGTGCTACAGACTCATTATTACATAAGCTACTCACTCGATGGATAATAAGTCATCATCCGTCGGGACTGTAATGAGTTATCCGTCGGGACTATAATTCTTATCCGTCAGGTGCTATATTATTTCACTAAGTAAAATCTACTAAGGTGTTTTGTTCATGTAATCATCAAGTACACAACATATGCACAACAATCTTCCCCAATTTATGTTTACTGGAATTGTAGCCATAAATTAAGAGATACTTGATGATAACAAAACACCCTAAACATACAGCTTTAAAGAAAAGTAGATAATACTGAAAAGTGCTTCAATTAATCAAAATGTACAAAGTTTAGCTCACGGTCATTTTCAAGATGCTCCTCTAGCCTGAGCAGATTTATCTAGTTCCTTGAAGGTCTGGATCTTCTTCCAAGCTTTCTGTTGTTTTCTTCAATCTGATTTTGGAGCTGCCTGTGGAATTCTAGTTCATCAGATTCTGAGAGATTTAGCTTTTCTTGCATTTCCAAAAGAGTCTCATTGCTAGAGATACTCAATTGGTCTTCCAATCTGAAGAATCTTCTTACACCTTTGTCATCAATGAACTCCATCAGCCAGTAGGGCCTTAGATGCACTCTTCTCCCTGTGTAGGGGATGATTAGAGTCTTTGGGAGTGCATCTTTAGCTCTAACACTCCTTAGTTCTTCAATCTTCTTCAATACCAATCTTCTTGTAATAATGTTGAACCCAAAGTTCTTCTTGAAGGATGAATAAACTTTAATCAGTACAACTTGGCTTTCTTGAAGAATCCTATGAAGTGGCCACTGAATCTCCTTTCCTCCTTTGTACTTAAACACTAACCTTTCAGGTAGGTTTCTGTATGCATCAATTCCTCTCACCTCATCTAGTTCATCCAGATAGAGGTTTAGATCAGAAAATTCTTTGATGTCACACAAGTACAAGTAGTCTCCCTTATTGACTTTGGGCTGAGCTTTAACTATAGATTTGGATTTGAGAGGTGACAGCTTCACTTTCTTGACTGCTCTTGACTTTGTCCTTTTTGGCTTGCTAAGGATTGGTAGATTGAAGTCTGGAATTGGTATGTTCTCCCATTCTATTGGCTCATCCTTGGGCACAATAGGTTCACCATGAATATTCCTGTAGGGATCCACCACCCATATATCTTCAAATACCACAAAGGGCTTTGATGCTTGAGTTGTAGCTGGTGTGAATTCCTTAGGAAATTGATCTTCCTATTCCTTGTCAACAATATCTAGTTTCCTTTTAGTTCTTTTAGCCAATTGCTTATTTCTTGGAGATTTCTTCTGTTCTTCAACTTGCTTCCTTGATTCAGTAGCTTCAGATGGTTGAGAGAGAATTTGTTGTGATGAGTTTACATCATGTACCTTGGCCAAGATAACAATCTTCTCTCTCTTTTGTTTAGCCTTTTTAGCATCTAGAGCATCCTGCTTCTTTTCTAGCTTCAATCTAGCTTTTTCTTCTCTCTTTGCATGAGCAAATTGAGGGTGTCCAGCCACCACACAAATTTCTTTCCCATTTCTGAAAATCTTAGCAATCCTCCTTTTAGAAACTGAATCAGCTGGATCTTTATAGAAGACAATTGATCTTGACAGAAGCTTCTTCTCATTAGGCTTGGGTGTCTCATACACAGTGTCCAAGGGCTTCTTCAAGGATGATTTTGAGTAGTTTGCCCTTGGTTTAAGAATCATTTCATCCTTTGGAGACTTGATGCAGGAAGATTGTCCTCTTTCCAGATAGTTCATGCTCATCTCATTCACACTAATTTGCTTGACTTGAGAGTGATGGATGGCTGACTTAACTGGCTCCTTGAAAAGTTCAAACTTTTTTTGTATCTCCTCATCAATATTCTCCCAGTTGACCAAACTCTACTTTTCTTTCTCATCAACTTTCAAGTTGGCTGATACTGCTTGAATCAGATCTATACCATCTGTGACTGGTGGCTTTGAGATAGTAATTAAAGGCACAATTACTTTACTGATTTGTATCTTAAGCTTCTCCCCCTCACTTGGTCCTTTCTCCCCCTTTTTGTTATCATCAAGTTGAGCTGTGGAGGGAGTTTGAGCTGCCACCGGTTTTTGAAGTAGATTAGTTTGTTGGGCTTGATGGAGATGAATGGCAGTCAAAGATGCTTCCATGGCAGAAATTCTTGTATCCAAGGCATCTATCTTGGTTGACAGTTCAGAATTTTTCCTTAATTGCATCTTGATGTCAAGCATTGTAGCATCTGGAAGTTTAGAATCTATCCTGTCTGAAATAGCCTTCTTCATCTCCTCAATATCACCCTTCATAGAATCCACATCTCTAGCATGTTGGAGGCCTTATATTTGCTGAAGTTGCAGGGAGGCAAGATGTGCCTGAAGGAGCTTCTTGGTGCTTGCATTGGTAGTGGTTTAAAGAGCAGTATTTGTCTGATTGATTAACTGGATCAGGGTTGTCTTGAAATAATGCTCATCACAGTTCTTTGAGAATGCCCATGATGGCATACCTGACCTTGAGCTTGAGCCTACTTCTCCCCCTATGTCCATTGCTTCATCTTCACTATTCCCACTCCCATCTCCAAAGAAATCAGTTGAACCCCCAGTCTCATAGTCCATATCACCAGCTGTAGAAGGCAAAGTTGTGATGGCATCCTTAGCCCTTTGCATAGACTGGGTGGTATGCACCAGATTGAGCATCCTTTCTGCATTGTCATTGCCATGTTCAGCTAGAATTTGATAAGCTGGAACAGGATGAATAAATGCCTCAGCATCAAGGGAAGTAGAATATATAACAGCTTTAGGAGGCTGAGATAGTCCATCCCTGTCTGCATCCTGGACATTCATTGACTCACTAGCAATGACATCCATTCTTATTGCTCCAGTACCTGCATTTCTCTCATTTTCTCTCTTTTGTTGCATCAGGGTCTCACCCTGGCTCCCCACCCTCACACCCTCACCTTCACCTACTAAGGTGGGACTCCTCTCACTCCCTTTTTCCAATCCTGAAGAAATGGATTACAGATTTTCACTCATTTCCTCTCCTTTTTCTTGGGAGCAACCCAGACTCTCACTCAAAACACTCTTCTCTCTCAATCCTAAGAGTGATTGTACAACTACTAAATCTTCTGCACTTGAAAGAATTGAAGTTTAAAGATATGCAGAGATACCCGACGGATGAGTGATATCCATCGAGTGAGTGGTTTTGCTATCCGACGGATAACTGCTGTGAGGCTTATCCGTCCGGATACAATCACTACTTGACGGATGAGCAATATCCGTCGAGAGAGTAGAAATGAATGAGCTGGGAATAGAAACTATTGTTGACTCTGTGCTGATTGAAGATATTTTAGGCACAGATGACACAATAGTTCCTGAAAGGATTGGCAAGTGAGCCAACAAATCATCTAAAAGATGATGCTCACTTGCACTAGATTTTGGCTTCCCCAACAGAGTTAAAGAAGGGGAATCAGGAATTGATGTGTGTATCATATCCACATCCAGAGAATTTTTTGGTGAGTTTGGTGTTTGAGGTGCTTCTATAACTAGAGATTTTGGCTGTGACTCCACATTTATTGGAGCCACATCAAGCTGAATTTGTGAAGGTGCAGTGACGGTGTCTTTAGCACCAGTTTGCACAGTGTGTGTGCTCTGTGCATCCCCAGAGGTTTTTGATTTCTTCTTTCTGGCATAAGTTTGGGGTGAGCTTGTGTCCCTAACCCTCTTGACCTGTGCTCTTTGTTGAGAGCTTTGTTCAATAGCTACATCCTTTTGGGAAGATGCATCTAGAAATGAATTTTTGTCCTTTTTAAGCACTGCAGTTTGTTGGGAAACTGCAGTGTGGCTAGGCTGGGATTCACTCAACTCTCCAACCTTATTCTTGGGGTTTCTTTTATGTTCACCCCTTCCCTCACCTAACTTACCCTCCTTCACATTCCCCTCTTTGGCTTTAGTGGATTTTTCAACTGGCATCTTTTGGGAGATACCAGAGGGGGCTTTCTTTGATTTGGATTTTGAAATAATAGTAGGTTTGGCAGCTTTGGTAGGCAACTGTTTGGTCATTGGCACAGTTGCCATAGCTACTCTTGAACTCAAAGAAATGGTGGAGGTTGGAATAGTAGTAGGGATGGATGAACTTATCTCACTTACCTGATGTGCTTGCATTACAGGAAAGTAGAACATTGGCACATTCTTGTGATGATTGGCCCTGTTCAAATCTGCAATGAGCCTTCTCTCTTGAACCCAACAATCCAGTTTGTTGTTAGGCTTCTCAAGCACAATCTCTTCACAGAGGTGGTTAGCTAATAACATAAGAAATCTAGCATAATACACATTTTTACCTCTTTTATTTAACTCTCCTAATTTAAAACCTAACTCAAACAAGACAAGGTCACTGATATTATAAAATTTATCTGTAACTAGCATGTATAGCATGTTAAGCATGGAAATATTCACTTAATCAAAATTACTGATTTTTCTTGAGAAAACCTTTGTAACTACATCACACAAGAAACTCCACTATTTCCTAAGACCCATTCTTGTAATATCACTCAGTTTAGAAGTAGGCAGTGCATAGTGCATGGAATTGAGCATATTGATTATATCAGTGTCAGTGTGTGGTGAAGTCACATTGTTATCAGGAATTTTAAAACATGCTTTTATCACGTCACTATTTATACAGAATTCTTTACCTTTGATGGTTAGAGTGATGGTCTTATCTGAAGAGTTATAGGTAGCAGTGGTCCACATCTCTTCAACAACTTCACAGAAGATTGTGGGTGATTCCAGTATGGCATAATTGAGCTTGCAATTCTTCATAAAGTCCATCATCTTGTGATAGTCATCCGATTGCTGAATACCCTTGTTCACTAATGCAGTGAAATTGCTCTTCTCATAAATGAACCCAGTCTGAGACATAATCTTTACAACCGGTGCCATTATTAAAGAATAAGAGCTTGAAGACGGAGAGTAAGTGCTTTGAGAGAGAATGAAATTAGAGCAGTTGAATTGAGAATGATAAAAGAAAAGCAATTGTAATGAAATAAGCTTTTATACTATCTCAAAAATAACTGATAAAAATAATAAAGTAAAATAAGTTAACCAATAGAAATTGCCTAAAATAGTCGTTAAAAAAAATAAAATGTGAAAATTTCCCCCATTATCCGTCGTGTTATGCTTACAAACTGTAAGTATACTCGATGGATAATGTACAGGGAATTAACGGCTGAGATTAAGACAATTCGACGGATGAGGATAAACTGTTATCCGTCGACACATAAAATATTCCAGAAAAGTAATTGATTTTTATTAGCAAATTGTATTACGACGGATGACTAAACTCGATGGATAAGGGTTATCCGTCGAGATGTAAATTTTGACTTAGCCAAAATTTTATCCAAGACTGAAAAATCAATTAAATTTCTGGCTGCATTTCAACTTGCAAATTAACTCAGATGTATTTAAGAGTAATTAAGCATACCTAACTCACTTACCAACCTTGAAAAGGTGGATTCATCCAGTGGCTTGTTAAAGATATCTGCAAGCTGCTTCTCACTGGGAACAAAATGTAGTTCCACGGTACCATTGTATTACATGTTCCCTTATGAAATGGTACTTGATATCTATATGCTTTGTCCTTGAATGTTGTACTGGGTTTTCAGTGATGGCAATTGCACTTGTGTTATCACAAAAAATAGGAATCCTCTCAACTTGCAAACCATAGTCTAGCAATTGATTTCTCATCCATAAAATCTGTGCACAGCAACTACCAGCAGCAATATATTCAGCTTCAGCTGTAGAAGTAGAAACTGAATTTTGCTTTTTACTGAACCAGGACACAAACTTGTTTCCTAGAAATTGACAGGTTCCTGTTGTACTCTTTCTATCAATTTTTACAACCTGCATAATCTGCATCTGAATAACCAGTTAGATTAAAACCAGAATCTCTAGGGTACCAAATGCCAAGGTTTGGTGTTCCCTTGAGATGTCTGAAAATTCTCTTAATAGCTATTAAGTGAGATTCTCTAGGATCAGCCTGAAATCTAGCACATAAATATGTAGCAAACATGAGTTTGGAAAATCTCCTGGAAAGAAATGCTAGGTGCTCATCAATGTCCTCCATGTCATCCTGGCTCAAAGAATCTTCACTTTCTACTACAAGCCCCTTGCCCTTGTTTTCACAGACCCTTGAAGTTGATTCAACGGCTTCCATCTTTACTTCCTTCTCCTTTCCAACCCAGCAACTAGTGCAATGGATCCTCCTTTCTTCTTTCCTCTCTCCATTCTTTCATCCTGCTCTATTTCAAGCTCATAGGTTTTCAGGATGCCATACAGTCTCTCCAATGTAAACTCCTTATAATCCTGTGAGTTTCTTAATGAGACTGTCATTGGTTTCCATTCCTTTGGAAGAGATCTAAGAAATTTCAGATTGGAGTCTTTTGTTTGATAGACCCTTCCATGCAACTTAAGAGCATTTAGTAGTTTTTGGAACCTACTGAAAATGTCAGTGAGTGACTCACTTTCTTCATTATGAAAATGCTCATATTGCTGAATCATGAGCTGCATCTTATTTTCTCTAACTTGCTCAGTGCCATCACAGATGATCTGTATTGTATCCCAAACTTCCTTGGCAGTTTTGCAGTTGATAATGTTGTCAAACATATCTCCATCAACTCCATTAAACAGGATATTCATGGCCTTTTTATCATTCCTGACTTGTTCAATGTCAGGATCAGACCATTCATGCTTTGGCTTGGGGACTGATGGCTCATTTCCTGTTGCAGCTCTCATTGGAACATGAGGGCCTCTTTCTATGTAGTCCACATATGCCTCATCTTGAGAAAGCATATGAAGATGCATCTTTACCTTCCAATGATGGTAATTATCTTTATCCAGAAAAGGAATCTTGACTCCAACATCCTTCTTATTCATCTTGCAGAATTGTATTGATCTTTAAACTCTTTGTAAGTTAAGAGCTTGCTCTGATACCAATTCTTAGTCCCTTAACAATATGACAAGAATTACAGAAGGGGGGTTGAATGGAATTCTTGAAACCTTTTCTTGAAATAAAATGTTCTAAGTCAAATATAAATATAAGTGTATTGATTAGCACAATGCGGAATAAAACTTAAGTGAATCAAAACACAAGTAATTAAAAACAAGAGTCTTTAAAAACTTTCTGGTGGATTTGAATAATTCCACCAGAGATATATATATTATATATCGAGAGAACTCTGTGTAATGTTCACAGCTGCTTACAAATGTTGAACCACTGAGAATACAGAGAAATGCTAAGAATTCTGCTTACAAATGTTTCTCTATTCTTGTATCTCAGATTCATATTTTTATTTGCTACTTCTTGGTTTATATATATTACCAAGATTACAAAGTCAAAAGACAGAATCATTATAAAAACTATCGGGTCTAATGCTTTGCTACTTTGTTCTCTATTACCCAGTTAATAGGCTTCCTCATTTTATTTGCATACACTTCGACGCATGTGACTATGCTGTCACTGTCAACTGATATTTGAATAATTTATCCGTTGAGTGCATGATCATCCGTCGATTTTATGATCATCCATTGATGGCTTTATTGATCATCCGTAGACTGCTATATTGAACATCCGTTGATAGTTATTTGATCATCCGTCGATGGCTTTGTTAATCATCCGTCGGTAGCTATTTTGGCACTTGACTTCAATTCATTAATGCAGAATTACAAGACATCATCTATGTACAATTAATCAACCTATTCTGCATATCTAGTTAAAGTCGACATGACTTATATGCTACTACAGAATCTATACAAAGGTGTATGTAGAAATGTGCTACAGACTCATTATTACATAAGCTACTCACTCGATGGATAATAAGTCAACATCCGTCGGGACTGTAATGAGTTATCCGTCGGGACTATAATTCTTATCTGTCGAGTGCTACATTATTTCACTAAGTAAAATCTACTAAGGTGTTTTGTTCATGTAATCATCAAGTACACAACATATGCACAACAG
The DNA here is from genome assembly GCF_009905375.1 of Apium graveolens. Taxonomy (NCBI): domain Eukaryota; kingdom Viridiplantae; phylum Streptophyta; class Magnoliopsida; order Apiales; family Apiaceae; genus Apium; species Apium graveolens. The sequence goes on along the minus strand of NC_133657.1, from coordinate 71,559,731 downwards.
GTGTGCCACATGTAAATATCTAAAAGATGTGGAAAGTCTGGATGTATGAGCCGCACATAATATGCCCAGATGCAGCAAGGGTGATAACTAGATGTATGGGAGTCGTCCTTCTACTAGTAGAGAATAATAAATAAATATTGTTATACGATTGATCATCGTATCTTGGGGGCTCCGGTGAAATTCCTATTCTTCCAATTAGAATTGTTATGCAATACTATAGTTAAAGCCAATGTGCTTAGCAATCGAGAGTATTAGCAAGATATCTTGTTAATAATAATTTCCGATGTGAATTAAAAAGAAAAGGTGTATATCACTAAGAAAGTTATTCTCGTGAGTATATAATATTTTACGAGAAAATATAATTATATTTAACAGTCACTTTTAACTGTTTTATATTATTGCTGAGCATTATTACTCACTCTTGATTTCTTTCAAATGTCACAACACAACATATACCCAGTATGTTGGTGAGGAAGCGTGGAAGGCGCAAAGACTTTCTGAAGCTACTTGCAGCTTAGTTTAAGGTGGGATATAACATTCAGACAGGTATAAGAAATTAGTAAGAATTGTTGTAACTTCATGTAGAGGTTATTAATAATAGTTTGAGATCCTGTAAAGTACATTTGACATGTAATAACATGTGTTACATTTTGTACATCATTTCTAAGACTATAACTTGTGTGTGTGAGTTATTGGAGGTCTATGATATGAATTGTTGGATTATAAAGGTAATGCAGGCTTCAATTGATTGGATGATTGTGTGACGACCCAGATTCCTGACTCCAGATTTGGGGGCGTTACAGTAACAACAATCTACTTTTAGTAAGTAAATTTGGACCTTCGTGCTGCACTTTCTAGAAGTCATACAAAAAATGTAAAAGGAAAACTAGTGCACAATTTTATAAGTGTGTTGGTCATTCCTTAGGAACTCTCCGAGAAAATATAAGTTGAGTTTGTATTTTATGAACCCAGATTATAGCAATATTCAAACTTAATATAAATAATATGTTTTGAGTATTTTTTTTGTATTTGTTCATAATTCATTCCGTATTTTTAATACATACCAGCAAATATTAAATTGTTATAACATCTATCCAAAAAAGTGTTAGATATATTTGATAATGTCATTCTAATATGATTTATGTTTAGTTTTCAGATCTTACTTAAACAGGACAAATCAGTACTTATACTGAAGTCAGAACTTAAGTCATCAGTACTTAAGGTTCAGGAGATATTTATCAGAAGATAATATCAGGACTTCAAGGAAACGTTCAGATAAGGAAGGCGGCTGATTGAAAGGAAAAGAAGATCAAGACAAACGTAAGAAGAGATATGCATGAAGAAGGAATTCTATGAAGAATAGAATACTTGGAAGAAAAGATATCTGATTGATATATTTTAGGAAGCAGAATTATATTCCATATCAATTAGCGATTATCTTGTAACTCTGTAATATATAAACACAGAGATAGGGTTTACACTATAAGTGTTATCATAATCGAGAAGATTATTCATTGTAACCCTAGCAGCTCTCGTGATATTTGTTCATCACTGAGAGAGGACAGTTCCATACTGTAACAGAGTTTATTGTTTTGAATAAAGTTTGTTTTCTGTTACTTGAGTTATTAGAGTTCGATTTGATTGTGCTATACACTGTATTCACCCCCCCTCTACAATGTGTGTGACCTAACAAGTGGTATCAGAGCCTATCTGTTAACACACAAACAGTTTAAGATCCAAAAACAATCATGTCTGAAGTAGAAACTCCAACTAAGCCCACCAAAACTGAAGAACCTCCAAAGACACAAATCCATAGCCGATATGAGGCTATTAGAGTTCCCATATTGAGACCATCTGAATATCCCATATGGAAGGTGAGGATGACTATGTTTCTGGAAGCTACAGATCCAGAATATCTTGATAGAATCAAGAAAGGGCCTCACAAACCAACCAAGCTCGCTGTTGAAGTTGCAGGTGAAGCAGCAAAGTCAGTACCAAAGGAGAAGAGTGACTACACTGCTGAAGATATCGCATCAATTGCTAAGGATGCTAAGGTACGACACTTACTGTATAGTGTCATTGATAATGTAATGTCAAACAGGGTAATAAACTGCAAGACTGCAAAGGAGATATGGGATGCCTTAGAAACAAGATGTCAGGGAACTGATACGATTAAGAAGAACAGGAAGACAATACTTACTCAAGAGTATGAACACTTTGACTCAAAGGCTAATGAGTCATTGACTGATTTATATGATAGATCTGTCAAACTCTTGAATGATTTGTCACTGGTTGATAAGGAGTATGATCTTGAAGATTCAAACCTTAAATTCCTGTTGGCTCTTCCTGAAAGCTGGGATTTGAAGGCAACAACAATAAGAGACAACTATAATCTTGATGAAATGACTCTTGATGAAATTTATGGGATGCTCAAGACTCATGAACTTGAGATGGAACAAAGAAGCAAGAGGAAAGGAGGAAAGTCAAGGACAGTTGCTCTTAAGGCTGAAGAAGAATCCCCCAAGGCAGCCACCTCAAGGAAAGGCAAGGGTAAAGCGCTCTTCACAAAGTCTGATACTGAGTCATCAAGTTCTGATAGTGATGATGACTCAGAATCTGAAAGCTTGCCTGAGATGGATGCTGATGAAGAGATGATGAAGCTGTGTGCCCTTATGGTGAAAGGAATCACAAAGATTGCATACAGGAAGTTCAGGAAGGGAAAGAAGTTTTCCAGGAAAGGTGCAAGTTCTGATAAGAAGAATTTCAGAAAATCTAAGGGCAAAGGAGGAAAGTCTGACAGAGGAGATTATACAAATGTCAAATGCTACAACTGTGGTGAGAAAGGCCACATATCTCCTGATTGCAAGAAAGTGAAGAGTGACAAAGGCAAGGCTCTTGTCACAAAGAACAAAAGTTGGACAGACACCTCAGATTCTGAAAGTGAGGAGAATTATGCCTTGATGGCAAATGCTGATATGGCAAGTGCTGAAAGCAGTTCTGAAGCTGCTGAGTTAAAGGTACCTCAAACTACTTATGCCTTTCATACTGATGATATTAATGAGTTGAGAAGATATCTTAAAACCATGTTCATTAGCTATAGAGATTAAACTTTAACATGTGAAAGATTAACTTCTGAAAATCTTGCTTGCAAAAAGAGGAATGATTATTTAGAAAAAGAGTTAGTCATGTTCCATCAAACTCAGAAAGATAGAGATGATGCTTTCTATGTTAGGGATCAAGTGCTTAAAATGAATGAATCTCTAAAATCTTGCACACAAAAAGTGAAACTGCATCTATCTTGATTGATCATGTCAGGCAACTGGATAAATTGGTCAAAGATTCTGTGAAGATAATAAGAAGTGATAATGGTACTGAGTTCAAGAATTTGATAATGGAAGAGTTCTGCAAAAACCATAGAATCAAGTAGGAATTTTCTGCTCCTGGAACTCCACAGCAAAATGGAGTTGTTGAAAGAAAGAATAGAACTCTCATTAAAGTTGCACGTACAATGCTTGATGAAGCAAAGCTTCCAACCTATTTCTGGGCTGAAGCTGTGCAGACTGTTTGTTTTACTCAGAATGCAACACTCATTAACAAGCAAGGAAAGACACCATATGAGATGGTGAAGAAAAAGAAGCCAAATCTGAAGTATTTTCATGTATTTGGATGCAAATGTTTTGTTCTTAAGACTCACCCTGAACAGCTATCCAAATTTGATCTAAAAGCTGATGAAGGAATCTTTGTTGGATATCCACTTTCCACAAAAGCCTTCAGAGTCTTAACTTGAGAACAAGAGTGGTCATGGAATCTATTAATGTCTCTTTTGATGATAAGAAGATTACTGGACTTGAAGATTTCAATGATTATGATCAGCTGAGATTTGAAAATGAAGACTTAAATTCTGATACTGAAAATCCTGACAGTCTAAATCCTGATACTGCAAACTCTGATGGATTAAACTCTGATGTTATTGAAACTGTGGTGACTACGCCAAAGGAAGATGCACCTATGCAGGGGGAGCATACCCAAGATACAACCACCTCTCAAGAAGCATCAGAACATACAACTGGCTCTTTAAGTTTTGATTCGTCAAGTTCTGATAAGCCAAGTTCTAATAGTTCTGAAAACTTAAATTCTGAAGGATCCAACTCAGAGAGCATAGTTTCAGGGGGAGCATCAGAAAATGTTGATGAAGATAGCATGGATCATGGGGGAGCATCCAGTTCTAGAGAAAACCTTTCATCTGCAAGGAAGTGGACTAAATCACACCTGACTTAATTATTGGAAATCCTGATGCAGGTGTCAGAACTAGAACAGCTACTTCAAGTGAATATCTTTACAATTCTTTTCTTTCTCAGACTGAACCAAAGAAAGTGGAAGAAGCTCTTCAAGATGCTGATTGGGTGCAAGCAATGCAGGAAGAGTTAAATGAATTTGAAAGAAACAAAGTCTGGACCCTAGTGACAAGACCAAAGAACAGATCTGTTGTTGGTACAAAGTGGGTATTCAGAAACAAAACTGATAGTGATGGCATAATTACAAGGAATAAGGCAAGGTTGGTTGCAAAAGGATATTCTCAACATGAGGGAATTGATTATGATGAAACATTTGCACCAGTTGCTAGATTGGAAGCCATAAGGATATTTTTGGCTTATGTTGCTCACAAAAAGTTTACTGTCTTTCAAATAGATGTGAAAAGTGTTTTTCTCAATGGAGAATTGGAGGAGGAAGTATATGTTGAACAACCTCCAGGCTTTGTAGATCCCAAATATCCTAATCATGTCTACAGGCTTGATAAAGCACTTTATGGCCTTAAGCAAACTCCAAGAGCATGGTATGAGACTTTAGCTCAGTTTCTTCTGGAAAGTGGATTTAACAGAGGAACTATAGACAAAACACTGTTCTACCTCAACCATGGAAATGACTTACTTCTGGTTCAGATATATGTTGATGATATCATCTTTGGTTCTACAAATGACAGACTTTGCAAGAAGTTTGCCAAACTGATGCAGTCAAGATATCAAATGAGTATGATGGGGGAACTTAGCTATTTTCTGGGCCTTCAAGTCAAGCAGAATGAAGAAGGCACTTTTATTTGTCAAACCAAGTACACTAGAAATTTGCTGAAGAAATTTGGAATGCAAGATTGTTCAAGTGAATCCACTCCCATGGCCACTGTAACAAAACTGGATAAGGATACTAGTAAATCAGTAGATATTATTGATTACAGAGGTATGATTGGCTCTCTACTCTATCTAACTGCTAGTAGACCTGATATCATGTATGCTACCTGTCTTTGTGCAAGATTTCAAGCAGATCCAAGAGAACCTCACTTAACAGCTGTGAAAAGAATTTTCAAGTATCTTAAAGGAACAGCTGATCTGGGATTGTGGTATTCCAGAGAATCAGATTTTAAACTAATAGGTTTCTCAGATGCAGATTTTGCAGGTTGCAAAATTGACAGGAAAAGCACAAGTGGAAGCTGCCAATTTCTTGGAGGCAGATTGGTTTCTTGGTTTAGCAAGAAACAAAAGTCAATTTCCACATCAACTGCAGAAGTAGAATACATTGCTGCAGGAAGCTGTTGTGCACAGATTCTTTGGATGAAGAATCAGTTACTTACATATTTTAAAATCCCTATTTACTGTGATAATCAAAGTGCTATTGCTATGACAGGTAATCCAGTTCAACACTCAATGACAAAGCACATCAGCATTAGGTACCACTTCATAAGGGAACATGTGGATGAAGGTACAGTGGAATTGCACTTTGTTCCAACAGATCAACAACTAGCAGATATCTTCACAAAACCACTGTGTGAAGCTACTTTTACAAGATTGGTAAATGAACTTGGAATGGTTTCAGGTTCTTTCTCTAAATCTGTTTAGCTTTTGTTCTGATGCATCAGACTTTATGATCAGTATTTACAGAAATTACTCTCTTTGTGTATTTTGTGCTTAATTGAAAATTGCTTAAGTACTGATTGTTGTTTGATGTGAATTTCTAAACTCTGATAGTGAACTGACTGTTTCTGTGACTATTCAATCCTATGAGGATAACTGTGCTAGATGCTGACCTAGTAGTCTTTAACATACTAGAGATCCCATGTTAGAAGGAATTATTTATGTGGAAATCTATTGACACAAGCAAATTCTGATATTGAGCTTAGTCACATTTACTTTGTCTATCTTATTACTAAGTCAAAAACTAGAATAATGCTTCTCATCTGTTAAGTTCTGATGTTAGTAAATCTGATGGATGTACTAAGTGCTGATAAACCTCACTCATCAAAAGAAAAAGTAAAAGAAAAGGGAATAAAAATCAGGTACTCCTTTGAGATCTAGAGTAAAAATGCGGAAGGGACGACCCAAGTGCATTGCTGGTATTAAGTAATATGCATCAGAAAAGCAAATAATTATTTTTCTTGGTGACTTTTCACACTCTATGATTACTGGAGAAATACTCTGATAAAAGCATAAATTCTGATAAGCAGTCGTGACTCACTTACACTGAGAAGCCATTGTAAAATAGAATTTCAAAAGATGCATAAAATAAGCACAAAACAGTTGAGGTGGACTCATGCATGAACTCATTCAAAAGTAAACTTCAGAATAAATGACAGATTTTTAGTAAAGTTCTTAGTTATGCCTTATTTCTGAGATGTACTGAAGTGAATCAGACTTTACTCTTTGTCTGATATTTTGCTTAATGCACACACTTACACTCCATATGAATGATGAAAATTACTGTGGCATTCAATGTTGTTTTAGATGAACAGTTTCTGTATCAGATTGCATAAATTCTGAGGACAGGTTCTTATGGAAGTTCTGATAAATAAGTTCTGAAGAACCGAAATCAGAATTTGTGTGAAGAATCACAGAGATAGGCATTCATTTTTCAAGTTAAGAAATCATGTCCAGATGACTGTTAAGTTCTGATATAAGTCTAAGTGCTGATATTAAATTCTGATCCTCTATTTGACTTATTTGTGGTTAAAATCTGAAACAGTCTTATTTTAAATCAGAATATGTACGGGAGAGATATTAACAGTCAATACAATTAGGGTTAGTGGAACACGTACATGCACAGTAATATTTACTTGTTTCTTGTGCGCATTAAACCCTGTTTTACACTTCCAATGACTGTTTTTCTTCTTCCCAGTCTAGGGAGACGAGGTAGAATTATATCTACCTGTCAGCATTAAATTTCCTTGCGTCTCCTGGCATTCTATTGCCTATATAAACCAACACCTCAAATCAGCCTACACATCATTTCTTTTCTCACATACTCACTCTCTTTTCCTTCATACCAATACAATCATGGTCAACTACAATATGTTTTTAAACTATGAGACCTTTAACATGGAGTTGAGCTATGAGGACTGGCAGCAGGAATGGCATGTTACTGCCATTCTTGATGAGATTTGGGACTCGGTTCCCCAGGAGGTTCTCACACACCTCCTGTTCTTTTACATGGACTACCATCGCCATCTGGAGTGATTGGAAGAAGAAAGGCTGGAAGCTCTCCGCCAACAAGAGCGAATCATTCGACTCGCTATTCTTTTTGTAGAGAGTCGGAAGAAGAAATAATTTATTTTCTTCTTCCTATTTTTCTTCATCGTCAGCTTTGTCCGGCTTCTTAACTAAGGACAAAAGTTGTTGATGTTGAAGTTTGTAGCTTAGGACAGTCTTGTAATGTTCTGATGTAAATTTCAATTTCATGAATGTATTCTCTTAATATATTAATGGAATTTTATATTTTTGCAAGATTTTGTCTCTTAGATGTTTTAAATTCTGCTGCATTTTTAAATCCTGATATATCCATATTCTGATGACCATTTTAATTACTGATATAAATTAAGTTCTGATTTTAAAATATCAGTACTTGTTTACTTGATTTATTTTATTTTGGTCATTCTCACACTTGAATATTTTTACAGAATATTGGTTTTGCAGTGAAAATGATTAAATAAGTGGGAACAGTTTTAATTTTGAATTAAAACTGACTTACCTAAATTAATGGGATTACTTGGTAAGTGGAACGGTTTTTCCTTGAAAAACTGCATGTGATAAGTAATGATTACTGTTTTCCCGTGCCCATTAACTATTCATTATTGCTGCATGTCTGACAGGTGTCCAACGGTTATTTTTTAACCATGTATAAGTAAGAGAGAGAGAAGATTATACAATCTTTTATTTACTTTTACACTTTATTTCTCTTTCTTTACTTTTACTCTCTCTCATCTCCTGACGTTGGTTTTCATACAGACATTTTATCAAATACCTTACAGGCAACCTTAATTCTCAATTTTTTTTCTCATGGCACCTAAGGATTTGATTATAGATGGAGCCAAGTTCATTCCCAACAACTATGCTGCAATCCTAAATCATGATGAAGCTCCATCTGAGTTGTACTTTGTGCAAGATCTTCTTGCATACAGTGAAATTGGGTATGCATTGACCCAACCACCAGTCTTTTCAAGCCAACAAGTTCTGACATTTTGGCGGACTGGGCATTTTGATAATGGTGGTGCTACTGGTACTCCCAGCATTATTTTTGAAGTCAATGATGTTGAACATGTGGTAACTCCTGGAATAGTTCGTAAAGCTCTACATTTACCAGAAGGCTGTATTTTCTCAACACCGGAGGAACCAGTTCTACAGCAGCTCATGGCAAATTTGGGGTATGAGAAGAGTTTGGCTAATCTTGGACAGTTAAAACGAGCTCATATCAGAAAGGAATGGAGCTTTTTCTTCGACTGCATCACTAAAGCCTTCGGGAATAAGTGTTCCAACTTTGATGCCATTCCAATAATGAGTCAGCACATCGGGTATGCTATTATTAACCAAACTCATTTTGATTTTGCAAGTGTTGTGCTAGGTTTTATAGGGGATAGGATGACAGAGGATAGGAATGTTGTCTACTTTGCTAGATTCTATCAGCTTATATATAATTTCTGTTGTGCTGATGAATCCCAACCTACCACTGACTTATTTCCACCCTTTAAACTTGCAAAACGGGCTTTTAATGACTTGGTAAATGCTGACCTTAAGAAAACGGTGGTTAGACCTTTACAGATTTCTCAGTCTGTAAAACAGATCCTGGTAAATTCTGATCCTCAAACCTATATATCTGTTTATCCTGATGTACAACCTACCACCACATCCCAAACACCACAACAACCATCAGAACATACCACTCATACATCTATACCTCAATCCTCTATCAGTACACATCTCAAACCTTCACAGATAGCTCAACCTTCATCATCAGCACATATTGTGAAGCCTTCATCTTCCAAGCCCAAGAGGACAAAGACTGTCCCTCAGACACCACAGAAGAGAAGGAGGATTGTTCTGAGAGATGAGTCTGATAGTGAGGAATAGGTTTCTGCATCAGAACCTGTTGTTAAAGAAGCTGAGAAGGTCCCTTCTCAGAAGGATTCTGTAATTGGGGGATCTAAGCTTCTCAAAAGGCTTAGAAGAATGACTTATGCTGAACCTCCCAAGGAATCCCCACCTTCAAAGAGATACAAGAAACAGAGAGCTAAACGGCCAGCTTCAGATGATGAGGAAGCAGCAACTAAGGAAGGAGATCAGAAATCTCGGATCTCAAAAGAACTAGAATTTGCTGAAGCTACTGCATCTCCTTCTCCATTATCCCCAACTCAGGAAGCTGCTACAGACAAGGCAAACACACCATTTGTGTCTCCTGTACATGAAACTGTATCTCCTGTAGACCCAGGCACAAGTGCTGAAATTAATATTCACAACCTGGTTGTGCCTGAGGTTCTCTACTTAGAAGCTCCAACAGCAATTAATCCATCAACAACACCTTTTACTGATGCTACTCAAACTCCAGAATTGTCTACAACACCTTCTCTGCATCTAGATGTTGATGATCATAATATAGGTGAGCATCAGGATATGGCTGTTGATCGGAACTTGGAAATTGATCAGCACTTAGAGGATGATGCTGAAGCCTCAATTGTTTCTCATACTGTTTTTTTATCAGAAGATGCTGATTCTGTCTGTTCTGATGCTTCAAATGATGATACTACTGGTGATGCTGCTACTAATGCAGATGTTGATGAAGCTGGTCCTTCAGGACATGCACCTCAACAAACTGTTCATAAATCTGAACTAGTTAAAAAGTTTGTTACAAGAGCAGCACCAGTACCTTGGAGTGAAACTCCTAGAGGATAGGAGTGGAATAAGGAATGGAACTCAGTTACCTTTGTTCCATCTGACAAGATTCTTGCTGAGCACTTGGCAAAAGCTGATGAAATGTTAATTAATGATGATTTCAAGACACAGCTTCGAGTCACTGCATTGAGTACTAGACATCTGCAAGGTCTCCATTCAACAAGTCATGCAGAGTTACATAAAATTCAGGAAGAATTGCTCAAGCAAGAAACGGTTAAGAAAATTGAAAAGAAAAAATTCTTCCAACCTACCTTTGACAGTGTTGCTTACATTGAGAAAACCCAAGAGAAGCAACAGTCTCAAATTGATGATATTTTGAAAAATCAAGCTTCTCAGCAATCTCAACTTGATGAAATCCAAGCCTCAGTGGAATTGCTTGTCTCTCTTCTCTTACCTGCTGATGCCAAAAAGGGGGAGAAAGTAATTAAGTCCAAATGCAAAACTGAGCAGACACTGAAGGGGAAGGATGATGAAACAGATGACCAGGGAAACTCTGGAATGGGTGGAGGTCATGGTCAAGGTAGAAGTTTCTCATCAAGAAGAGCTGAAATTACAAGTCACATGACAAGTTCTGATGCTGGAAAAAGAATTACTTCTGCTACTGGTAAAAGGATAAGTTCTGATGAACTTTTGGATCTTGATGAAGAAATATCAAGACAGCTATTTCTGAAAGAAAATCCAGGAATGGACTTTGAGAGTCTGATGGAAGAAGAAGCTAGACTTAAGTCAGAAAAAGTCAAATCTAAATCTGAAGCTTCTGTTGGTAAAAAGAAACTTCTAAAGGCCAAAGGCATTGTGATAAAAGAAAGAACAAATCCTGAAGCAACCAAGGCTAAATCACAATTGCAGATAGATCCAAGGTCCAAGGGCAAAGAGAAAGTTGGTGAACCTATCAAGGTTTATGTGCCTCATGTGGATGAAGAAATTACTGTTGAAGATGTTGATCTTGCTCTGACTTCAAAAAAAAATTCTAAGACAACCTCTGACATGGATCAAGTTGTTCAGAGTCAAGATATAGTTAGTTCTGATATCTCAAAGAAGCAAGTAACCTCTGACATAGCTCAAGTTAACTTGATATCAGAAGATAAATCAAAGGAAACCTCTGACATTGCTCATGTTAGACCTTCAAAGATACTCCTACCAGGATTCACCAAAACCAAACAGACTCAACCTTTGAAGACTGCTGTAAGTGGTTTTGAAGCAAGAGTGGTTACTGGAAAGGAAGCAAGAGATAAATCTGGATTGGGTAGTGCTGATGAAAGAAGAATACAGAACACAGCCAATGATCCAACTTCCTTAAGTGAACCAGGTATTGGAGCAACTTCTGAAAGATTGAATCAACTAGAATCTGTACAAATGGTTTACCATACCTACTTGAAAGAACACATCTTGTTGTACTGAAGTATTAGGGAAAATGCCATTCCACTGATTTTGAAGAATTGGAACATGTATTATTCTTACTTCAAGTGAATGACAAAATAACAGAAAGTGATGCAAACTATTTAAAGAGTCAAATTCAGAGATAGAAAAGGCTTTATTCTGTAAAGTCTGACAGCACATATCTTCCAAAGTACAGAGATCACAAGGGTGATATTGTTGAGATGAAGCCTAACTCTGCTAAGATTATAACTACCTTTCTGGGTTACAAGGCTGTGGAATTCAATATTGAGTCTGACAAGGCGTATTTGATCAGACTGGATCAGGACATAAGGAAAGCTAAAATTAATGATCTCAGGGCTGCAATCTTTCAAACTGGTGAAGATTCTGCAGAACTTAAAGATGCTAAAAGGAGGATGATCGATGAACTCAGATATGCTGAGAGATGTTTATTAAAGAACTATCTCAGAACAACTCCTGACATCAGAGAGATCAGAAAGTGAAGCCAAGTCAAGATCTACAACTGCTCAAATTCTGATATGAATACAGACTGAAGTTGTTATCAGAAGTTAAAGTTGGTAAAGCTTTAAGGACTGTAAGTTGTAGTTATCTAGTCAAATTCACATGCATTTGTACTTAATGTTTTTGACATCATCAAATATCTGTTAACTTGTATATTATGCTAATTTACAAGTTGGGGGAGATTGTTAGATATATTTGATAATGTCATGTATAATATGATTTATGTTTAGTTTTCAGATCTTACTTAAACAGGACAAATCAGTACTTAACTGAAATCAGCACTTATACTGAAGTCAGAACTTAAGTCATCAGTACTTAAGGTTCAGGAGATATTTATCAGAATATAATATTAGGACTTAAAGGAAACGTTCAGATAAGGAAGGCGGCTGATTGAAAGGAAAAGAAGATCAAGACAAACGTAAGAAGAGATATGCATGAAGAAGAAATTCTATGAAGAATAGAATACTTGAAAGAAAAGATATCTGATTGATATATTTTAGGAAGCAGAATTATATTCCATATCAATTAGCGATTATCTTGTAACTGTGTAATATATAAACACATACATAGGGTTTACACTATAAGCGTTATCATAATCGAGAAGATTATTCATTGTAACCCTAGCAGCTCTCGTGATATTTGTTCATCACTGAGAGAGGACAGTTCCATACTGTAACAGAGTTTATTATTTTGAATAAAGTTTGTTTTCTAGTTACTTGAGTTATTAGAGTTCGATTTGATTGTGCTATACACTGTATTCATCCCCCCCCCTACAGTGTGTGTGACCTAACAAAAAGGTTCAAGAAAAACTTAAAAAGTTCAAAAATAAATTTACCCTCGTGTATTCAACTTCGTGTGCACTCAATATCTTAAAAGTGGTATGAGATCAGACTTCTAATCTAACAACAAAAAAGATGAAGATGGTTAAAGGACAAAAGACTTGCGGTATCAAAATTCCTCATATCACTACAACTTATGGAAAATGGAGATGTTCTTTTTTTTTTGAAGAAAGGTCAAAATCTGGTCCGCATGACCTTTTGTACATTTCTACTTCAAGGTAATAAACCATACCCTGTAGCTGCAAAATTGTATGTTTTGGAAGGATTTTTTGATCGTATTCTATTTGACATGTCTTTTTAACGTGTTTAAGTTTTTTCGTCTCTCATTTTATGTTATTTTAATAATTCAACAGCCAATTCATAAGTCACTTGATGTACTCTTCAATACTTTACTTCAGTTAAGCATTTTTAACGGAATGGTCGATTATAAATGAATAATTAATTTCACGTTTAACTTTGAATTAATTAATAGTTGGATGTTGGCATCAAGTTGCAAAATTTTGAGAGAAAATGTCTCAAATAGCAAATCTAGTATAGATGTCCCCAAATAATATTTCAAAACTTTACTTTAGAAAACTATTTTAAACTAGCATAATAACTCGTGCGAGGCACGGGTCATTTTCTAGAGTTTATGCATCATGCAATTATAATGTTCTTAGATCCCCAACACCATCCTTGTATAGGCTCTTAAGTCAAATTTTGAAAGAATGGAGATAAAATTTCTCTTCAACAAGCTCCTTGTCCCCTTCTATAACATTAGCACTGTGTTCCCGAATCTAGGGTAGAAAAGAAAAGAATAGAAAATAACCAATTTTCCTTTCTCTCCTAATCTTTCTAAAAGTGGGAAGAAGATTTTGAAGACAAAAATAAAGAAAACTTCTTCCCAAATCTGCAACTTTCTTTTTCTTTCTTTCATAAAAGTTGTTCGGGAATAAGCTGAAGAAATGTATTCTTTACATTTCTTTTCTTTTCTCTCCAAAAAACGTTTCTGGAACACAACGTATGAGTTTCGAATGCTTCCTCACTTTTAGGAGTGAATACCCCCTCTTCAACTACTAATATATTATATATTTTTCCCCGTCTATTTAACATAAATGACTTTAATGAATAAAAAGATATACAGAGAGTGATTTTAAGCAGAATTATTGGAGAAATTGTTTGATTTTGGTTTCTAAATAATTAGGAGCTCATCTATTTATATTATTTGTAGTGAAAATGCAAGGAGGTTGTTGGAGTTATTCTTAGTTGTTTTCTTATTTGTAAATGTTATACAATGTCTAACATATATCAAATACAAATTGATTATTTATCAATATGTATTATTTTCATACAAGACATTACCAAATTACACAACGTTTCTAATATAGCACATTAAGCAAAATATATATATTCTTGTTTGTGTTATCTAATTTATATTTAATAAATGAATATAAACAGGGTAGTCAGTGTACGCTTAAAATGAAACGATTAAACTTAATCTGTAGAATGTCGTTAGTATGTTTACCAATAAAAAACTAAAAATTAACATATATGCTGAATATAGAGTTGACCAAAAAAATTTGAATTTTATTTAAATAAACTATATGTATTGGTCTATATTATTACAGAGTTCATTACTAACTTACAATTAACTTACTCAATTTAAAAAGATAAAAAATGCATAACTGAAGTCTAAATGAATTGCAATCATAATATACAATAAAGTAAAATTTACATTACTGTTAATATTAAAGTTGATTTTAATGAAAAATATTAGTTTTTGAAATTCAACGTATGTATGTATGAGAAAATATTAGTTTTTTATTTACACTATTATTAACAAAGTTAGATTAAGTTATATGTATATGTGTGTGTTAGCATGTAAATTATTGTATGTTACATTTCTTAGTAAATTATGATGGTTTCAATTATTTATATGTTAAATATCTGATTTATGTACATGTATAATCATTATTAATATCTACTGAGACAATTAATTACTTAAATAACATGCATATATAATTATTCAAAAATAAAAGTTATGTAATAAATAAATTGTTATAAGTTATATATAGTATTCACATTATCACTCACAAACAATTCATATCTATATTTTACGCAATCTAGTATCAATCATGATTGTAACATAAAAATAAATTATATATTTTTAAGACTTATTATTGATATTCATGATTTTTTTCAAGAATTCGAAAGAAAAATTATAATTATATCGTTATTTAAACTATTTTTAAGTTTTTTCATTATGAATTTAATATGCCTTCATATAATAATTTAATAACATTGCATATTATTCTCCTAAGATTAAACTTTTTCAATTCGATAAAGCTTTATAAATATCAGTTGAACTGGTTAATTCCTTCAAATTATTGAACAATATATATATATATATATATATATTTTCTTTAAATAATAGAAAATGCATTGAATCAAATGTTACAATATAGTATAAGTATAACTTTTATTTGAATAATTCAAAATATTAAAATAACTCAAAATGTTTGTACAAAATTATCTTGATCGATGAATATTACTTATCTAAAAGAATTATTTTTAAAAAGCTTTTTTTTTAAGTGAAAATTGAAAAATAAATTGATTTAATATATCATCGTAGTTTTAACAAATCTCGTGAGATCACATATCAAATTTCGAATATTCTTAAAATCGGGACAAATCCCAAAAATAATAATGCGTTACCAGTGAAGTTAGTAATTTTAATATAAATAATCAATTGACTTGATCTTATAAATACCTCAAACACATTAATTTATATTAACATAAAATATTAAAAAAAATCACATTATTGGTAAGATATTCTCGCCGAGCTTGTAATTTAAATTTACTAAACATAGAATGTGACGATGTTTTTCGGCCGGGTCATATAGTGAACTTTCGAGTATTTTTTGAACAATGGGCCAAGTTCTGATTTCAAATTCGAAATAAACTAAAATGTATTGACTCATTACAATTCGAACTTATCTTAATATGTAATACCAATATAGATTATTTATATATAAGCGATTCTATTTTCAGTATTTTTTTAAACTTATATATGTACATTTTAATTACTTTTTATAATAAAAAAATATAAGTTAGAAATACATGAGATATATTTTCAAACTAAAAAATTATTAATAAATAAGATAATAATTCATTTATGTACTATGCCTAACTTTACATCTAGAATTAAATTTTTTAAAATTAACTGTACAAATATTCAAGTAACTATCCTTTTTTTTGCGGAATTCAAGTAACTATCTTTAAAGTTAAATAAAATATTCATTTAACACACTTACATATTATGTGTATGATAAAAATCACATGTGACAATATGGTGTAGTGGTGTGAGGTTGTATAGGTGAATGAAATATCTCGAGTTTGATTCCCACAAACCACATCTTTTATATAAATATTAAAAATAGGGGTAATTTAATCTTTTCAATGAGACTTTTTAATCTTATGAATATTATTCTCTTATTCTCCCATTATATATTGAAGAGAAATACTACATCATATATCATCTTGGTCATTTTTTTTTGTTTTTAATCAGAAAACACAAGATCATCCGTGTTACTATAACACCACATTTGGTAGTGTTTTAAACTCTTTTAACTTATTATGTAACAATTCAAGCTTCAAAATGTTATTTTAAGTGGTGTTTAAAATTCAAAACCTTACTTTAAAATGTGGTACACACATATTTTATTTTTCTTAATATATTTTTAAAACCCTAATAGAAATGTTTTGATATCTAAAATATTAATTATGGTTGAATTCAGCCTAAAACCTAAACTCTAAATTGTGTATTTTATTCATTTTTTTAAATATTTCCAAAATCAAATGAGAAATTATTAAAATCTAAAGTTCTGAATATTGTTAATTAGGATTTAAACTTAAATTTTAAAAAATTTAATCTAAAACTTTAATATTTTTAAAATTCAAGAAAAAATGTATAAAAATATAAAACAATTATAAAAGATAATGAAAACACAATTTTAAGTTGCTTTAGTGTTAAAAAGGTAACATCGAGTGTTTCTTATAATCCGTGACTTCAAATTGTGTTGTTAGTTAAAAATAAAAAATATCTTAAGAATAATCATTTTATTCAAAAAAAATACTTCCTACGTCCCAATTTATCTGTCCTGTTTGATTTTTTGCTGTCAAATTGACCAAATTTTGACTGAATTTTTCATATAATATATAATCGAAAAAAATTATAAAAATTATATCATTAAAAATTACACGTAATCTACTTTGTTAGATATATTTGATAATGTCATGGCTAATATGATTTATGTTTAGTTTTCAGATCTTACTTTAACAGGATAAATCAGTACTTACTGGAAGTCAGGACTTAAGGATATCAGTACTTATATTATCAGGAGATAATCATCAGAAGATGGATATCAGAACTTAAGTGCTGAAGGATGTTCAGATAAGGACAGTAGCTGATTAAAGGAAAGAAGATCGAGATAAACATAAGAAGAGATATGCATGAAGAAGGAATTCTATGAAGAATAGAATACTTGGAAGAAAAGATATCTGATTGATATATTTTAGGAAGCAGAATTATATTCCATATCAATTAGCGATTATCTTGTAACTGTGTAGTATATAAACACAGATATAGGGTTTACACTAAAAGTGTTATCATATTCGAGAAGATTATTCATTGTAACCCTAGCAGCTCTCGTGATATTTGTTCATCACTGAGAGGTAACAGTTCATACTGTAACAGAGTTTATTGTTTCAATAAAGTTTGTTTTCTGTTACTTGAAATATTAAAAGTCCGATTTGATTGTATTTTACACTGTATTCACCCCCTCTACAGTGTGTGTGACCTAACAAGTGGTATCAGAGCTTATCTGTTAACGCACATACAGTTAAAGATCCAAACACAATCATGTCTGACACAGAAACTCCAACTAAGCCTACCAAAACTGAAGAACCACCAAAGACACAAATTCAGAGTCGGTATGAGACCATCAGAGTTCCCATACTGAGACCATCTGAATATCCCATATGGAATGTGAGGATGACCATGTTCCTGGAAGCAACAGATCCAGAATATCTTGATAGAATCAAGGAAGGGCCTCACAAACCAACCAAGCTCGCTGTTGCAGTTGCAGGTGAAGCAGCAAAGACTGTACCAAAGGAGAAGAGTGATTATACTGCTGAAGATATAGCATCAATTGCTAAGGATGCTAAGGTACGACACTTACTGCATAGTGCCATTGATAATGTAATGTCAAACAGGGTAATTAACTGCAAGACTGCTAAGAAGATATGGGATGCTCTGGAAACAAGGTGTCAGGGAACTGATACAATTAAGAAGAACAGGAAGACAATACTCACTCAAGAGTATGAACACTTTGACTCAAAGTCTAATGAGTCATTGACTGATTTATATGATAGATTTGTCAAACTCTTGAATGATTTGTCATTGGTTGATAAGGAGTATGATCTTGAAGATTCAAACCTTAAATTCCTGTTAGCTCTTCCTGAATGCTGGGATTTGAAGGCAACAACAATAAGAGACAACTACAATCTTGATGAAACAACTCTTGATGAAATTTATGGAATGCTCAAGACTCATGAACTTGAGATGGAACAAAGAAGCAAGAGGAAAGGAGGAAAGTCAAGGACAGTTGCTCTTAAGGCTGAAGAAGAATCCCCCAAGGCAGCTACCTCAAGGAAAGACAAGGGTAAAGCTCTTTTCACAAAGTCTGATACTGAGTCATCAAGTTCTGAAAGTGATAATGACTCAGATTCTAAAAGCTTTCCTGAGACTGATGCTGATGAGGAGATGATGAAGCTGTGTGCTCTTATGGTGAAAGGGATCACAAAGATTGCATACAGGAAGTTCAGGAAGGGAAAGAAATTTTCCAGGAAAGGCACAAGTTCTGATAAAAAGAATTTCAGAAGATCTGAGGGCAGAGGAGGAAAGTCTGATAGAGGATGTAATAACCCCCAAAATTTTCAACTTTTTGTAACCCTTATGAATAGTGTTTTAGCTGAATGAGAAAACTTTTCATGGCACACTATGTAGGGGTTCTGTTATGGATATTCTGAGATTTTATTAGTACTCTATATGGTATATAAGTGTATGTAAAGATCGTCAGAATCCAATTCCGAACACTTTGACTTTTCCCGGAAATCCACTAGATACGGAAAGAATTGAGTATAAGGTAACAGGATAAAAAGAATTTAAATTAAAGGATTATAAGAGAGGATCATAAAAGGAATATAATATATTGAGAAAGGTTAAGGGAACCTAAGTAATAAGATCCCGGGTATGATCCCTCAAACGATAAACGAAAACGAAAGTTAAGCGAACCGTATAACAGATCAGCGGTCATTAGGCAAACAATTAGGAAGTTAATCAAGGGGATTAGAGAGGATGATGTCACCCAACCAATGAGAAGAGGACAAAGAGGGAAAGATGACATCATAGCATGACATAAGCATGACATAAGAAGGAAGGAAATGTGGTGGATTGTTAACCACACAAAACCAAGGTTAAATTGGTAATTAACCTAAAATAAAACAAATCTAATTCAATCAACCAAGCCAAACAAATCATTTCTCATCAAAACAAAATTTTATTCTTCATCACCAAGGCTTGCTCTCGGCTTTTTTCAACTTTAAAGGGAAGAATTTTCAAAACTCAAGATCAAGGCTTCCTAAATTGGTAAGATAATTCCCTAGTCATCCTTATGCATAGTTATGGCTATCTTATGAGTTTAAGCCTTCAATTCTTTCTCAATCTTCTTCAAGAAATCAATGAAGAAGACAATGAATAGTGATTTCAAAGTTTTTAACTTGTTTTTTTCTTGTTTTCCTTTAAGATCCAAGCATCCCTAAGACTTCTCAAGGCTTCTTAAGGCTTCCTAGCTACTCCCACCACTTCAAGGAAGGTATATCATCTCCAAACCCTAGATTCCTTTGTATAATAAGATGATTTTGATTGTTATGGTGATATAGTAGCTTAATGCTTGTGGTTTAGAGTTTGGGTTGGAGTGGTAGTGAAATGGAATGGTGAATCTTGTTGTTTTGGTTAAAAGAACTTAAGTATAGTTAAATTCAAGCTTAAGCATAAGTATAAATGTTAATATTTGATTTATTGGGGATGTTATGATGTAATAAGGATGGACTTTGGTTGTATGAATGGATTGGGGTTGAATTGTGATGGTTTTGGAATGGTTTAAATTTGGGAAATCGCGTAAACATAGCCGTCGTAATGTCCGATTTACTTTAGACTGCTTTTGTTCATAACATTTGGACCCGAGAACTCCCTGCTATATTATAACCATTGCCATGTTTAGATAGTTCATGTTACGAGCTTCGTTTTGATATGTAGTTCGTTTGATTCCTATGCACGGTTTAGGAGAAACGACCGTTTTAAGTAACGGCGTTTCGCGAACAAAACATTTCCCCTCGCCTTACTTTGAAACATAGGTTAAAGACCAAAAAGGGTTAATTAATGTATGAAACAATTATGGTAAGAGTGTTAGGCAGTTGGTAAGACACTTGCGAAGGAATCGCCTTAAAACTCGTAATGGTTAAATTATTAAAAATGGTGGAGCCGAGGGTACTCGAGTGACTTAAGAGAATCAGTAAGCGCAAAACAAGCGTTAGAGTCTAAGTTAGTTAAAGTATAGATTTACAAGTGACTTTGGTTAAATTCCAACATACTTGTTGTTTATAGGTTACCAGACTCGTCCCGGGCCTTTTATCACCCCCAGTCGCTCAGGCAAGTTTTCTACCCGTTATACTGTTATTGTGATGTGTATGTGTATATGCATGATCTTGCGATAAATGCATATTTGTTATTAGCAAATTCTTGCGATATATTGTAGCATGTGATATGGTATATATGCATGCCTGTTTCATATTCTTGGATTATATATCTGTTGGTTAAAATGCTTACAGTTGCATAATACCTATGCTAGAGATAAGCGGTATTGAGTTTACCCTTAGTGCCCGTTTGGGAAATCTTAAAATAAGTAACTTATGACTTAAATTGAATAAGTGACCGATAAGTGATAAGTTGATAAATGCTTATAAGTTATACAAGTGTTTGGCTAATTTAACTTATAAGTCAGAATTTTTTTTATTTAAATAAACTAAAATAAATAATTTTTAAATATAATTATCTTAATTCTTGAATTTTAAGTTAGGTTAACATTTAAAAAAATATTTTTAAAAACTAAAGTTAATAAACAAAACAAAAAATCAAAATAAGTTGAGAAAAAGTACGTCACTGCTAACATTCAACTTATCAGCTTATAAGTTGTAAATTCAACTTATAAGTTGGGTAGACAAACACTCGTCGATAAGTTGTTGCGGGCTTATAAGTTAATAAGCCCACTTAATAGATTTCCCAAACACACAGGGGATCAAAAGGTGAATATATTTCTAAACCGATGTTCCCGAGTATAATATATATATTTTTATATATATATGGTTATAGTTTTCAAAACTATTAATCGAATAAGGTTTATTCGATAACTTTAACTTTATTTTATTATTGAATATTATT
This sequence comes from Apium graveolens, assembly GCF_009905375.1. Classification (NCBI taxonomy): domain Eukaryota; kingdom Viridiplantae; phylum Streptophyta; class Magnoliopsida; order Apiales; family Apiaceae; genus Apium; species Apium graveolens. The sequence continues at coordinate 71,538,249 of NC_133657.1, read as the reverse complement.
TCGAATATTCATCCGAGGACTTATGACTCCTTTATTTTATTATTGAATATTATTTCGAATATTCATTCGAGGGCTTATGACTCAGTTATATTATTAATGATTATTAATTGAATATTCATTTGAGGATGTATGACTCCGTTATTTTATTTAATGAATATTATTTATAATATTCATTCGAGGTATTATGACTCCGCTTATTATTTAATAATATTCTTTATTTTATTAAAGAATAATGTTTCGATAATCAAACTTATTTTCGATTATTCAAATAAAGATAGTACTTTCGTATAAGTATATCTTTGGTTATTTAATACTCATTTCAAGTATAAGTCTTACAACTTCTACTTCAATTATTTATATAAAGATTATTCTTTATGGGAATATTATTTAAATAATAATATTCAGACATTTTCTAAATATATTGGGACTGATTTACTTCATTAAATCAGCATTACTCCAAACACTCTTTAAAGTGTTTTCGAGTTTTCAAAATGATTTTTAAAACTTAGAGCGGATCCCAAAACTCATTTTTATATTTAAGATCTTCCTTTTAAAAAGGGGATTTAAATACTCGCTCAAAACCTGAGGGATCCGGCTCTATGGTGTATTTTATATTCGCAACAAGGTTGCAGTTTTGGTAAATGAATTGATTACTTACCCAACGTTCGGGAAGTAAGTCCATCTATCGAGTCGGCATTAGCAACATGGGCTCAGTGGGCGTCCATGATAGTGTAAGTGGCTCAGTGGGAGTCCATCAAATGCATAAGTGGCTGAGTGGCAGTCCAGCATAAGGTCCTATTGCGACCAGGGTGATGACCAGTGGGGAATTCGTCCATCTACTAGTAGAAAAGGTTACTTATTGGTATCTTTGCCTGATCAGCAAGATATCGGGTTTATGCCACAATTCTTTTTCCCTTCCAAAAATTCATTGGATGTTACAAACTCTGTTCATACTTTACATGACAGAGGTTTTCAGGGACTGTATAAGGAAGATGTATATGGGGATATATATATCGGAACTTAATGAAGTATATCATAACTTCATTTCCTTCAATACTACTTCAAAGATTTAATCTATTCAAATATGTCTTGTAGTCTCATCTATGTGATGAACTGTTGAAAGCTCGTTATACTTTGAACAGTGGTAGTTCAAGTAACTTTATAATTGATATACGTATAGTGAAGTATTTGGTAACTTCATCCCTTGTTTTTACTTATATCTAGTAAGTAATTATCTTACACTTGATAAAGGATTCTAGTAAGTATCCGTTTAGATACTTGTATTATTGTTATCACCATATATTATCTTGCGAACTGTAAGGCTCACTCTTGCTTTATTCTTCATCACACAACAAGAATTAGGAAAGATGGCCAGACTCCAGCAGACCCAGCGCAAGCGCGTGGGAAGCGTCCCGCGTATTCCCGTTGATGTTGTAGCTGCTATAGCTGCAGAGGTAGATCTATTGGTAGATCAGGCATTCTACTTTTGAGAATCAATTATGTATAATTATAACTTGTGGCAGATAATGGCAATTAACTGTAAATTTATCAAGTAATCATTTTGGGTTGTAATAACTTTTAATTGTGGATTCAAGGACTTGTACTTATTTCAATTTCATCTCTGAGACTATAACGGGTTGTGGTGTGTGTTAGTGTGGGGTCACAGCATAAGGTTATTTATTATTAATTAAGTGAAGTGATATTGTGGAAAGAAAGACCGTGACGACCCGGATCCCTGATGTTACGACCGGCATTTTATGTAATATTATTTGTGGATTGGGTATAATATTAAAGTCAAATGAAAATATATTCAATGATTGTACGCTAGTGTGAGTGAAAGTTTCTGCATTATAAATTTGCTTTGTGTAGTATATGATTTTTCAAAGCAAGAGTTTATTTAATTTCTTTATTTTTGATTTATAAGGAATATTCTAAGCTTTGGAAAAATGTTCTTTTAAAAGGTATTTTGTTCACAAATTTTGAAAATGATTTTATAAAGTCTCTAAAAATCCAAGTTATTTTATGATATAAATTTTATAATTTTTGAACTTGTATTTTATTTTATAAAAATAAATCATTGTAAATTTTAGTTGTCATATTTATCAAATTACATAAGAGACCATGCATGCAAATCACCCTTCTATTCTCTCAAAGGGCAAACAAGACTTTTACAACCCCACTAACTCATTTGATTATTACCAAATTACTACCTTAGCCTTGCATGCAAAATGGCCTAACTTTAACCAAGGGACATTTTTGTAAGTTCTCACTTCCACTCATCATTTGTAAACCAAATAGCATAAAACAAAGAAATCAAAGTGGGAGAAGTCATTCTCATTCCACACTCCAACACACCACAAATTTCTCTCCTTTTCCCCCTCCCACCTTGCTCTCGGCCGAAGGCCAAAATCCCCCACCCCCTTCCATTTTTCAATTCATTCTTCATCTTCCCAAGTGTAAATCTTTTACCTACATTCATCTTATATACTTTCCAAGTATTTTGTGACTTGGAAGTTGAAGTTCCATGGATGCATGTGTAGTTCTTATGTGATCTCCAAAGAGAAACTCTTGATTCTTGTGAATTCAAGAGCTCTCTATGAGATATATTATGTATATGTGCTAACTAAGTGTTTTATGGAGATATCATGCTTTAAAATCCTTTGCATGCTACTGAAATTTCATTATATATTTATGTTTAGCCATGCATGTTAGTTTTAAGACATTAAAATGATGATTAACCATGTTTTGCATGCTACTCTTTTCGAAATCATGTAGTTATGTTTAAAAATCTATAAATTCGAAATATGTGGGCTTAAAATAGATTGTTTTCATGATAAATTTCTTATTAATACTTAAAAGAAGTTATATTTCATAATTATTAAGGATGAGTATTAGGTGCAAGTCGATTTTGCAAGCATTTAAAACTTTATGCCTAGCCGAAATCTTGTTATGTGCTTTCCATGAGTTGCATGTTATATATTTGGTTGCATGTTGTTGTTTTTGGGCATGGATGATCTCACCCAAGTTTATTTTGAGAATAAGGGAGTTAGTTCAGTAGATTACCATGTATAAGTCTTGGTTTAAGTATTGAGTTGTTGTTAGTTGAGTTTGTCAAGTCAAAACCTTGGAAAATGAGAGTTATAGTTTCTGCAGAAAAATCAGTATAGCACCCTGAGGTTTAGAGTGAGTTTTGACCATGTCATTGGTGTGCACTTTGAGGCCCAAGCTACCAGAAGTTAGTATTGGGAGTATATAAAAGGTTTTAGGAGTTGGTTGGAGGTTTGCATGTCATTTGGTTAGGTGCACAAGTAGAATCACAAAATCTGTCCAGCAGGGGACAGTTTTGTTGCAACTTAGAAATAGGGAGATTTGACCATGTCATGGGTAGGCCCTCATTAGGCCCAATTGGGCCTTAGTTATAGGGAGTGTCAGAGAAGTTTTTCCAATCATAGTTCATAGGATATGAGCTAGAACCATGTGTCACAAGTTAATTCAAGTCAGGGCATTTTCTGCCCAGAAAAACAGGGGAACCTTGGACTTTTAGCTTAGGCCCAAGAAGGCCCAAGCCAGGCCCTTGAGCCACATCAAGCTTGTGAGATGCCCTTAGGTCAGGAGAGTCTTGTGTAAAAGTTTTGAAGGAAAAATTGTAGTTTAAGAGTGTCTAATGTACTCAAGAAACCATAGTTGTCATTCTGAAATTTGCACCCGTGATCACTATCACTTATCACATAGTTTTAGAACACTTAGAAGTGAGTATTAGGTCGACCACCATAGTTGTAAGATAGTATAAGGTCAGTAGAGCAAAAGGCACAAGTGAGGGTCAATAGGTTTTGGATAATTTAGGAAAGGCACATCGAGTTAGGAAGCCAAAATTAGAAGACCTTGTCTAGTTTAGCGACCAAGTGACTTAAAGTGGTGAGTCGAGATCATCCAAGCCTAGTGTTGCATTATGGTATATATGGTGTTATTTGGTGTTAATATATGATATGTGAATATGTGGCTATGTGTGTGCAATTATAATTTAAAGGAGAATATAAATTAAGTGCATATAGGCCTAAGTGCCATCCGTGTTTAATTTCGGGTTGTAAATAGGTTAAGATGGTAAGAATATATTATAATGAGGATTATTATTATTTATGTAGGATCTCGAGACGAGGGAAAACTTGCCATAAAAGTCGTGTGAAGCTCCAGTTTCTCCTACCAGTCAGACCAGACCAGCCTATCTCAAGGCAAGTGATTCAACTTGACCTTCGTATTTACTACAAATAGTTCTTATATATTGATGCAATTATCCTGAGTCATTTTGATATATTTAAATCAAGCGTATCTTTTGTTTATCTTTGAGTTACATAGAGATGCCATGAACCCTCGAGTACGTATTGCAAGTAGTTCAAAAGTCTTTCATGATAGTTTAATGTCATGATAAAATGAAGAGTTGATATATTACTTGATGGATCCTCTTGATTAACATGTTGATGTTTCCTAAGTATTAATATCTCATCCTGATACTAGAACCCCTATAGAACCTTACTTTGAATTCTGATAGTCAGATACTTACCAGCTTGATTCCTCATTGATTGATACCCTCTTTCTTATCCTAAAGCTTGACAATTCTGATATGTCCTGAGTTAAAGATCATTCTTCATACCTTAACACCCTTAGTATTCATGAAGCTTACCTTCTTGATGATCCAGCACTTGAACCTTGATGAGAAACCATTGCTTTGAGCCCAAATTGGCATTACCCTTCATATTATCCATTAGCCTCACTAAATCCTCTTGTCCAATCTTTGATATATGAAAACCATTCAATTACTTGAATAGAGAATAGTTTTGTGAATCATGGCTCTGATATTCAGTACCTGGTTTCCCGTGTTTCGAGTTGATCTATAATTCCTTAATAAAAATGTTTACTGTTAAAAGAGATTTTGTTACAATTCGGCATCAGCTTTTGAAATAAATAAAATGTGGGTTTTTCAGTCCCAAAGGGGGATAAATGTTTTCTTTGAATGGTGGATCTGGACTGAGACGCGAGTCCTTTCCACACTTATATTAGGCTTAAAAGTTGCCTAGGGATTCCCATTAATGTTTTAGAACCCAGCGAGGTTCGGGATTACTTCGCGGCTGATCACCGACTGTAATCCGTAGGGTCATAAAATGATTTTGATTAAGACATGATTTTAAAATTGTTTTGATGCAAGCAAAATGATGTCATCTCACATAGTTTTTATCTCTCGTTACCTTTGGTTATGTCTTTCCATTATCATTCTTAAAAGTATATCTCAATTTATGTTTTGTGTCGTACTGTTAGCACTTGTTGAGCATTTGGCTCACTTCTTGCTTTACCCTGATATTACAGCTAGCAGCTATGGTTAGATTCAAGCAGACTGCCTGTAAGACCTGTGATGCTGATGCTTATGTTCGAGCGCAGGCAGCATAAGTAATAATAGTTGTGTGAGGACTCGGTATTTGTAATCAGATGTAATAGTTGGTAGTGTTGGGCTGTTCCAAACCCTAAACTATAAGATCTTGGAGTTGGTTGTGTATTCTTCATTTAAAATATTGTAATAGCTATATTTATTTTGCTGTTTAAGTTGGGGGTGTGACACCTGACCCCGGATCTGGGGGTGTTACAGAAATGGTATCAGAGCTAAGCGTTATAAACCTCAGAGATGATGCGACGATATAATAATAAACTCACAAAGATAATAAGAACTCTTGCCAAGTTCATGGTCGGACTACCTAAAGTAGTGCTGACAGTTAAATTGTTTTGATGCAAGCAAAATGATGTCATCTCACATAGTTTTTATCTCTCGTTACTTTTGGTTATGTCTTTCCATTATCATTCTTAAAAGTATATCTCAATTTATGTTTTGTGTCGTACTGTTAGCACTTGTTGAGCATTTGGCTCACTTCTTGCTTTACCCTGATATTACAGCTAGCAGCTATGGTTAGATTCAAGCAGACTGCCTGTAAGACCTGTGATGCTGATGCTTATGTTCGAGCGCAGGCAGCATAAGTAATAATAGTTGTGTGAGGACTCGGTATTTGTAATCAGATGTAATAGTTGGTAGTGTTGGGATGTTCCAAACCCTAAACTATAAGATCTTGGAGTTGGTTGTGTATTCTTCATTTAAAATATTGTAATAGCTATATTTATTTTGCTGTTTAAGTTGGGGGTGTGACACCTGACCCCGGATCTGGGGGTGTTACAGAAATGGTATCAGAGCTAAGCGTTATAAACCTCAGAGATGATGCGACGATATAATAATAAACTCACAAAGATAATAAGAACTCTTGCCAAGTTCATGGTCGGACTACCTAAAGTAGTGCTGACAGTTAAAACCCTTACGGGAACCCTTATAAGTATCATGATAGTAACTTAGCTCGTTTAATGTGTAGGCGCAAGAGATAGAGGACCCTGAGATGTTCGAGCGTGAGCATGATGAGGCACTGCTAGATGTCGAGGATCAGGAGGAGCCTGAGATGGAGGAGGGTGAGGAGGACCCCTCAGAGGAGTCAGAGACGGAGGTCATTGCTATTTCAGATGAGGAGGACCCCTCAGAGGAGTCAGAGACAGAGGTCATTGCTATTCCAGATGAGGAGGACCCGGATGAGGTCCCAGTAGCTGAGGAGCGTGTCGGACCTATGGTAGTGTACGCTGATACCCCTTTACCCACACTTCCGGTGGTCAGAGCTCCTACCCCTCCACCACTATCTTAGATCCCCTATGAGGATAGCTCAGAGACCCATACTTCCGAGCCTAGGCAGACTGAGGAGGCACCCCCAGCGGCTCCGGATTCACCACCTCTCGACCCTGCCCACAGGCAGTCTTCGTTAGCCCACGGCTATGTTCAGGATGTACTGAGGACCCGAGTGGTTGTTGCTGAGGCCCGACTGGATGAGTCCAGGAGGGAGTTGGATGCGGAGAGGGCGGGTAGGCGTACCCGAGCTTATGAGACTAGGGCTTCTATACCCCGATCCTTGAGGAGGGAGCTTACGGGGATAGAGCTCACGTCCCGAGCGAGGCTCAGATCGCTCCAGGGGGACAGACATGGTAGGATCTCCAGGCGGCAGGCCGACTATATCTTCCGTCGTGCGATGGAAAGGGTATGGGAGCTGACCCGCTCCGGTGTGTGATTCAGGATTGACGATGGGATAGTCTAGTTGTCTAGTTAGTCGAGGCCTTAGTAAGAGCCAATTTTCCGGGATAGTTGACTTGTATATAGCATTCCTTTTTCTGACTAGACAGATAGACTCTTGTGTATCACTTTTGGGACAGATGGCTGTAGCACTGTTGTACTTTTGACCAGATCAAACTATGTATTTCTCGCATTATGTATATATTTGTTTCCTTTCAGTTCAGTTCCTTAGTGACGAGATCACTGTTTTTATCATTATTAGTACTGCACTTCTTATTAGAACTGTCATATTGTAATAGAATTGCGAGATACGTTCTCCCCATTATAAGAGTTGTGCAAGGCACAATGTTGAGTATGATTGTGACCTAACGTTGAATTTCCTAATTTTTTTTTATTATCAGTATCATGCCGCCAAGAAAGATTGGGACTAGGGCGAACCCTGGACCTGAGGACCAGGGAAGCCATAATCAGGACAATAGGAACCAGGAACACAGTGAAGAGGAAGACGAGGATTATGTGGAACAGGATGACTCCCTGTATGAAGAGGAAGAGGAAACATATGATGTTGAGGGATTTGAGATAGAGGCTGAAGAAGGAGAAACTGAGGTTGAGCAACCAGTACCAAACCCAGGCATGGATCCCATGGGCCAGTTCATGCAACTACTAAGGCAGAACTTGGAACGTCAACCCAACCCACCCCCTCAAGGAAATAACAATGTTGTGGCAAACTCTTTCAGGGCTTTTAAGTCCCTTAAGCCCCCTGAGTTCCACGGATCAGCCGACCCAGTTGAGGCAAGGGCATGGTTAAAGGAAATGGAGAAATCCTTTGAGATTCTGAGTATCGATGAGGCACAGAAGACTGTATTTACTACCTACCTTCTGAAAGGAGAGGCCAACTACTAGTGGGAGGCCAAGAAAAACATGGAGACAGATGCTATCATAACCTGAGAGAGGTTCAGTCAGTTATTTCTGGGAAAGTATTTCCCGAGGTTTATGGAAAACCAGATGGAGCTCAAGTTCTTGGAGCTAAAGCAGAATAACTTGTCTGTAGCAGAGTATGAAGCGAAATTTACTGAGTTATCAAGGTTTGTGCCGGAGTTTGTGAGCACCGAGGAAAAGAAAGCTAGGAGGTTTCAGCAGGGACTGAAACCGTGGATTCAGAATAGGGTGGCAATCCTTGAGCTTACGGATTATGCCACTCTGGTGCAAAGGCAACGATTGTAGAAGCCGGAAGTGAACAGATACAGAAGGAAAGGGAGAAGAAGGGAATAAAGAGGAAAAGTATGAGCATGGGTGGAGGTTCCGCAGGAAGGAGCTTCCCAACTAGATTTAATCGAGGAGCAGTATCCCTACCGGGAAAGAACACTGGGTTTAAGCGGCCAATGAGCGTGAGTGTGAGCCAGAGCGGCCAGAAGTCAAGAATGTCCTATTCCAACCAGTCTCGACCCCCATTGCCAGCCTGTAACACTTGTGGAAGGATGCACACTGGGGAGTGTAAAGGAAAGCCAGTAACCTGCTTTAAGTGCGGTCGGGAAGGTCACTATTCAACTAAGTGCCCTTCATCAACCCCTGTCGTCATTCCAACCACCACTTGTCATCAGTGTGGACGCCCGGGTCATTGGAAGAGGGAATGCCCAATGAACAAACCAGCAGCTTCGGGAGCAAGCAGGGCTGCTTCTAATAAGCCACCTACTGCAAGGACTTTCAACATGACAGTCCAGGATGCTATGAAAGATTCAGATGTGATAGCAGGTACCCTTTCTCTAAATTCAGTCAGTGCAAACGTTTTATTTGATTCAGGAGCAACTAAATCTTTTTTATCAAAGGACCTTGCGCGTAAGTTAAGACTTAAGGCTGAACCCTTGATAGAACCCTTACAAGTAGAAATAGCCAATCATGAGATTATTCCTGTTAACCAGATTCACCCCGCCTGTGAGATAGGCATAGGGGAGCAATCTTTTAGTGTTGATCTGATTCCTTTTAAATTAGGGAAGTTTGATGTAATTTTGGGAATGGACTGGCTATCTAGCAATGATGCTCAGATAGACTGTAAAGGGAAGAAAGTTAAGTTAAATATCCCAGGGAAGAAAGAAGTTATATTTAGAGGAAAGAGGCAGACGCGGAAATTTTTGACTATGGCCCAGGCCAGAAGGATGCTATGAAAAGGAAATGAGGCCTACCTAGCCTATATGGTGGACACGCAGAAGGAGGTCCCAACTTACAAGATATTCCAGTAGTCAACGAATTTGAAGATGTATTCCCACAAGACCTTCCGGGATTACCACCCGATAGAGTGATTGAATTTGCTATTGAATTGGCCCCCGGGACGGCGCCAGTTTCAAAAGCACCTTACCGGTTAGCCCCGTTAGAAATGAAGGAATTAGTTATCCAATTGCAGGAACTCTTGGATAAGGGTATGATAAGACCCAGTGTGTCTCCGTGGGGAGCACCAGTTTTATTTGTTAAAAAGAAAGATGGGAGCATGAGGCTGTGCATCGACTATCGAGAGTTGAACAAGCTAACCATAAAGAACAGGTACCCATTACCTAGAATAGACGATCTGTTCGACCAGCTAAAGGATGCTGTTTATTTTTCCAAGATCGACCTGAGAACTGGATATCACCAACTAAAGATTAAACCCGAAGATATTTCCAAGACAGCGTTCCGTACCAGATATGGGCATTATGAGTTATTGGTAATGTCCTTTGGATTAACCAACGCCCCAGCGGCTTTTATGGATTTAATGAATAGAGTATTTAAGAAGTACTTGGACAAGTGTGTGATAGTTTTTATCGATGATATTTTGATCTACTCAAGGACTGAAGCACAACATGTAGAGCATTTGAGGATAGCTCTAGGAATACTCAGAGAGGAACAGTTGTATGCCAAATTCTCGAAGTGTGAATTCTGGCGGAATGAAGTACAGTTTTTAGGACATGTGATCAATAAAGAAGGAGTATTGGTCGACCCCTCCAAGATAGAGGCGGTCTCAAATTGGGAAAGGCCAACCACACCCACAGAGGTAAGGAGTTTCATAGGATTGGCCGGCTACTATCGTAGATTTGTACAGGACTTTGCGAAGATCGCAGCCCCTTTGACACGACTTACTCGTAAGACAGAGAAGTTTGAATGGACGGAGAAATGCGAGAACAGTTTTCAGGAATTAAAGAAAAGGTTGGTAACGGCCCCGGTGTTGGCATTGCCGGACGGAAAAGGAGATTTTGTGATATATAGTGACGCGTCGCACAAAGGATTAGGGTGTGTGCTTATGCAGCACGGTAAAGTGATTGCGTATGCGTCGAGACAACTGAAGGAATACGAGATTAGATATCCTACTCATGACCTTGAGCTCGCAGCAATAGTATTTGCCTTAAAAATTTGGAGGCACTACTTGTATGGAGAGAAGTGCGAGATTTTCACAGACCATAAGAGCCTCAAGTACATATTTACGCAGAAAGAGCTCAACATGCGCCAGAGGAGATGGTTAGAACTAATCAAGGACTATGATTGTGAGATTCTCTATCATCCAGGGAAAGCCAATGTGGTGGCTGATGCCCTTAGTAGAAAGGAAAGACTCAGAATGATAACGACTTCGGAAGAATTGATAAGGAATTTTGAGAGAATGGAAATAGAAGTAAAGGTAACCGGAACCGGAACTGAAAAGCTTTTTGAGATCTCAATACAGCCAGAGTTATTGGAAAAGATCAGATTGTGCCAAGAGAAAATAATGAATGAAGGCAGAGAGTCAATGACTGGAGAGGAGATCCATACTGAGAAAGATGATAAAGGGATAATGAGGTACTCCTACCGGATTTGGGTTCCGAACATTCAAGAACTTAAAGATGAGATTTTGGATGAAAGTCATAGTTCAAGGTATTCCATTCACCCGGGAAGTACCAAGATGTATAGGGATTTGAAGGAATATTACTGGTGGCCCAACATGAAGAGGGACGTAGCAGAATGGGTAAACAAATGTTTGACTTGCCAAAGAGTAAAAGCAGAGCACCAGAGACCCAGTGGACTTTTACGACCCCTGGAGATTCCCGAATGGAAATGGGAACAGATAGCGATGGATTTTGTTGTAGGCTTGCCAGGACGAAAGCCAATCATGACGCCATATGGGTAATTATAGACCGACTGACAAAGTCAGCTCATTTCATTCCTATCAATGAGAGATACACAGTCGATAGACTGGTGGACATTTACCTTAAGGAAATAGTGACGCGACATGGAGTCCCAGCGTCCATTGTCTCAGACCGAGACCCCAGGTTCAAATCCAGATTTTAGAGGAGCTTTCAAGAATGTGCGGGGACCAAGTTAAATATGAGTACCGCGTACCATCCCCAGACGGATGGGCAGAGTGAAAGGACCATCCAGACACTAGAGGATATGTTGAGAGTCTGTGCAATAGACCTTAAAGGAAGTTGGGATGACCACTTGCCGTTGATCGAGTTTTCTTATAACAATAGCTTTCATGCTAGCATCGGAATGCCGCCTTATGAGGCCCTGTACGGAAGAAGGTGTCGATCTCCCTTATACTGGGATGAAGTAGGAGAGCGGAAGATGCTCGGACCCGAAGTGGTCCAAAGAACCAAAGACATAGTGGGTCTTATCAGAGGACGGCTGGTAACAGCCCAAGACAGACAGAAGAAATATGCAGACTTAGCCCGAAAGGACAAGGAATATGAAGTCGGGGACTTAGTACTGCTAAAGGTATCCCCTTGGAAGGGATTAATGAGGTTCGGAAAGAAAGGAAAACTAAGCCCAAGATACATTGGACCTTTTGAGATATTAAGACGGATAGGAAAGTTAGCTTACGAGCTAGCCTTACCCCCTAACTTGCAACAAGTTCATAATGTATTCCATGTGTCAATGCTAAGGAAGTATCATCGGGATGCCAGACACATAGTGGAGTACGAGCAGGTGGATATGCAACCAGATCTGACTTACGTGGAGAAGCCAGTAAGGATTATCGATAAGAAGGAGCAGGTGCTTCGGAACAAAGTAATCAAGCTAGTCAGAGTGCTATGGCAGAATCATAATGTGGAAGAATCAACTTGGGAACTAGAGAGCGCAATGCTAGAAAAGTACCCCCATTTGTTTTCTATTTGATTCCGGGACGGAATCCTTTTAAGGAGGGGAGACTGTAATAATCCCCAAAATTTTCAACTTTTTGTAACCCTTATGAATAGTGTTTTAGCTGAATGAGAAAACTTTTCATACCACACTATGTAGGGGTTCTGTTATGGATATTCTGAGATTTTATTAGTACTCTATATGGTATATAAGTGTATGTAAAGATCGTCAGAATCCACTTCCGAACACTTTGACTTTTCCCGGAAATCCACTAGATACGGAAAGAATTGAGTATAAGGTAACAGGATAAAAAGGATATAATTAAAGGATTATAAGAGAGGATCATAAAAGGAATATAATATATTGAGAAAGTTTAAGGGAACCTAAGTAATAAGATCCCGGGTATGATCCCTCAAACGATAAACGAAAACGAAAGTTAAGCGAACCGTATAACAGATCAGCGGTCATTAGGCAAACAATTAGGAAGTTAATCAAGGGGATTAGAGAGGATGATGTCACCCAACCAATGAGAAGAGGACAAAGAGGGAAAGATGACATCATAGCATGACATAAGCATGACATAAGAAGGAAGGAAATGTGGTGGATTGTTAACCACACAAAACCAAGGTTAAATTGGTAATTAACCTAAAATAAAACAAATCTAATTCAATCAACCAAGCCAAACAAATCATTTCTCATCAAAACAAAATTTTATTCTTCATCACCAAGGCTTGCTCTCGGCTTTTTTCAACTTTAAAGGGAAGAATTTTCAAAACTCAAGATCAAGGCTTCCTAAATTGGTAAGATAATTCCCTAGTCATCCTTATGCATAGTTATGGCTATCTTATGAGTTTAAGCCTTCAATTATTTCTCAATCTTCTTCAAGAAATCAATGAAGAAGACAATGAATAGTGATTTCAAAGTTTTTAACTTGTTTTTTTCTTGTTTTCCTTTAAGATCCAAGCATCCCTAAGACTTCTCAAGGCTTCTTAAGGCTTCCTAGCTACTCCCACCACTTCAAGGAAGGTATATCATCTCCAAACCCTAGATTCCTTTGTATAATAAGATGTTTTTGATTGTTATGGTGATATAGTAGCTTAATGCTTGTGGTTTAGAGTTTGGGTTGGAGTGGTAGTGAAATGGAATGGTGAATCTTGTTGTTTTGGTTAAAAGAACTTAAGTATAGTTAAATTCAAGCTTAAGCATAAGTATAAATGTTAATATTGGATTTATTGGGGATGTTATGATGTAATAAGGATGGACTTTGGTTGTATGAATGGATTGGGGTTGAATTGTGATGGTTTTGGAATGGTTTAAATTTGGGAAATCGCATAAACATAGCCGTCGTAATGTCCGATTTACTTTAGACTGCTTTTGTTCATAACATTTGGACCCGAGAACTCCCTGCTAGATTATGACCATTGCCATGTTTAGATAGTTCATCTTACGAGCTTCGTTTTGATATGTAGTTCGTTTAATTCCGATGCACGGTTTAGGAGAAACGACCGTTTTAAGTAACGGCGTTTCGCGAACAAAACATTTCCCCTCGCCTTACTTTGAAACATAGGTTAAAGACCAAAAAGGGTTAATTAATGTATGAAACAATTATGGTAAGAGTGTTAGGCAGTTGGTAAGACACTCGTGAAGGAATCGCCTTAAAACTCGTAATGGTTAAATTATTAAAAATGGTGGAGCCGAGGGTACTCGAGTGACTTAAGAGTACCAGTAAGCGCAAAACAAGCGTTAGAGTCTAAGTTAGTTAAAATATAGATTTACAAGTGACTTTGGTTAAATTCCAACTTACTTGTTGTTTATAGGTTACCAGACTCGTCCCGAGCCTTTTATAACCCCCAGTCGCTCAGGCAAGTTTTCTACCCGTTATACTGTTGTTGTGATGTATATGTGTATATGCATGATCTTGCGATAAATGCATATTTGTTATTAGCAAATTCTTGCGATATATTGTAGCATGTGATATGGTATATATGCATGCCTGTTTCATATTCTTGGATTATATATCTGTTGGTTAAAATGCTTACAGTTGCATAATACCTATGCTAGAGATAAGCGGTATTGAGTTTACCCTTAGTATAGGGGATCAAAAGGTGAACATATTTCTAAACCGGGAGTCGATGTTCCCGAGTATAATATATATATTTATATATATATATGGTTATAGTTTTCAAAACTATTAATCGAATAAGGTTTATTCGATAACTTTAACTTTATTTTATTATTGAATATTATTTCGAATATTCATCCGAGGACTTATGACTCCTTTATTTTATTATTGAATATTATTTCGAATATTCATTCGAGGGCTTATGACTCAGTTATATTATTAATGATTATTAATTGAATATTCATTTGAGGATGTATGACTCCGTTATTTTATTTAATGAATATTATTTATAATATTCATTCGAGGTATTATGACTCCGCTTATTATTTAATAATATTCTTTATTTTATTAAAGAATAATGTTTCGATAATCAAACTTATTTTCGATTATTCAAATAAAGATAGTACTTTCGTATAAGTATATCTTTGGTTATTTAATACTCATTTCAAGTATAAGTCTTACAACTTCTACTTCAATTATTTGTATAAAGATTATTCTTTATGGGAATATTATTTAAATAATAATATTCAGACATTTTCTAAATATATTGGGACTGATTTACTTCATTAAATCAGCATTACTCCAAACACTCTTTAAAGTGTTTTCGAGTTTTCAAAATAATTTTTAAAAGTTAGAGCGGATCCCAAAACTCATTTTTATATTTAAGATCTTCCTTTTAAAAAGGGGATTTAAATACTCGCTCAAAACCTGAGGGATCCGGCTCTATGGTGTATTTTATATTCGCAACAAGGTTGCAGTTTTGGTAAATGAATTGATTACTTACCCAACGTTCGGGAAGTAAGTCCATCTATCGAGTCGGCATAAACAACATGGGCTCAGTGGGCGTCCATGATAGTGTAAGTGGCTCAGTGGGAGTCCATCAAATGCATAAGTGGCTGAGTGGCAGTCCAGCATAAGGTCCTATTGCGACCAGGGTGATGACCAGTGGGGAATTCGTCCATCTACTAGTAGAAAAGGTTACTTATTGGTATCTTTGCCTGATCAACAAGATATCGGGTTTATGCCACAATTCTTTTTTCCTTCCAAAAATTCATTGGATGTTACAAACTCTGTTCATACTTTACATGACAGAGGTTTTCAGGGACTGTATAAGGAAGATGTATATGGGGATATATATATCGGAACTTAATGAAGTATATCATAACTTCATTTCCTTCAATACTACTTCAAAGATTTAATATATTCAAATCTGTCTTGTAGTCTCATCTATGTGATGAACTGTTGAAAGCTCGTTATACTTTGAACAGTGGTAGTTCAAGTAACTTTATAATTGATATAAGTATATTGAAGTATTTGGTAACTTCATCCCTTGTTTTTACTTATATCTAGTAAGTAATTATCTTACACTTGATAAAGGATTCTAGTAAGTATCCGTTTAGATACTTGTATTATTGTTATCACCATATATTATCTTGCGAGCTGTAAGGCTCACTCTTGCTTTATTCTTCATCACACAACAACAGTTAGGAAAGATGGCCAGACTCCAGCAAGCCCAGCGCAAGCGCGTGGGAAGCGTCCCGCGTCTTCCCGTTGATGTTGTAGCTGCTATAGCTGCAGAGGTAGATCTATTGGTAGATCAGGCATTCTACTTTTGAGAATCAATTATGTATAATTATAACTTGTGGCAGATAATGGCAATTAACTGTAAATTTATCAAGTAATCATTTTGGGTTGTAATAACTTTTAATTGTGGATTCAAGGACTTGTACTTATTTCAATTTCATCTCTGAGACTATAACGGGTTGTGGTGTGTGTTAGTGTGGGGTCACAGCATAAGGTTATTTATTATTAATTAAGTGAAGTGATATTGTGGAAAGAAAGACCGTGATGACCCGGATCCCTGACCCCGGATCTGGGGGTGTTACAGAGGAGATTATAACAATGTCAAATGCTATAACTGTGGTGAGAAAGGCCACATATCTCCTAATTGCAAAAAAGTGAAGGGTGACAAAGGCAAGGCTCTTGTCACAAAGAAGAAAAGCTGGACAGACACCTCAGACTCTGAAAGTGAGGAGAACTATGCTTTGATGGCAAATGCTGATAAAGAAAGTGCTAAGAGCAGTTCTGAAGCTGCTGAAACAAAGGTACCTCAGACTACTTATGCTTTTCATACTGATGATATTAATGAGTTGAGAAGATATCTTAAAACCATGTTTGTTAGTTATAGAGATCAAACTTTAACATGTGAAAGATTAACTTCTGAAAATCTTGCCTTTAAGAAAAAAAATGATTTCTTAGAAAAAGAGTTAGTTATGTTCCATCAAACTCAGAAGGATAGAGATGATGCTTTTTATGTTAGGGATGAAGTGCTAAAAATGAATGAATCTCTAAAAACTGAGTTAGAAAAGGAAAGAGAGATTATCAGGACTTGGACTAACTCTGGCAGAACAACTCAAAATTTGCTTAGTAGTGAAAATTGGAAAGAGGGCTTAGGTTATGGAGAGGATAAGAATGATAAAGGAACTGTAGAAATTAAGCCTGTTGTTAAGTAAAAGTCAAAGTTAAAACCTGTTAAGTTTGTAACTGTAAAGTCTGATAATGAGAAATCAGAAGTTAAAGAGGAATTAACTTCTGACAAACTAAAACAGGAAAAGACAGCTGAAGTAAACATAGGCTTAATGACTAAGAAGCAGCTTAAGCATAAGCTGAAAGATGTTAAGAATGCAAACAAGGTAAAATCACCTAGGAAAAATAGGAATGGAAAGGAAGGTGTGAATAAAAGCAATGATTATAAACCTGTTCCTGATGCTCCTAAGAAAACATGTCATAACTGTGGAAGTTCTAACCATCTGGCTTCTTTTTGCAGGAAGAATAAGAACATTAACTCCTTACCTTCAAGATCAGGAGTTAAGAGTCAGTCTGTTAGATATAAACCACAAAATCCTTGTTTTCATTGTGGTAGTTTATGGCATTCCATTTATACTTGTAAGGAATATCATAGTTTGTACTATGATTATTATCAAATAAAACCTTCTTTGAAGAAAGTTTCCATTGTTCCTTCTAGTTCAAATTCTGATACAAAGTCTGATAGTGTAAATTCTGATAAGAAAAATGTTAACATAAACTCTGATGCTAAATCCGCTGCAAATGTTAACAAACTTGATAAGGCCAAAGGATCCAAGCAAGTCTGGGTCCTTAAAACTAATCATTAGTGGTCTTTGTGATTGCAGGGCAACAGGAAAAATATTCTAGTTCGAGACAATGGATGTTCAGGACATATGACTGGAAATAAAGCCCTGCTATCAGACTTTGTGGAGAAAGATGGCCCAAGTGTTTCTTACGGAGATGGAAACATTGGAAAAACATTGGGATATGGCAATATCAATCTTGGGAATGTCATCATTAAAGAAGTAGCTCTGGTCTCAGGACTTAAACACAATCTGCTGAGTATAAGTCAAATCTGTGACAGAGGTTATCATGTTGATTTCTTTGAAGAACACTGTGAAGTTGTGAGTAAATCCAAAGGCAAAGTTGTTCTGAAAGGATACAGGCCTGGTAACATTTATGAAGCTAAGCTTTCAACAAGTACTGATGGTTCTGCAATCTGTCTGATGAGTAGAGCATCAATTGAAGAAAGCTGGAATTGGTACAAGAAACTCTCTCATTTAAATTTCAACAATATAAATGAACTAGTCAAGAAAGATCTTGTGAGAGGACTGCCAAAGTCAGTATTTGCTCCTGATGGCCTTTGTGATTCTTGTAAGAAGGCCAAACAAAGAAAATCTTCATTTAAGAGCAAGACTGAATCATCAATTCTTGAGCCTTATCATCTATTACATGTTAATCTATTTGGTCCAGTGAATGTCATGTCTATTGGAAAGAAGAAATATGCGTTGGTCATAGTGGATGAGTTCACCAGATACACATGGGTGTATTTCTTGCACACAAAAAGTGAAACTGCATCTATCTTGATTGATCATGTCAAACATCTGGATAAATTGGTCAAAGATTCTGTGAAAACCATAAGGAGTGATAATGGCACTGAGTTCAAGAATTTGATAATGAAAGAGTTCTGTAAAAACCATGGAATTAAGCAGGAATTTTCTGCTCCTGGAACTCCACAGCAAAATGGAGTTGTTGAAAGGAAGAATAGAACTTTCATTGAAGCTACACGTACAATGCTTGAAGAAGCAAAGCTTCCAACCTACTTTTGGGCTGAAGCTGTGCAGACTGCTTGTTTTACTCAAAATGCAACACTCATTAACAAGCAAGGAAAAAAACCATATGAGATGGTGAGGAAAAAGAAGCCAAATCTGAAGTAGTTTCATGTATTTGGATGTAAGTGTTTTGTTCTCAAGACTCATCCTGAACAGCTATCCAAATTTGATCTAAAAGCTGATGAAGGAATCTTTGTTGGATATCCACTTTCCACAAAAGCCTTCAGAGTCTATAATTTGAGAACAAGAGTGGTCATGGAATCTATCAATGTCTCTTTTGATGACAAGAAGATTACTGGACTTGAAGATTTTATTGATCATGATCAGCTGAGATTTGAAAATGAAGACTCAAATTCTGATACTGAAAATCCTGACAGTCTAAGTCCTGATATTGTAAACTCTGATGTTATTGAAACTGTGGTAACTATGCCAAAGGAAGATGCACCTATGCAGGGGGAGCATACTCAAGAACATACCACATCTCAAGAAGCATCAGAACATACATCTGGCTCTTCAAGTTCTGATTCGTCAAGTTCTGATAAGCCAAGTTCAGATAGTTCTGAAAATCTAAATTCTGAAGAATCCAACTCAGAGAGCATAGTTTCAGGGGGAGCATCAGAAAATGAAATTGAAGACAGCATGGATCATGGGGGAGCATCCAGTTCTAGAAAAAACCTTCCATCTGCAAGGAAGTGGACTAAATCACATACACCTGATTTGATAATTGGAAATCCTGATGCAGGTGTCAGAACTAGAACAGGTACTTCAAACGAATGTCTTTACAATTCTTTTCTCTCTCAGACTGAGCCAAAGAAAGTGGAAGAAGCTCTTCAAGATGCTGATTGGGTACAAGCAATGCAGGAAGAGTTAAATGAATTTGAAAGAAAAAAAGTCTGGACCCTAGTGCCAAGACCAAAGAATAGATCTGTTAGTGGTACAAAGTGGGTATTCAGAAACAAAACTGACAGTGATGGCATAATTACAAGGAATAAGGAAAGGCTGGTTGCAAAAGGATATTCTCAACATGAGGGAATTGATTATGATGAAACATTTGCACCAGTTTCTAGGTTAGAAGCCATAAGGATATTTTTGGCTTATGCTGCTCACAAAAAGTTTACTGTCTTTCAAATGGATATGAAAAGTGCTTTTCTCAATGGAGAATTGGAGGAGGAAGTATATGTTGAACAACCTCCAGGCTTTATAGATTCCAAACATCCAGATTATGTCTACAGGCTTGATAAAGCACTTTATGGACTTAAGCAAGCTCCTAGAGCATGGTATGAGACTTTAGCTCAGTTTCTTCTGGAAAGTGAATTCAACAGAGGAACAATAGACAAAACACTGTTCTACCTCAACCATGGAAAGGACTTACTTCTGGTCCAGATTTATGTTGATGATATCATTTTTGGATCTACAAATGACAGACTTTGCAAGAAGTTTGCCAAACTGATGCAGTCAAGGTATCAGATGAGTATGATGGGGGAACTTAGCTATTTTCTGGGCCTTCAAGTCAAGCAAAATGAAGAAGGCACTTTTATTTGTCAAACTAAGTACACCAGAAACTTGCTGAAGAAATTTGGAATGCAAGATTGTTCAAATGCATCCACTCTCATAGCCACTGCAACAAAACTGGATAAGGATATTGGTAAATCAGTAGATATTACTGATTACAGAGGTATGATTGGCTCTCTACTCTATCTAACTGCTAGTAGACCTGATATCATGTATGCAACCTGTCTTTGTGCAAGATTTCAAGCAGATCCAAGAGAACCTCATTTAACAGCTCTGAAAAAAGAATTTTCAAGTATCTTAAGGGAACAGCTGATCTGGGATGAGGTATCCCAGAGAATCAGATTTTAAACTAATAGGTTACTCAGATGCAGATTTTGCAGGTTGCAAAATTGACAGGAAAAGCACAAGTGGAAGCTGCCAATTTCTTGGAGGCATATTAGTTTCTTGGTTTAGCAAGAAACAAAAGTCAATTTCCACATCAACTGCAGAAGCAGAATATATTGTTGCAGGAAGCTGTTGTGCACAGATTCTTTGGATGAAGAATCAGTTACTGGATTATGGGTTAACATATTTCAAAATCCCTATTTACTGTGATAATCAAAGTGCTATTGCTATGACAGGTAATCCAGTTCAACACTCTATGACAAAGCACATCAACATCAGGTACCACTTCATCAGGGAACATGTAGATGAAGGTACAGTGGAATTGCACTTTGTTCCAACAGATCAACAACTAGCAAATATCTTCACAAAACCATTGTGTGAAACTACATTTACAAGATTGGTAAATGAACTTGGAATGGTTTCAGGTTCCTTCTCTAAATCTGCTTAGTTTTGTTCTGTTGCATCAGACTTTATGATCAGTATTTACAGAATTTAATCTCTTTGTGTATTCTGTGCTTAATTGAAAAATGTGTTTAAGTACTGACTGATGTATGATATATGTTTCTAAACTCTGATAAGTGATATGTCTGTTTAAGTAACTATTCAATCCTATGAGGATAACTGTGCTAGATGTTGAACTAGTAGTCTTCAATAAATAAGGGATCCCATGTAAGAAGTAATTATTTATGTGGAAATCTATTGACAAAAGCAAATTCTAATAATTGAGCTTAGTTGAGTTTACTTTGTCTATCTTATTACTAAGTCACAAACTAGAATAATGCTACTCATCTATTAAGTTCTGATGCTAGTAAATCTGTTGGATATACTAAGTGATGATAAACCTCACTTATCAAAATAAAAAGCAAAAGAATCAAGGATTAAAAATCAGGTACTCCTTTGAGATATAGAGTAAAAATGTGGAAGCGAAGACCCAAGTGCATTGCTGGTATTAAGTAATATGCATCAGAAAAGCAAATAAAATATTTTCTTGGTGACTTTTCACACTCTATGATTACTGGAGAAATACTCTGATAATAGCATAAATTCTGATAAGCAGTCGTGACTCACTTACACTGAGAAGCCACTGTAAAATGGAATTTAAAAAGATGCATAAAATTAGCACAAAATAGTTGAGGTGGACTCAAGCATGAACTCATTCAACAGTAGGTTTCAGAATAATGACAGCTCTTTAGCAAAGTTTTAGTTATGCCTTATTTCTAAGATGTACTGAAGTGAATCAGACTTTACTCTTTGTCTGATATTTAGCTTAATGCACACACTAATCACTCCATATGAATGATGAAAATCACTGTGGTGATCTATGTTGTTTTAGATGAACAGTCATTGTGTCACATTACATAAATTATGAGGACAAGTTCTGATTGCATGTTCTGATGATTAAGTTCTGAAGAATATAAATCAGAATTTGTGAGAGGACTTACTAAGATAGGTATTTTTTTCGAGTTAAGAAATTATGTTCTGATGACTGTTAAGTTCTGATATAAGTCTAAGTTTTGATATTAAAGTCTGATTCTTTACTTGACTTATTTGTGGATAAAATATGACAACAATCTCAGTTTAAACCAGAATATGTTGAAGTGGAAGATTAATAGTCACTATGGTTAGGGTTAGTGGTACTCGTACTTGAACATTCAACTTTTACTTGCTTCTTGTGCGCATTAAATCATGTTTTCTCTTTCCAATGAATGTTTTTCTTTTTCCAAGTTTGGGGAGACGAGGTAGAATTAATTCTACCTGTCAGCATTAAATTTCTTTGCGTCTCCTGGCATTCTCCTGCCTATATAAGCAACCACTTCACTTCAGCCTTCCCATCAAATCTTTTCACACAAACTCACCTTTATATTTTTTTTCTATCAAAAACACCATGGTCAGATACAATATGTTTTTGAACTACGAAACTTTCAATATGGAGCTAAGCTATGTTGATTGGCAGCAGGAATGGCACGTCACTGCCATTCCTGATGAGATATGGGACTCTGTTCCCCAGGAGGTACTCACCCACCTCCTGTTCTTCTATATGGACTACCATCGCCATCTGGAGCGATTGGAGGAGGAGAGGTTGGAAGCTCTCCGCCAGCAAGAGCGAATCATACGACTCGCTATTCTGTTTGTCGAGAGTAGGAAGAAGAAATGATTTATTTTCTTCTTCCTATTTTTCTTTATCATCAGCCTTGCTCTGCTTCTTGAGCTAGGACAAAGGCTGTTGACGTTAGGTTTAGCAGCTTAGGGAAATCTTGTACAAGTTCTGATGTAATTTAAATTTCATGAATGTATTCTCTTGATATATTAATGAAATTTGTTTTTGTTTCAAGATCTTGTCTTTGAGATATTTTAATGCATTGTTAAATCCTGATACATATTCATATTCTGATGACCATATAATTTCTGTTTTAATTTAAGTTCTGATTTTCCTTTATCAGTACTTACTCATCTGATTTATCTTGGTCATTTTCACTCGATTTATTTTCAGAATATTGATGTTGCAGTGAACAATAATTAAATAAGTGGGAACGGTTTCAATTCTGAATTAAAACTGTTTCACCTTGATTAATGGAATATCTGGGTTAGTGGAACGGTTTTTCCTTGAAAAATTGCAAGTGGGTAAGTAATGATTACTGTTTTCTCGCGCCCAGTAACTATCCGTTATTACTGCATGTCTGACAGGTGTCCAACGGTAACATTTTTTTAAGAGTATAAGACAGAGAGAGGATTTTTTAATCTTTTATTTCCTTTCATACTTTTTCTCTCTACTTGATTTTACTCTCTTTCTTCTTCTCACGTTGGTTTTTCATACAGATATTTTATCAAACACCTAACAGGCACTCTTAAATCTCAATTTTTCTCATGGCACCAAAGGATTTAATCATTGGTGGAGCTAAATTTGTTCCAAACAACTATGTTGTAATTCTTGATCATGCTGAAGCTTCATCTGAATTGTATTTTGTGCAAGATCTTCTTGCACACAGTGAGATAGGTATGCATTGACCCAGCCTTCAGTCTGTTCGAGCCAACAAGTTCTGACATTTTGGCGGACTAGGCACTTTGATAATGGTGGTACACATGGCACTCCCAGTATTGTTTTCGAAGTGGGTGATTCTTCATATGCAGTCACTCCCGGTACAATACGCAAGGCTCTACATCTCCCAGAAGGATGTACCTTTTCAATTCCGGAGGAATCAGCTCTTCAGGAGTTAATGGCCAGTTTGGGGTATGAACAGAGTTTGGCAAAGCTTGGGCAGTTGAAATGGGCTCATATCAGAAGGGAATGGAGCTTCTTCTTCGACTGCATCACTAAAGCTTTTGGTAACAAGTGTTCGAATTTTGATGTTATTCCTATAATGAGTCAGCATATCGGGTATGCTATTATAAACCAAACTCATTTTGATTTTGCAACTGCTATAATTGGTTTTATTGGGGATAGGATGACAGAGGATAGGAATGTTGTTTACTTTTCTAGATTCTGTCAACTTATATATACTTTTTGTACTGATGAACCTCAACTAATTAGTACCTCTACCCACCTTTTAAAGTTGCAAAACGATACTTTAATGACCTGGTAAATGCTGACACTAAGAAACCAGTGGTTAGACCTTTACAGATTCCTCAGTCTGTAAAACAGATCTTAGTAAATGCTGATCCTGATACTTATAGATCTGTTTATTCTGATGTCCAACCAACAACAACTTCCGAAACACCACAACAACCATCAGCACCTACCACTCATTCTACTCAACCAACCCTCAGGCAATATATCAAATCCTATCTCTCAACTTCACAGACAGTTCAACCCACATCCTCAGAACCTCCTGTGAACCCTTCATCTTCTAAGCCTAAGAGGACAAAGACTGTTCCTCAAACACCTCAAAAGAGAAGGAGGATTTCTTTGAGAGATGAATCTGATACTGAGGAACAGGTTCCTGAAAGGAATATGTCCTAAGTCCAATCATGTATTAGGATTTAGGAATAACTTCATGTGTAA
The DNA here is from genome assembly GCF_009905375.1 of Apium graveolens. Classification (NCBI taxonomy): domain Eukaryota; kingdom Viridiplantae; phylum Streptophyta; class Magnoliopsida; order Apiales; family Apiaceae; genus Apium; species Apium graveolens. Next base: position 71,513,836 of record NC_133657.1, on the reverse strand, counting down.
TCTGTTTTGATTTCATTGATATTAATAAAAGACTTATTTTGTTTTTATTACGGGCTCTATCTATTTAAGTGTTTAAATAAGATATACCATAGTTTAGAGTAAAGCTTTTTATGGATTATGATGAGATCATAATAGTGAGACCTAAAAAGATGATAACTCTAAACTTAAATAGTTCCTGGTCGTAGGATTACTAACTGGTAATTAATAATCCGCAGAGATCGGTACATACTATGCTTGCTTCATTATGAAGGATGTCTGTTCTCATAGACATTTGTGTGGTGACACTATAGCTAGTATGTAGGTGCTTATTATGGAATAAGTTCACTGAACATGACTCGCACAGCTGAACAACTGATGGAGTTCACTCACGTGTCAGCAGTTGTTCATATAGTGATAGTTGTACAAGTATCCTTAGACTTGAGGTCATCATAGTCATCTTGTGTACATTGAACTATGCTTTGGTTTAGTTCTTAGTCTCCAGGGACAATTATTAAGGATCTTCTGGGTATAGGAATTTGTACACGAAGATAGTGTATGATCAATATAGGATCTACCTCTTCCAGTGAAGGAAGCGAATGTTCAAGGCTGATCCACTTATGCTAGTTCAGGAATCTTTGGCCAGAGTGAATGAAATTAGAAAGGAGTTTCTAATTTGCATAGAACTACGCATAGTAAATGGTAAGCAAGTGATTAAATTAGATAGGCTTGACACGAGATCCATGCCTTGTATTTAATCGGGACATTGTAGGGTAGAAGGAGTTTATTATACGGTAACTATTCACTGAATAGATTCTTGGTATTCTAAGCAGTGAATTCATATTATCCGGATAGTCGCGATATGCTGAGAAGTATCCCTCACGATGTAGAATAAATGTGATTAATTAATTAATCATATTTAATAAATTAGAGAATTTATATAAATAATGATAAAATAGTTTTATTATTATTTATTTCTACTACCGGCTTAATATTGAACCTACAGGGTCACACCATAAAAATAGAATGATTTAATGGTGGAGGAATTAATTAATAATGGCTAATAATTATTTATTTATGAAATAAATAATTAATTGGCAAATTTAATAATTGATTAAATGAGATTTAATTAATTATAAATTAATTAAGAAAAGTTCTTAATATTATTAATTAAGGATTTAATTTTTGGAAATTAAATCAAGAGAGAGAATTATTTCTAAAGTGTTTGGAAAAAGGATTAATAATTAAAAGGTGTTTTAATTATTAATGAGAATAATAAATGGGATAATAATAATAATATTTATGGGAAAATTTCAGCTGAAAATTTTGTCTATAAATACACTATTATAGACCCTATTTTTATTCGAACCATTGAACCCCAAAACCCAAAAAGTTTGGAAAACCCAATTCTCTCCACCTCCTTCCTCCTCCTTAACATCGTTTTCTTGGTGGATACCGGTGGAGTGCTTCACACTTGAGGAGCAACTGCTAAGGATCTCTGATCGTTGTCTCCAAATTAATTTTAAAGGTTAGATTCGATCCCTCGAATTTTTATTCATGATCTGTATGCTTTTATTTGGATTTTATATGTGCGAAAGTGTTTTTCCATGCCCCCGCTGTGATTAAAATCCAACAATGGTATCAGAGCCTAGGTTGTATGCATATAGATCTTTGGTAAAAATTTCAGAATTTTATGTGCTTGTATGAATTAATTATGATTTTTACAAGTTATATCATGGATTAATTTTGTCTGATGAGAAATCGTTTCTCAGAATAATTTTGAATGTTGATCTGGGTTCTACAAGTGTTGTAGATCGTCTGGGTATTTTTTTCATAATTTTGTGATGTATAGATTTTTTATTATGAATTTTTGAAGTTCTTACAATTAAAATTCGTAATTAAATAAGTATAAATATATGTATATATAGTATATATATATGTTTATATTGTCTGTGTAATCTGTACATCTGCTACTGTTACTGTGCTGCTGCTGCACGGAGAAAGAGACAAGGTACAGAGGTCTGACAAGGTACGGCGGCTGCTGCAGAAAAAAAAACAAAAAAAGGGTGTTGCGCATTCCGGGAATGCGTTACACACCTGTGGCGCATTCACGGAATGCGTTACACCTTTTAATGGCTTAAAAGGGCTGTAACGCATTACCGGAATGCGTTACAGGGCTTGTAACGCGTTCCTGTAATGCGTTACAGCCCGACTGTCCACATTAAATTTGATTTTCTGGGAGTTTCGTAACTCCGTTTTGGGCGTGCAATATACCGTTGGATTCGTTTTTCTGAGACGGATTTAATGGAGTGATCAATTTTAGTTTATATAAAAGTTTTGAACTGTTTATATTTCCGAAAGTGTTTTAAAGCTGTTTTAAACTGTTTTTAAGTGCTTTTAAATGCTTCATGTGATACATAGAGATGTATAATGCTTAGACTAATGTGCTAGATGATATAACATGCCTACCTTGATGTTTATTCATGTTTATATATGTGATATATGCTTATTTTATCATGCGATGATAGATTTAGGTGAACTTAAATGAACATAAGGCGTTTGTTAGACAACCTAGTATAGTGAAATTGTTTCATAACCTTAATAACAATATTATGAATACAATCATGAGATTCTTGTGTTTGTGAAACACGTAATTGAATATGAATTTTCGATATGAGAGAATGGATGATTCTGTCAACAACAGATTTCTATCTTATTAAGTGACGCCTCTTGACAATGCTCCACCCGATCTGGGAATCATCTGATTATTGATTATTGATTTGAAATATTTAATTTAAAAGGAAGAATTTCTTTATAATATGATTATGATTGTAACGTAATATAATCCCTCTAAAATTAAATAATATCAAGTAGTAATTGGCCAATGACACAACGGGCTTGTGTCGGTCATAGCCTTCCAACATGATAGAAAGTAGTTCTTATTTTTGAATCATTGTCGTTTCGTGCCACAGCCGAGGGCTTTGATTTCGAAATAAGAAATACTTGTCTATTACATAGAGATGTGTACATTGAATAAGAATCTAAAGGTCGTTACGTGCCACAGTCGAGGGGCCTTTGGGGACTGATTCAATTGTATGGAATGTTGGGTTAGACTTGACTTAGAATATTGAGTTTGACGTGCTACAGCCGAGACTCAATTATTCAAGAGGCTAAAGTTTGATTAGGGAATAACATGAGATATAATTGACAAGAGTTGTCTGCCTATTGAACATTACATGGCGGTTCGTGCTACAGCCGGGGTTGTGTAATGGAATGTAGGATCCCTATTCCCACTAGCATTATGAATGCTTAATTTATCACGTAAGGGGTTGAATAAATTAGATAAACTAGTGGGAGCCACTTATGAATAAAGACCCGATTCATATAGTGTTTTAAAATGAAATCGAATATTTGCTAAGTGTTGTTATGTGTTTATCATTTACATATTTACTTTGTATGTTATGTCTTCTGCACTATCACTCAGGAGCATACTGGATGCTCATAAATTGACTGGTCCTAATTATGCTGACTGGCTTCGAAACTTGAGAATTGTTCTCAGGATTGAGAAGCTGGAATACGTGATTGACTCACCTAAGCCTACTGAACCTGCTAGTGATGCACATAATGATGAACATGTTGTGTATCGTAAGTGGATAGATGATGCAAATGTTGCTCAATGCATCATGCTAGCTTCCATGAACATTGAGCTACAGAAGCAACATGAGCATATGGATGCTCACACTATCCTCATGCATCTACAAGAGTTGTATGATGTGGCGGGGAGGACAGCTCGATATAAGATATCGAAGGAGCTGTTCGGTTGTAGGATGTCTGAGGGATCATCTGTGAATGACAATGTACTTAAGATGATCAATTTGATTGAACATCTTGGACAACTTGGTTTTGCCATGGATGGGGAGCTGAGCCAAGACTTGGTCTTGCAATCGCTTCCGAGTTCGTTCTCGCAGTTTGTTGTGAACTTTCACATGAATAAGTTGGATGTCAGCCTGCCTGAACTCCACAACATGTTGAAGACCGCGGAATCGAATTTTCCCCCTAAGAAGAGTTCTGTTCTTCTAATTGGTGAAGGTTCCAATCCTAAGAAAAGGAAGAGGAACTCTTCCAAGAAGAAGAAAGTACGTGAAGAAAAGCCGGTTCCACCAAAAGCTGAAGACCCCAAGAGCAAAGTTGTTTGCTTTCACTGTAACAAGGTGGGGCACTGGAAGAGGAACTGCAAGGTTTACCTTGCAGAATTGAAGAAGAGGAAGGGTAGTGAGACTACCGCTTCTGATTCAGGTATGTTCATAATAGAAGTGAATATGTCATTAAATCAAATTTCTACTTGGGTATTAGATACCGCCTGTGGTTCTCAAATCTGCAATTTGTTGCAGGGACCAAGGAGAAGTAGGACTCTTGAGGAAGAGGAGGTGATTCTACTGATGGGAAATGGAGCAAGAGTTGCTGCTGAAGATGTAGAATCATTTCATTTACATATGCCTATGGGCAAGACTATTGTTTTAAATAATTGTTATTTTGTTCCCTCGATTGTGAGGAATATTATTCCCATGTTAGATTTGGCTGGATTTTCATTTATTATTGAGAATAATGAATGTTCTATTCTTAGAGATAATATTCTTTATGGACGTGGTGCTTTAAATAATGGTCTGTATATATGTGACATAATTTACTTCAGATTGAACAAACTAATAAAAGAAAAGGGATGATGAAAATCTCACTTCATAGTGGCACTGCAGTCTCCATTTAGTAGACATGGAGAGAGGGCTGCAAATTTGCTAGGAATGGTACACACAGATGTATGTGGACCAATGTCTACGCAAGCCATGGGTGGATTTTCATACTTCATTACTTTCATAGATGATAGATCTAGATTCGGATATGTGTTTGATGAAACACAAGTCTGAGGCCTTTGAAAAGTTCAAAGAATATAAGTATGAAGTGGAGAAACAACCAAACATAGTATTATAACTCTTCGATCAGATCGAGGTGGTGAATACTTTAATGGAGTGTTTCTAGATTATCTCAAAGTAAATGGTATAGTCTCCCAGTGGACTCCTCCAGATTGGTATCTGAAAGGAGAAATCGAACTTTGTTAGACATAGTTCGGTCCATGATAAGCTATGCAAATCTTCCAGTTTTCCTATGGGGTTATGCATTGGAAACCTCAGCATATTTACTGAATATGGTGCCTTCCAAAATCTGTTCCTCAAACTTCGTATGAGATATGGAAAGAAAGGAAACTGAGTCTTAAACACGTTAAGATTTGGGGATGTCCAGCTTATGTCAAGTAAGTTGACCCAGATAAGCTGGAATATCGATCCGTAAAATGTAGTTTTGTGAGATATCCTAAAGAGACTTTAGGGTATTACTTTTGCACCGATCATCGGGTGTTTGTCTCCAGACATGCTACCTTCTTGGAAAAGGAGTTTATCCATGAAGGAAACAGTGGGAGCAAAATTGAATTTGATGAAGTTCAAGAAGCACAAACTACTATGGATCAAGTGGAAACACCTGTTCTGACTGAACAACCTTTTGTGGAACAGCCCATTCATAGATCAGGGAGAGTGTCTCGCCAACCTGAGAGGTATTATGGCCTTGTCATTGAGAATGACAATGAGTTGTCGATCATTGATGATGATGACCCTGTAACCTATAATGAGGCTATGAGTAGTGTTGACTCAGAGAAATGGCATAGTGCCATGAAATTCGGAATGAAATCTATGTATACGGGATACAAAAGAATGATTAGAGCAGATGGCCAGGTGGAGACCTTTAAGGCCAGGCTTGTGGCAAAAGAATTCAAACAAAGGCAATGAATTGACTTTGATGAAACCTTTTACCTATAGCCCTGTTATAATCAGTTCGGATTTTGCTTGCGATTGCTGCTTACTACGACTATGAGATCTGGCATATAGCCAGATGGTTTTCTTTCCAATGGAAATGAAAGCCTAGTGTTTAAGCTACTGCGAACCATATGTGGTTTAAAGAAGGCTTCTCGAAAGATGGAACATTCGTTTTGATGAGACAATCAAAGAGTTTGATTTTATCAAAAACGAAGATGAACCATGCGTCTACAAAAGGGTTAATGGGAGCGCGGTAACATTTCTTGTATTGTATTGAATTAAAGTTGACACACATAACAACATAGCAGACCCACTCACAAAGCTACTTTATGAAAGTCACTTTGATCGTCATAAAGACAAGATGGGTATTAGATACCAGAGTGATTGGCTTTAGTACAAGTGGGAGATTGAAAGGAATATGTCCTAAGTCCAATCATGTATTAGGATTTAGGAATAACTTCCTGTGTAATCTGTTTTGATTTCATTGATATTAATAAAAGACTTGTTTTGTTTTTATTACGGGCTCTATCTATTTAAGTGTTTAAATAAGATATACCATAGTTTAGAGTAAAGCTTTTTATGGATTATGATGAGATCATAATAGTGAGACCTAAAAAGATGATAACTCTAAACTTAAATAGTTCCTGGTCGTAGGATTACTAACTGGTAATTAATAATCCGCAGAGATCGGTACATACTATGCTTGCTTCATTATGAAGGATGTCTGTTCTCATAGACATTTGTGTGGTGACACTATAGCTAGTATGTAGGTGCTTATTATGGAATAAGTTCACTGAACATGACTCGCACAGCTGAACAACTGATGGAGTTCACTCACGTGTCAGCAGTTGTTCACATAGTGATAGTTGTACAAGTATCCTTAGACTTGAGGTCATCATAGTCATCTTGTATACACTGAACTATGCTTTGGTTTAGTTCTTAGTCTCCAGGGACAATTATGAGGGCTCTTCTGGGTATAGGAATTTGTACACGAAGATAGTGAATGATCAATAAAGGATCTACCCCTTCCAGTGAAGGAAGCGAATGTTCAAGGCTGATCCACTTATGCTAGTTCAGGAATCTCTGGCCAGAGTGAATGAAATTAGAAAGGAGTTTCTAATTTGCATAGAACTACGCATAGTAAATGGTAAGCAAGTGATTAAATTAGATAGGCTTGACACGAGATCCATGCCTTGTATTTAATCGGGACATTGTAGGGTAGAAGGAGTTTATTGTACGATAACTATTCACTGAATAGGTTCTTGGTATTCTAAGCAGTGAATTCATATTATCCGGATAGTCGCGATATGCTGAGAAGTATCCCTCACGATGTAGAATAAATGTGATTAATTAATTAATCATATTTAATAAATTAGAGAATTTATATAAATAATGATAAAATAGTTTTATTATTATTTATTTCTATTACCGGCTTAATATTGAACCTACAGGGTCACACCATAAAAAGAGAATGATTTAATGGTGGAGGAATTAATTAATAATGGCTAATAATTATTTATTTATGAAATAAATAATTAATTGGCAAATTTAATAATTGATTAAATGAGATTTAATTAATTATAAATTAATTAAGAAAAGTTCTTAATATTATTAATTAAGGATTTAATTTTTGGAAATTAAATCAAGAGAGAGAATTATTTCTAAAGTGTTTAAAAAAGGATTAATAATTAAAAGGTGTTTTAATTATTAATGAGAATAATAAATGGGATAATAATAATAATATTTATGGGAAAATTTCAGCTGAAAATTTTGCCTATAAATACACTATTATAAACCCTATTTTTATTCGAACCATTGAACCCCAAAACCCAAAAAGTTTGGAAAACCCAATTCTCTCCACCTCTTTCCTCCTCCTTAACATCGTTTTCTTGGTGGATACCGGTGGAGTGCTTCACACTGGAGGAGCAACTGCTAAGGATCTCTGATTGTTGTCTCCGAATTAATTTTAAAGGTTAGATTCGATCCCTCAAATTTTTATTCATGATCTGTATGCTTTTATTTAGATTTTATATGTGCGAAAGTGTTTTGCCATGCCCCCGCTGCGATTAAAATCCAACAGTTCCTTCTTCAGAACCTGTTGTTAAAGAAGCTGAGAAAGTGACTTCTCAGAAGGATTCTGGCATTGGGGAATCTAGGCTTCTCAAGAGGCTTATAAGAATGACTATTCCTGAAACTCCCAAGGAATCCATACCTACAAAGAGATACAAGAAACAGAGGGCAAAAAGGCCAGTTTCAGATGATGAAGAAGCAACAGCTAAGGAAGGGGATCAGGAATCTCTAATCTCACAAGAAAAGCTATTTGCTAAAGTCACTTCTTCTTCATCAACTCCATCTCAGGAAGCTGTTTCTGAAAAGGTCAACACACCATCTATATCTCCTGTTGATCCAGGCACAAGTGCTGATATTGATGTTCAAAACTTGGTTGTGCCTGAAGTAATTCTCTTAGAAGCTCCAACAGCAAATAATCCATCAACAAACCTGTTACTGATGCTGTACAAACTCCAGAGTTATCTACTACACCTTCTCTGCATCTAGATGCTGATGATCAGAATATAGGTGAGCATCAGGATATGGCTGTTGATCATAACTTAGAACCAGATCAGCAATTAGAGGATGCTGAAGCCTCCATTGCTACTCACACTGTTGTTCTATCAGAAGATTCTGATTCTGTAAGTTCTGATGCTGCAAATGCTGGAGATACTGGTGATGCTGCTCCAAATACAGATGCTGATGAAGCAGGTCCTTCAGGACATGCTCCTCAACAAACTATTCTTAAGTCTGAACTTGTTAAGAAGTTTGTTACCGGAGAAGCACCAGTGGTTTGGAGTGAAACTCCTGCAGGACAGGAGTGGACTAAGGAATGGAACTCAGTTTCCTGTGTTCCAACTGCAAAGCATCTTGCTGAGCACTTGACTAAAGCTGATGAGATGTTAATTACTGATGATTTCCAAACACAGCTTAGAGTCACTGCATTGAGTACTAAACATCTACAAGGTCTTCAATTAACTACTCATGCAGAGCTACACAAGATTCGGGAAGAATTTATCAAACAAGATCAAGTTCACAAGATTGATAAGAAACAATTCTTCAAACCTACCTTTGACAGGATTGCTTATATTGAGAAGACTCAGGAGAAACAACAAGCTCGGATTGATGATATTCTGAAAAATCAAGCTTCTCAGCAATCTCAACTTACTGAAATCCAAGCCTCAGTGGAATTGCTTGTCTCTCTTCTACTACCTGCTGATGCCAAAAAGGGGGAGAAAGTAATTAAGTCCAAATGTGTAACACCCCCAAATCCGGGGTCGGGGATCCGGGTTGTCACGAGTTCCATTTCCCTTAATAACACCCAATCTTAATAATTAATCAACTACTCTGTACTGTGACCCCACAATAAACACATACACCACAAGTTATAGTCTCAGAGATGAACATCCAAAAATAATCACAAGTCATTTTATTCCACAATGATCTGCCAATACACCTTAAAAGGTTTTCTGAATAAATTTACATTTCCTTTGCCATTATTACAATTCATAAATATATATAAATCTGGTACATCAAAAGTTGAAGCCTAGCCTATTGGTAGTTCCTACCTCAGCTACAGCGACATCAATGCCTATAGGAAGCTGCGGAACATTTCCTATCCGCTCGCGAATTGGGAGCTTGGTCTTGTTCGTCTTGTCTATCTGATGTTGTGTGATGAAAGAAGAAAGCAAGGGTGAGCAGCAAGCCCACCAAAAAAATAATATTTATAATGATTAACAATATATGAGCCTTTTCATAGTACTCATGAAAGTCTTGGTCAAAAGAAATGAACCAAGTTTGATATTTTAATGCAATGAAGTCGCAAAATATTCAGTATATATACATATATACTTTTCAAAATCTTGGAAGTCCTCTTCCATGTATAATATACACAAAGTTCCAGTTTATAACTGTATAAAAAATATCGTTGCAAGGTGATCTCATATATCTAACCTTGTCTCAATGTTTTTCTGAAAGTCTTTGTCATTCATAAGACAACCATTAACTAGATATAAGTTTAAAAGGTGAAGTTACAAGATACTCCAATATACTTATATCTTTTCCAAATACTACTTGAACTACCACCGTTCAAGTTATAAATAGTTTCAAAAGTTCATCACATAGATGAGACTACAAGACCAGATTTGAATAGATTAAATCTTTTAAAATATCATCAAAATAAAATGAAGTTACGAGATACTTCATTTGATGCAAACATCATTTTGAAAACTTGACCCTGCCAACACTCAACAATCGCCCAACCGTAGCCTTTCTATCGAAGTGCTCTGGGTAGTGTTGCAGAAATATCCAATTGGATGATGAACTCATTACGGGAGTTTGCCGCGCCAGGAACACCACTTACGATGATCAGTCGTAGTAGTACAACCCCACCATTTTCTACATGTAGAGGAGAATCTGTCGGATTTACTTGTCAACCGAACACTGAACTCCTAAGGAATGGACCGCCTTAGCGGAACTTCCAGGCCATTTGGGCCAATATAATAAGGCTGGGCCGGCGCTACTCGACCACTTACGCCACTCCTAGTTCAGATGAAATCCATGACTCTGAAACGTAAAGCTCGTCCCCACTTTCCCCAAGTAGAAACTTGTTGATACGGCTCCACCAAGGAGTCGTATCTAGTTGGAAAGGAAAACTCACCGATATTTCCCAGGCGATGCCTGTTAATGGATTAACTTGTTCCAAGAATTTTACTTCCCGAGTGTTGGGTAAGTAATCAAAAACTCTTTTATCAAGACAACAACCTTGTTGCGAATATAAAATACACCACAGAGCCGGATCCCTCAGGTTTTGAGCGAGTATTTAAATCCCCTTCGAAAGGAGGATCTTAAATATAAAAATGAGTTTTGGGATCCCCTCTAACTTTTGAAAATCATTTTAAAGACTTGAAAACACTTTAAAGAGTGTTTGGAATAATGCTGATTTAATAAAATAAATCAGTCTCAATATAAAGAAATACCTGAATATTATTATTTAAATAATATTCCCATAAAGAATAATTGAGGTAGAAGTTGGAAAACTTATACTTGAAATGAATAATAAATAACCAAAGATATACGAAAGTACGATCTTTATTTGAATAATCGAAAATAAGTTTGATTATCGAACATTATTCTTTAATAAAATAAAGAATATTATTTAATAAAATGAGCGGAGTCATAAGTCCTCGAATGAATATTCAAAATAATACTCCCTCCGTCCCTCCCAATTGTTATCGTTTCTGGGAGAGTGTTCGGCACGCATTTTAAGATGAATAAAAAGTATAGTTTTATAACTTTTTTTAAAAATTTTCTTTTTCTGAATAAAAATAGAATGTTTAAACTTTTATTCAGAAAAATAAATTTTTAAAAAAAAGTTATAGAACTATACTTTTTCTTCATCTTAAAATGCGTGCCGGACACTCTCCCAGAAACGATAACAATTGGGAGGGACGGAGGGAGTATTCATTAATAAAATAAAGTTATCGAATAAACCTTATTCGATTAATAGTTTTGAAAACTATAACCATATATATATATAAATATATATATATATATATATATAAAATCTACTCGGGATCCTCGACCACCGGTTTTAGAAAATGTTTTCACCTTTGGGTCCCTATACTAAGGGTATATGCAAATTACCGATATTCTCTAGCATAGGTATTATCAACTGAACCAACAGATATATATGGCAAGAATACGAAATAGGCATGCATATGTACCATATCACATGCTACAATATATCGCAAGAATTTGCTAATATAACCATCATGCATCTATTACAAGATAATGCATATACAAGTGTATACATCACAACAACAGTATAACGGATAGAAAACTTGCCTGAGCGACTGGGGGTGATAAAAGGCTCGGGACGAGTCTGGTAACCTATAAACAACAAGTAAGTTGGAATTAAACCAAAGTCACTTGTAAATCTATACTTTAACTAACTTAGACTCTAACGCTTGTTTTGCGCTTACTGATTCTCTTAAGTCACTCGAGTACCCTCGGCTCCACCATTTTTAATAAATTAACCATTACGAGTTTTAAGGCGATTCTTTCGCGAGTGTCTTACCAACTGCCTAACACACTTACCATAATTGTTTCATACTTCAATTAGTCCTTTAAGGTCTTTAACCTAGGTTTCAAAGTAAGGCGTCGTTCGCGAAACGCCGTTACTTAAAACGGTCGTTTCTCCTAAACCGTGCATCGGAATCAAACGAACTACATATCAAAACGAAGCTCGTAACATGCACTATCTAAACATTGCAATGGTCAAAATCTAGCAGGGGGTTCTCGGGTCCTAATGTTATGAACAAAAGCAGTCTAAAGTAAATCGGACATTACGACGGCTATGTTTACGCGATTTCCCAAATTTATACCATTCCAAATCCACCACAATTCAACCCCAATTCACAACCCAATCAAAACTCCATCCAAACTACATTACAACAGCCCCAAATCAACTCATTATAATCAATTTACTTAATCCTAAAACTTGAATTTAAACTATACTACATTCTTTAACCAAATCATAAGATTTCAACAATCCATTCACCACCATTCCAACCCAACTCTAAACCAACAATCACTAAGCTACTCTAATACCATATCAACCAAAATCATCCTAATATACAAAGTAAGGCTAGGGTTTGGAGATGATATACCTTCCTTGAAGTGGTGTGAGTAGCTAGGAAGCCTTAGGAAGCCTTGAGGAGTCTTAGGAATGCTTGGATCTTAAAGGAAAAGCAAGAAAAATCAAGTTAAAAACCTTGAAATCACTATTCATTGTCTTCTTCATTGATTTATTGGAGAAGATAGAGAATGAATGGGATGCTTAAACTCATAATATAGCCATAACTATGCATAAGGAATACTAGGGAATTATCTTACCAATTTAGGAAGCTTGAATCTTGGATTTTGAAATTCTTGCTTCTTAAAAAATGAAAAAGCCGAGAGCAACTCTTGGTTGAATGAAAGAAATGATTTTGTGTTTTGCTTTGATTTGTTTTGGTTGGTTGTTTTTGTTTTGTTTTGGTTAATTACCTTATTAACCTTGAACTTTGTGTGGTTCTACTTCAACCACATCTCCTTCCTTCCCATGTCATGCTTATGTCATGCTATGATATCATCTTTCCCTCTTTGTCCTCTTCTCATTGGTTGGATGACATCCTCCCCTCTAATCTCTTTGATTAACTTCCTAATTGCTTGCCTAATGACCGCTGATCTGTTATACGGTTCGCTTAACTTTCGTTTTCGTTTATCGTTTGAGGGATCATACCCGGGATCTTATTACTTAGGTTTCCTTAACCTTTCTCAATATATTAAATTCCTTTTATGATCCTCTCTTATACTCCTTTAATTTAAATCCTTTTTATCCTGTTACCTTATACTCAATTCTTTCCGTATGTAGTGGATTTCCGGGAAAAATCAAAGTGTTCAGAATTGGATTCTGACGATCTTTACATACACTTATATACCATATAGAGTACTAATAAAATCTCAGAATATCCATAACAGAACCCCTACATAGTGTGGCATGAAAAGTTTTCTCATTCAGCAAAAACACTATTCATAAGGGTTTCAAAAATTTCCAAAAATTGGGGTTATTACAGTCTCCCCTCCTTAAAAGGATTTCGTCCCGGAATCAGATAGAAAATGAATAGGGATACTCTCTTAGCATTGCACTTTCTAACTCTCGAGTAAATTTTCCCACATTGTGGTCCTACCACCAACTCTGCCTAGTTTAATAACCCTTCTCCTAAGCACTTGTTCCTTTTCACTCTATAACCCTTCCTGGTTGCTCCATATAGGTTACGTCGGGTTGCATGTCTATGCGCTCATATGCCCCTATTTATCTGGCATCCGAATTACACTTCCTTAACATTGATACGTGGAACACGTTATGACTTGGTACATGGTCAGGGGTAGGGCTAGCTCATATGCTCACTTCCCAATATGTCTTAATACCTCAAAGGGTCCAACAATTCGTGGGCTTAGCTTTCCTTTCTTTCCGAACCTCATCCATCCTTTCCAAGGGAAATCCTATAACAACACTAGGTCCCCTACTTCCTATTCCTTGTCCTTTCGTGTCAAATCAACATACTTCGTGTTCCCATCTGGGGCTACTACCAGCCGTCCTCTGATTAGATCTATTATATCCTTGGTCCTTTGGACTACTGCGGGTCCGAGCATCTTGCGCTCTACAACTTCATCCTAACATAAGGGAGATCGACATTGTCTTCCCTCAAGGATCTCATAAGGCGACATCTCGATACTGACATATGATCTATTGTCGTGAGAAAACTCAATCCGCGTTATGTGATCATTCCAAATTCTTTCAAGTCTATTATACAGACTCTCATCATAGCTTCTAGCATTATAGCTTTTGCTTCTCAATACTCATTCTTTTCTAATTCATAGTCATTACTATCTTCCGTAAATAATACTATATTGGTTACACTTTTGCTCGTTAGCGTTCTATAACCTTTTAATAACCACGTCAACCTTAGTATCACGAATGTGTTTCCATTCCGAATACTACCACAACTTTATTACTCCTTTTTCAGCTGTTTCTATTTCCCAAAGTTTGATCAATCATATAGAAGTAAAGGAATTTGTTGAGAGATCATTATGATCATGAACACTTGTTATATCGCATAGTTAGTACAGAAGGTGGCCAGCCTTTAGTACTTGACAAGCAATTAAACAATAGCTGGTATCCTACTTGGCTTCTATCACACAGATAGATAGTCATTCGGCAATACCTCCCCTTCTGGAAGGGTTGTTCTTCTCAGCTTACATGAAATGAAAAGGAGAAAAAAGAACGAATTGAAGAGAATTTTATATATATAAAAAAAATATACTGCCACAAAATATCTGGCTTGGAATCTACCTTTGAACTATAGAGGTCTGTCATAGGAGAACAAAACATATATGTATTTATATCAACATCAAGTATTATAGCATCGTATTTCACATGCCTAAATATTTTTGCTATTCCGTCCATCATTCTATGGACCCATGCTCTTCCTCGAGCTTAAACACAATCACCTTTGAAACTCCCTCGATATCAAAAATCGAACATGGGATCTCATTCTAGACATCATCGTTACTAGAATTCTATGCTTGTACCGCAACCTTCCTCACATAGTAATACGACTCTCTTTTCATAAGAGGGAATAAATATTCAATAGGTAGATACTCTACTTAATTAGTCTATCAATGATAACTTATGCACTACCACGACCCGATTAGTGGTACTCAATCTCAACATCCATTCCAATACAACCCTCACGGTTGTAATCAGCTCATTACTCGCAGAATCATTGCTGCATTACTATGGTCCACTACTGACCTACTGTCATCATTCACGTTCCATGAAATCTTAATAGCTAACCATACGGAGTCCATAGATATCGTATCGAATTCTTCTAAGGAGTTAACATAATCACCATTCATAATTCATGAAGAACACTCTAGATCCTGATGTACATACATGACATGAAGCAGATAAAATTGCAGAAGAGTTTCAATCAAAGCAACGATAGCAGGTTAATACCATTCTTAATCATATGCCTTCAATTGAAGACTTAACTCAAAGGTTCGTTTAGTCCTTTTTGAAATATGGTCCT
Source organism: Apium graveolens (assembly GCF_009905375.1). Classification (NCBI taxonomy): domain Eukaryota; kingdom Viridiplantae; phylum Streptophyta; class Magnoliopsida; order Apiales; family Apiaceae; genus Apium; species Apium graveolens. Next base: position 71,498,313 of record NC_133657.1, on the reverse strand, counting down.
GGATTACTCTCACGATAGTACCTTCTGAGATAGATAGCCCGCTCATGGCGATTACACGAATTAAACCTTTACCAACTACTATTACGGTTGGGTATTGCACAGTCATCAGAAGGAATGTCAATCTTCCAAACCATAATACAACCATCACAGCTTTAACCATCATCACTGTATCCCTCTCGCACAAGCGCCTATAATTATCCTCTTACATTTAAAGTGTCGACCACCTCATTGGCCTTTCCTGATAGTAATAGTTCCTTACAATCAATGTCATTTTAACCACCTCCAACTAAATTTTCTACCTTATTTCAATCACTGCTTTTATGAAGATGTTTTCCTTAAAATCTGATGAGTAAAAAAATATCACCATTTTTCCATAAGTTATTGCCTCAGTCTTTAGAGGTTAATCACTGTCACGACTGACTCTCAATCCTACTTAGAAACATCTTTTATCTTAGGTCCTAATTGCCCTGAACAATTTCGACCTTTACTGGTTCGATCCATACTTTCTCGTGGTTTAACACGTGCCCCACTTGGCATCATTATAATTACGTCATATTTCCTTTATTAACATTTCTATTCTTGAGAATTTTGAATATTACCTTTCTCCTTGTAAAACCTCTAAGGTTATCCTTGAATCGTACCTCCTGTATTCCCTAGATACAGGGCATATCAAGATACCATTTATTAATACCAGAATCATTGTCTATATACTTCTGAAAATAAAATTCTCCACTGATTCTTAAAGGTTGTTATTACCTTAATCCTTTCCAATTCATACTGTCAAAACTCATACTATCCCTATTAAGGGTGAAATGCCAACCTTTATGCATTCCCCTAGGATTCATTTTAAGTTACCGATGTTCTATCCTTAATTCCACCTTTAAAAAGGTACATGCATCCTTCCATGGATAAATCAAGTCATATATCCCTGATAAGGGTGTCTTATTCAATCATTCCCACCTCGATAGTATATGTCTAATTTCACAATAACATTTGTATTCAAAATGAGGTCAATCAATATGGCCTCCAAAAGATAACAACGGTTATCCGCTTTTCTTGCCTAATTTGGTAATGATAACAAGGAAGTTCTGGAAGATATTGGTCGTGTTCAACGTGAACTTCTTCTTAATAATTCCTTATTTACTTTTGTTGTTTATCCCAACAGTCATCTCAATGTTGGGATATCTCTCATACCTGGCATCTCCCCTTCTGGGTATCGAGCCACCGGTCTTACATTTCACATTCTTGAAGGTCACTTCCTTCATCCAATTTTCCTAATTTCTTACTTCCTTGTCTCCTTAGTCTATCCGCGTCTCATTATTTATCCTTCAAACTATCTCAGGGTTTCCTCGAATCCTCCCAACTTACAGGGGATAAAATATATGTATCTCTTATGCCTTCAACCATCAATTTAACTTATGGTGAATCACCCTCATCCTGACGATTACATACTTTTCTATTTCTATTGCTACGAGTCTTTAGGGTTTCCTCATACCCAACTCCCTTATCATACCTCAAACTCTATTGCCTTTATATTCCTTTCCACTTCAGTTTCTTTTTATTTTCCTTTTTCTTATCATTATTTCATGAACCAACACAACATAAGCATTGATTTTAAACATCCCGTCATTCTGGATTCGTGTCCTCAGAACGAATCTTGACAACTTTTACCACTTAGATTCATAATTCATCATACTCTTCTGCCTTTTTTCTGTCTCTAAAGCTTTTACATTATCTCCATAACCTTGGGAAGTACTTTCCTGAAAACAATTGACTAAACTTAAATCAGTTTATTATAATCTCTTGCTCCGTGCCTTCCTTGGCCTTTCATCAGCGGGTGGCCTCTCTCTTAGGAGGGTAAGTGACAAAACAGTCTTTTGTGATTCGTCAATCATTTAGAATTTCAAATGATTCCTATATTTCCTTTAGCCAGGCTCTTGCCTCGACTGGGTCAGCTTGTTCCTTGGAACTCTAAGGGCTTAGCGACTTAAAGGTCCTGAAAGAATTTCTCACCACATTATTTCCTCAAGGTGGTGGTTAGGGGGAAAAGTATAAGTTTTGTTTAGACAGGTCCATGAATTTCCGTATAGGAGTACCATCTCGGGTCTCCTTATCTCGCTCGACTTTTGTTTTCTTAGTCTAAATATTTCTTCCTACTCCCCATAATTGGGGTCATCTTTTAATTTAAAATCCTCATTATCCACTTTATTATATTCCGGGTTCCTTATATCTTAATTGCGACCTCCCTGATTATCACATTCAAGGTTTGCCCCTAATCTTATTCCTTGTGGGGGCATATTACTTGGAAAATTTTGAGAATCTCCGGATATTTGTCTTACTTACTTTGCTTAAGTCTTCCCCTCGTTCAGTCCTTGCACGATTGCAAATTATGAATTCTTAAGTTCGATAAACTTCATGACACTCTCTTACGTGTTAATAGAGCAATTAACAATGTGATCTTATCACAAACAAACTGATCTGAACTGAAATTAACGAATATATACATAACCATTTGTTCGAGGGTACAACAACTGAACACATTAAAGAGAATTACATCATTTGATCTGATCGCTTCTATCCTGAAAGTACTACCATAGATAATCATCTAGTCATTAAAACTAATCATCCATAACTTAGGCTAATCCTCCAAAAGCGGTGCTGCATGAAATTCTTGTCAGATTGTTCAGACTCGGCACACCATTATGGATCAAGAAATGCGGGCACGCACGACATCCCTAACCTGCTCCATTAAAGCGGTGATGAGGTATAGGATAGTTGCAAGTAGAGCTGGATCAATCTGACCCTCAAGATGGCCTCTAGTTGTAACACGAGTGGTAGCCTCAATCCTTTCCATGCTATGAGCTAATCCTGTCGGAAGTAGCCCACCCTCAATCCTCGGTGCAGTAAGTCGATCCAACAGATCACTCCTAACATTACGGGCCTCAGACAGGCCACCCAAAGTCATATGATAATTGGCGATAAGAGAAGCCTGAGTGGTAGCATCTAGCAGTCCATGGGGTGCAGGTGGCGCAGACCCAGGAGATCCAAACGGATAACCAAGCACGGTATCAAGTGACAATGGTGCAGGAGATAAAGGTGGCATTTCCTCAGTATGTGCTGGGCTCTGTACAGGGGAGGGAACAGGAATCGGTGGAACCTCATGGATGTCTACAGGAACCTCTGGAAGAGGGTCTGATACTGGTATAATTGGGGTCGTGGAAGGCCCCACTCCTTCTGCCCTCATTAACCTTTGTGCCCTTGGTAATTCTTCATCCTCTAGTGCCACCCTCGCGGCCATTCTTGCTCTGGTAGTCGCCCTGACTACGGTCATCAATTCCTCAGTGGTCCTCACTTCATTCTCATCAGGATCCTCCATGAGATCCTCCTCAGCCATAATCCTTTCCGGAATAACATCCTCAACCGCAACATTCTCAATATGAATCTCATCCGGTCCCTCATTAGGGTACTCCATCGGATTCACAATTTGATCTCCAACTTGTAATAAAACATCCTCATGCTGATGCTCCTGAACCTCAGGGTTCGGTGCCCCACTGCCCTATACGAGAATGAACTATGTTACTATCTGAATATTTATAAGGGTTCCCGTAAGGGTTTTAACTGTCAGTACTACGTTAGGTAGTCCGACTATGAACTTGGCAAGAGTTCTTATTATCTTAACGTCACATCATCTCTGAGGTTTATAACGCTTGGCTCTGATACCACTTCTGTAACACCCCCAAATCCGGGGTCGGGGATCCGGGTTGTCACGAGTTCCATTTCCCTTAATAACACCCAATCTTAATAATTAATCAACTACTCTGTACTGTGACCCCACAATAAACACATACACCACAAGTTATAGTCTCAGAGATGAACATCCAAAAATAATCACAAGTCATTTTATTCCACAATTATCTGCCAATACACCTTAAAAGGTTTTCTGAATAAATTTACATTTTCTTTGCCATTATTACAATTCATAAATATACATAAATCTGGTACATCAAAAGTTGAAGCCTAGCCTATTGGTAGTTCCTACCTCAGCTACAGCGACATCAATGCCTATAGGAAGCTGCGGAACGTTTCCTATCCGCTCGCGAATTGGGAGCTTGGTCATGTTCGTCTTGTCTATCTGATGTTGTGTGATGAAAGAAGAACGCAAGGGTGAGCAGCAAGCCCACCAAAAAAATAATATTTATAATGATTAACAATATATGAGCCTTTTCATAGTACTCATGAAAGTCTTGGTCAAAAGAAATGAACCAAATTTGATATTTTAATGCGATGAAGTCGCAAAATATTCAGTATATATACATATATACTTTTCAAAATCTTGGAAGTCCTCTTCCATGTATAATATACACAAAGTTCCAGTTTATAACTGTATAAAAAATATCGTTGCAAGGTGATCTCATATATCTAACCTTGTCTCAACGTTTTTCTGAAAGCCTTTGTCATTCATAAGACAACCATTAACTAGATATAAGTTTAAAAGGTGAAGTTACAAGATACTCCAATATACTTATATCTTTTCCAAATACTACTTGAACTACCACCGTTCAAGTTATAAATAGTTTCAAAAGTTCATCACATAGATGAGACTACAAGACCAGATTTGAATATATTAAATCTTTTAAAATATCATCAAAATAAAATGAGTTACGAGATACTTCATTTGATGCAAACATCATTTTGAAAACTTGACCCTGCCAACACTCAACAATCGCCCAACCGTAGCCTTTCTATCGAAGTGCTCTGGGTAGTGTTGCAGAAATATCCAATTGGATGATGAACTCATTACGGGAGTTTGCCGCGCCAGGAAGACCACTTACGATGATCAGTCGTAGTAGTACAACCCCACCCTTTTCTACATGTAGAGGAGAACCTGTCGGATTTACTTGTCAACCGAACACTGAACTCCTAAGGAATGGACCGCCTTAGCGGAACTTCCAGGCCATTTGGGCCAATATAATAAGGCTGGGCCGGCGCTACTCGACCACTTACGCCACTCCTAGTTCAGATGAAATCCATGACTCTGAAACGTAAAGCTCGTCCCCACTTTCCCCAAGTAGAAACTTGTTGATACGGCTCCACCAAGGAGTCGTATCTAGTTGGAAAGGAAAACTCACCGATATTTCCCAGGCGATGCCTGTTAATGGATTAACTTGTTCCAAGAATTTTACTTCCCGAGTGTTGGGTAAGTAATCAAAAACTCTTTTATCAAGACAACAACCTTGTTGCGAATATAAAATACACCACAGAGCCGGATCCCTCAGGTTTTGAGCGAGTATTTAAATCCCCTTCGAAAGGAGGATCTTAAATATAAAAATGAGTTTTGGGATCCGCTCTAACTTTTGAAAATCATTTTAAAGACTTGAAAACACTTTAAAGAGTGTTTGGAATAATGCTGATTTAATAAAGTAAATCAGTCTCAATATAAAGAAATACCTGAATATTATTATTTAAATAATATTCCCATAAAGAATAATTGAGGTAGAAGTTGGAAAACTTATACTTGAAATGAATAATAAATAACCAAAGATATACGAAAGTACGATCTTTATTTGAATAATCGAAAATAAGTTTGATTATCGAACTTTATTCTTTAATAAAATAAAGAATATTATTTAATAAAATGAGCGGAGTCATAAGTCCTCGAATGAATATTCAAAATAATATTCATTAATAAAATAAAGTTATCGAATAAACCTTATTCGATTAATAGTTTTGAAAACTATAACCATATATATATATAAATATATATATATATAAAATCTACTCGGGATCCTCGACTCCCGATTTTAGAAAATGTTTTCACCTTTGGGTCCATATACTAAGGGTATATGCAAATTACCGATATTCTCTAGCATAGGTATTATCAACTGAACCAACAGATATATATGGCAAGAATACGAAACAGGCATGCATATGTACCATATCACATGCTACAATATATCGCAAGAATTTGCTAATATAACCATCATGCATCTATTACAAGATAATGCATATACAAGTGTATACATCACAACAACAGTATAACGGATAGAAAACTTGCCTGAGCGACTGGGGGTGATAAAAGGCTCGGGACGAGTCTGGTAACCTATAAACAACAAGTAAGTTGGAATTAAACCAAAGTCACTTGTAAATCTATACTTTAACTAACTTAGACTCTAACGCTTGTTTTGCGCTTACTGATTCTCTTAAGTCACTCGAGTACCCTCGGCTCCACTATTTTTAATAAATTAACCATTACGAGTTTTAAGGCGATTCTTTCGCGAGTATCTTATCAACTGCCTAACACACTTACCATAATTGTTTCATACTTCAATTAGTCCTTTAAGGTCTTTAACCTAGGTTTCAAAGTAAGGTGAGGGAAAAGTTTCGTTTGCAAAACGCCGTTACTTAAAACGGTCGTTTCTCCTAAACCGTGCATCGGAATCAAACGAACTACATATCAAAACGAAGCTCGTAACATGCACTATCTAAACATGGCAATGGTCAAAATCTAGCAGGGGGTTCTCGGGTCCTAATGTTATGAACAAAAGCAGTCTAAAGTAAATCGGACATTACGACGGCTATGTTTACGCGATTTCCCAAATTTATACCATTCCAAATCCACCACAATTCAACCCCAATTCACAACCCAATCAAAACTCCATCCAAACTATATTACAACAGCCCCAAATCAACTCATTATAATCAATTTACTTAATCCTAAAACTTGAATTTAAACTATACTACATTCTTTAACCAAATCATAAGATTTCAACAATCCATTCACCACCATTCCAACCCAACTCTAAACCAACAATCACTAAGCTACTCTAATACCATATCAACCAAAATCATCCTAATATACAAAGTAAGGCTAGGGTTTGGAGATGATATACCTTCCTTGAAGTGGTGTGAGTAGCTAGGAAGCCTTAGGAAGCCTTGAGGAGTCTTAGGAATGCTTGGATCTTAAAGGAAAAGCAAGAAAAATCAAGTTAAAAACCTTGAAATCACTATTCATTGTCTTCTTCATTGATTTATTGGAGAAGATAGAGAATGAATTGGATGCTTAAACTCATAATATAGCCATAACTATGCATATGGAATACTAGGGAATTATCTTACCAATTTAGGAAGCTTGAATCTTGGATTTTGAAATTCTTGCTTCTTAAAAAATGAAAAAGCCGAGAGCAACTCTTGGTTGAATGAAAGAAATGATTTTGTGTTTTGCTTTGATTTGTTTTGGTTGGTTGTTTTTGTTTTGTTTTGGTTAATTACCTTATTAACCTTGAACTTTGTGTGGTTCTACTTCAACCACATCTCCTTCCTTCCCATGTCATGCTTATGTCATGCTATGATATCATCTTTCCCTCTTTGTCCTCTTCTCATTGGTTGGATGACATCCTCCCCTCTAATCTCTTTGATTAACTTCCTAATTGCTTGCCTAATGACCGCTGATCTGTTATACGGTTCGCTTAACTTTCGTTTTCGTTTATCGTTTGAGGGATCATACCCGGGATCTTATTACTTAGGTTTCCTTAACCTTTCTCAATATATTAAATTCCTTTTATGATCCTCTCTTATACTCCTTTAATTTAAATCCTTTTTATCCTGTTACCTCATACTCAATTCTTTCCGTATCTAGTGGATTTCCGGGAAAAATCAAAGTGTTCGGAATTGGATTCTGACGATCTTTACATACACTTATATACCATATAGAGTACTAATAAAATCTCAGAATATCCATAACAGAACCCCTACATAGTGTGGCATGAAAAGTTTTCTCATTCAGCAAAAACACTATTCATAAGGGTTTCAAAAATTTCCAAAAATTGGGGTTATTACAAAATGCAAGACTGATAAGACACTGAAAGGAAAGGATGATGAAAAGGATGACCAAGGAAACTCTGGAATGGGTAGAGGTTATAGTCAAGGTAGAGGTTTCACATCAAAAAAAGCTGAAATCACAAGTCACAGGACAAGTTCTGATACTGGGAAAAGAATTAGTTCTGCTACTGGTAAAAGGATAAGTTCTGATAAACTTTTAGATCTTGATGAAGAAATGTCAAGACAGTTATTTCTTCAGGAAAATCCAGGAATGGACTTGGAGAGTTTAATGGTAGAAGAAGCCAGACTTAAATCAGAAAAAGTCACATCTAAATCTGAAGCTTCTGGTAAAAAGATACTTCTAAAACTCAAAGGCATTGTGATAAAAGAAAGGACAAATGCTGAAGCAACATTGGCTAAATCACAACCGCAGATAGATCCAAGATCTAAGGGTAAAGAAAAGGTTGGTGAACCTATCAAGGTTTATGTGCCTCCTGAGAATGAAGAAATCACTGATGAAAAGGATGATCTTCCTCTGACTTCAAGAAAAGTTCTTAAAACAACCTCTGACATGGCTCAAGTTGTTCAGAGTCAAGATATAGTAAGTTCTGATATTCCAAAGAAGCAAGTAACCTCTGACACAGCTCAAGTTAACTTGATATCAGAAGATAGACCAAAGACACTCCTACCAGGATTCACTAAAGTAAAATAGACTCAACCTTTGAAGACTGCTGCAAGTGGTTTTGAAGCAAGAGTAGTTACTGGAAATGAAGCAAGAGATAAAACTGGATTGGGAAGTGCTGATGAAAGAAGAATATAGAACACTACCAATGATCCAACTTCCTTGAGTGAACCAGGTATTGGAGCAACTCCTGAGAGATTGAATCAACTAGAATCTGTACAAATGGTTTACCATACCTACTTGAAAGAATACATCTTGTTGTACTTCATGACAGATGGTAGGGTTTATCATATAAGGCAAAATGCCATTCCATTGAAGTATTTTGAATAATTGGAGCATGTACTATTCTTACTTCAAGTGGATGACAGATTGACATGAAGTGCTGCAAACTATTTGAAGGATCAGATTCAGAGACAGAAAAGACTTTATTCTATTAAGTCTGACAGCACATATGTTCCAAAGTACAGAGATCACAAGGGTGATATGGTTGAAATGAAGCCCAACACTGCTAAAATTATAACTACCTTTCTAGGTTACAGGGCTGTGGAATTCAATCTTGAGTCTGATAAAGCTTATTTGATCAGACTGGATCAGGATATAAAAAAAGCAAAGATTAATGATCTCATGGCTGTAATTTTTCAAATTGGTGAAGATAATGCAGAGCTTAAAGATGCTAAAAGGAGGATGATTGATGAACTTAGATATGCTGAGAGATGTTTGTTGAAGAACTATCTCAGAACAACTCCTGACATCAGAGAGATCAGAAGATGAAGCCAAGTCAAGATCTACAACTGATTAAATTTTGATATTTGTACAGATTGAAGTTGTTATCAGAAGTTAAATATTGGTAAAGCTTTAAGAACTGTAAGTTGTAGTTATCTAGTCTAATTCTCATGCATTTGTACTTAATGTTTTTGACATCATCAAATATCTGTTAAACTTGTATATTATGCTAATTTACAAGTTGGGGGAGATTGTTAGATATATTTGATAATGTCATGGCTAATATGATTTATGTTTAGTTTTCTGATCTTACTTTAACAGGATAAATCAGTACTTACTGGAAGTCAGGACTTAAGGATATCAGTACTTATATTATCAGGAGATAATCATCAGAAGATGGATATCAGAACTTAAGTGCTGAAGGATGTTCAGATAAGGACAGTAGCTGATTAAAGAAAAGAAGATCGAGATAAACATAAGAAGAGATATGCATGAAGAAGGAATTCTATGAAGAATAGAATACTTGGAAGAAAAGATATCTGATTGATATATTTTAGGAAGCAGAATTATATTCCATATCAATTAGCGATTATCTTGTAACTGTGTAGTAAATAAACACAGATATAGGGTTTACACTAAAAGTGTTATCATATTCGAGAAGATTATTCATTCTAACCCTAGCAGCTCTCGTGATATTTGTTCATCACTGAGAGGTAACAGTTCATACTGTAACAGAGTTTATTGTTTCAATAAAGTTTGTTTTCTGTTACTTGAAATATTAAAAGTCCAATTTGATTGTATTTTACACTGTATTCACCCCCTCTACAGTGTGTGTGACCTAACATACTTTAATACGTATTTTTCGGTTTTTCGAAATAATGAAAGATTGGTATTTAATTTACGGTCAAAATTGAGTCAATTTGATCACAAAAAGTCAAACAGGACAGATAAATTGGGACGGAGGGAGTAATATTTATGGAGTGGAATTATTAGGTGTCTGGGGTGAAAAACCAAAAAACCCAATTAGGGGCAAATGTTCAAAATGCTGACTGGCGAGATATTCTTCCTAAAATACCTATTGAATACGCATCCGGGAGATGCATGTTCAATTTTTTAAAAAATTAATATTTACATTTGTCTTTTATTGAGTACGCATTCTTGTGCTATATCTTTATTTTTTAAAACGAAATACATATTCTTAAAACGCGTACTTTTTTGCTACATTTTAAAAAATTGAACACGCATATATATATAATGTATAGTGAGCGAGTATTTTTTGGTGGATGAAAGCCAATAGTGTATTTTGGGCTTTTTTTCCCGCTAATAATAAAAGATTGTTAGAGATGCACAAAAGACCCACAGACCCGGATTTTGACCGAGCCTTAAAAAGCCCGGACTTTGACCGGGCTGGGCTGAGCCGGTCTTTTCGAAAATCTCAGCGCCCGTTTGGGCCCTCGATACGAGCCTCACCGGGCTTTTTTTCGGGCCGGATCGGATCGACCTGGGTTTTTTTCTAATTTAAATCGGATCGAGTTTATTAGAGATTCTGAAGACTACGTATGTTAGCAACTAGATCATCGTAAAAATGTATTAGTTTGCATGAAATATTTTATAAAAATATTATTTCATTGAAAACATTTAAGTTCGGGAAAAAAAATATGTTTATAGAATAATATATTTTATCAATGTTATCACAATATATATAGTGTACTTACTATTTTTCTTTCATTAGTCATGCAATAAAGCATATAAATTGTTAGGAATATGTGTATTAGTTTGATGATAAGTTAAACAAAACACTCAAGTAGAAATCTAGTGTTTGTAGCCTCAACGGATAAGACCATTCTGGCTATCCGTTGATGGAGTAGCTTTACTTAGAAATAAGTTTAGTATTGTAGCACATTTTAGTTTCTGTATTTAAGTTATAATTCTTAGATGTTGTGGGAAATTATAAGTCATGTTGACTACTAGTGGATATGCAAATAGGTGGGCTAATTATAAATATTTCATGCCTTGTAATTTTATATAAATGAAGTAGTATCAACTAATAAATTAAAGGCCTTCAACGGATGAGAAACAAAGCCTCAACGGATGTCTCTAAAGCTTAAATGGATAACATCCATCAACGAATGGGTGCATCAACGGATAAAGCTTCAACTGATAAAGCATCAACGGATGAGTGCATCATCGGATAAAGCCATCAATGGATGAAAGCTTCAACGGATGCTCTGTTCAATAGCAGTTGATAGTGACAATTCATAAGCTGACAGAGGCACATGGGTTGACAGAGACAATTGGAATGAGGTAGCCTCTTGGAGGAATCAAGAAAATGCAGCATTTCCATTCTGGTGCAAATAATAAAGTATTCAAAGATTCACAGATTATCCTAGATTGCATTGGATAGAGAAATGAAGAAGAAACATGTGAAGAACCTTTTTAATTGTATTTGTATTTTTGTCTTCACTTGTAAAACTTGGTGATATATAAACCAAGTTGCAGCTAGTAATTAGAGTGTGAATATTTCTAGAGCTGTTTAGAAAATTCCTAAGAGAAAATCATCTAGTTTGTACTAGGACGCAGCTGTGATCAATTCTTTGAATCACAGATTTTCTGAAATACACATCTCTGGTGGAACAACTAATCCACCAGAAAAGTTTTTGAAGCCTTTGTGTTCTTTACATTTGTGTCTTGAATATAAATCTGTCTGCACCTGCTCAAAGCAATTCACACACAACTGTTCATCAAAACACTTAGCCTTTGAAACTGCTCAAAACTTGAAAAAGTTTTGAGATTTACATTCAACCCCCCTTCTGTAAATCTCATTGTTAGTTCCTTGGGAATAACAATTGGTATCAGAGCAAGCTCTTAACTTACAAAGAGTTTAAAGATCTATTCTACTAACATCATGAGTAAGAAGGATATTGGTGTAAAGATTCCAATCCTGGAAAGAGATAATTATCATCACTGGAAAGTGAAGATGCATCTACATCTTCTCTCTCAAGATGAAAGCTACATCAACTGCATTGAATATGGTCCTCACATCCCTCACAAGGTGGCCACAACTGCAACTGCCACAGTTGCTGTTGGACAGTCTATTCCCAAGCCAAAAGTAGAATCGACTGATGAAGATATTGAAGAGGTTCACAAGGACAAAAAAGCCATGAACATTCTGTTTAATGGCCTAGATCAAGATATGTTTGATAATGTCATTAACAGCCAAACTGCTAAGGAAATTTGGGATACTATGCAACTTATCTATGAAGGTACTGAACAAGTTAGAGAAAACAAAATGCAGCTTCTCATTCAACAGTATGAATACTTTCATTTTGAAGAAGGAGAATCACTAAATGATACCTTCAATAGATTTCAGAAACTGTTGAATGGATTGAAGCTGTATGACAGAATGTACCAAGTCAAGGATTCCAACTTAAAATTTCTGAGGTCTCTACCAAAGGAATGGAAGCCTATGACTGTTTCACTAAGGAATTCTCAGGATTATAAGGACTTCACACTTGAAAGATTATATGGAATTTTGAAGACCTATGAACTTGAGATGGAGCAAGATGAGTTGTTGGAAAAGGGAAAGAGAAAAGGTGGATCAGTTGCACTTGTAGCTGACAATGAGAAGACTGAAGCCAAGAATGAAGAAAAGACAATGCCAAGTCTCAAAATTGGCACAAGCAAATCAGAATCAAGCAAGGGAAAAGGAGCAAGTAGCTGAGGTTGAAGATAGTTCCAGTCAAGATGATTCTGATGATGTTGATGAACATCTGGATTTTCTGTCCAGAAGGTTTGCAAAGATGAAATTCAAGTAAAATGCTAGATTCACTAAGTCAAACAAGAACATGGTGGACAAATCTAAGTTCAAATGTTATAACTGTGGCATAAGTGGACACTTTGCAAATGAGTGCAGAAAGCCAACTTCTGAGAAGAAGAAATTTGAGCAAGTGGATTACAAAAAGAAATATTTTGATTTGCTCAAACAAAAGCAAAGAGCTTTTCTGACTCAGGATGAATGGGCAGCGGATGGAGCCAATGAAGATGATGATATGGAATATGTCAACCTAGCCCTGATGGTTAATTTTGATAAAAATGAAACTAGTTCATCAAGCAACCAGGTAATCACTACTGACCTCTCTCGGCTTTCTAAAATTGAATGTAATGAAGCTATAAATGATATGTCCAATGAATTATATCAATTGTGTGTTTCCCTTAAATCACTAGCTAAAGAAAACACAAGAATTAAAGAGAATAATTTGTTTTTAAGTGATAGGAATGTTGTGTTAGAGGGTAAGGTAATTGAGCTTGAAAAAATTAAAATCAAATGCTTATCTGTTGAGAGTGAACTAGAAGAATCTGTTAAGAAAGTAGAAATTCTTTCTAAATAATTAGAATGTGAGCAAGATGTAATCAAGGCCTGGAAAACATCTAGGGATGTTAGTGCTCAGATTGTCAAGGTTCAGGGAATTGAATCACTCTGTGAGAATGCCTGGAAGAAAAATAAAAAGGAAGTAGAATTAATTGATGGATTGTCAACGGATGTGGAATCAACGGATGATGAAAGTTATCCGTTGAAGGAAGAAAAGGAGCATTCGTTGAAGGCTCATTAATTAAAACAGGCAAATGATTCTAAAAAGAACAATTTGAAAAATCTCAATAAGAAATTTGGTTCAACTTCCAAGAACTTTGTCAAAGAAGAAGCTAGCACATCCAAAGATGCCAGTAAGGTGAATATAGGACACATGACTTTAGATCAATTGAAAAATAGGCTTAAGTTGGTTGAGGATAGAAAGGAAACCAAAAGGAAATCTAATAGAAATGGGAAGGTAGGGATTAACAAACACAACAATTACACACCTGATAAGTATGCTCCTAGAAAAAGTTGTGTGCATTGTAAAAGTGTTAATCATCTATCTGCTAACTGCAAGTCTGTTAAGAATGCTCCCATGCCTTTAACTCCTTCCATGCCTAACATGTCTATGTCACCTCTGCATGTTATGCCTGTTATATCTCAACAGAATCCTCATGCATATTTTGCAAACAGGCCATATGTTAATAATCCTTATTATGCTGCATTCAGTATGCCTCAAATGCCATACAACATGCCTATGTGGAATAATATGTTTGCGCAATCTATACCTTATCAAATTCAACCAAATCTGCTAAATGATTCTGTGACTAACTCTACACTTCAACCAACTACATCAGAGACCAAGGTTGACCCAAAGTTACCTAAGTCAAAAGATGCAGGAAGTATGAGGTCTAGGAAAAAGACTAACAAGGCTGAACCCAAGGAAACTTGGGTACCAAAATCAACTTGATTTGATTTTGTTGTGTGCAGGGAAAAAGAAGGAATCTATGGTACTTGGACAGTTGTTGTTCAAGGCACATGACAGGAGATTTCACCCTGCTCACAGAGTTCAAGGAGAGAGCTGGCCCTAGCATAACCTTTGGAGATGACAGCAAAGGGTTCACTATGGGATATGGCTTGATTTCAAAAGAAAATGTCATCATTGACGAAGTTGTATTAGTTGATGGTCTCAAACACAATCTATTGAGCATCAGTCAACTATGTGACAGAGGGAATACTGTTTCCTTCAATTCTGAAGCCTGTGTTGTCACAAGTAAGAAGGACAACAAAGTGGTTCTAACTGGAGTTAGAAAAGGGAATGTGTACTTGGCTGACTTCAACTCTACAGATGCAGAATCAATTACTTGTCTTTTCAGCAAAGCAAGTCCAGATGAAAGTTGGCTATGGCACAAGAAGCTGTCCCATTTGAATTTCAAGACAATGAATGATCTAGTCAAAAAGGACTTAGTTAGAGGAATGCCTCTAATGGAATTCTCAAGGGATGGACTGTGTGATGCTTGTCAGAAAGGAAAGCAAAAGAGAGCATCATTCAGTAAGAAGCTTGAATCAGTAATTGATGAACCATTACAACTACTACACATGGATCTTTTTGGACCAGTCAATGTATTGTCAATTTCAAAGAAAAGATATTGCCTAGTGATTGTAGATGATTTCTCAAAGTTTTCATGGACCTACTTTCTTGGATCAAAGGATGAAACCAGTGAAATCATTATCAATCACATCAAGCAAGTCAACAATCATCCAGATTTCAAAGTAAGGAATATCAGGAGTGACAATGGAACTGAGTTCAGGAATTCTACCATGAGGTTGTTCTGTGGAGAAAATGGGATCATGCATGAGTTCTCAGCTCCAAGGACTCCACAACAGAATGGTGTGGTGGAAAGGAAGAACAGATCACTAATTGAAGCTGCAAGAACAATGCTTGAAGAGTCAAATCTCCCAATATATTTTTGGGCTGAGGCTGTTAACTGTGCATGTTACACTCAGAATATTTCTCTAATCAATCAGGCAAAAGACATGACTCCCTATCAATTGTTCAAGAGAAGAAAACCAACCTTAAACTTTCTTCATGTCTTTGGTTGTAAATGCTACATTCTAAGGAATCAACATGATCACAAAGGGAAGTTTGATGCAAAGGCTGATGAAGGGATATTTGTTGGTTATTCTGCTGGAAAATCATATAGGGTTTATAATCTAAGAACCAACATTGTTATGGAATTTGTGCATGTTGCGTTTGATGATAAAAAGATTGATGGACTAACAGATGAGGGACATCATGAAGGACTCAAATTTGACAACATTGAGATATATTGTGATGATAATGAAGATGATAATGATGAAGAAGGCACCTCGAAAAGGATTCAAAATCTGCCTTTGGATAATGCACAAAATGCTGCATCAGTTGAAAGTCATAATTCAGCATCCGTTGATAGAAGTAATGCAGTATCCGTTGAAAGACAAAGTGCATCATCCGTTGAAGTACATAATGAAGCATCCGTTGATCATAGTCTATCAACGGATAATCAATTTACTTCATTAGTTGATAGAACTCCCAGTTCTTTTCAAAGGATCAGTAACTCAGGGGGAGTTTTAACCGATTTACACTCTATCTCACATCATGAAAATACTGAGGCAACCTCATCTAGAGCCAATCTAGCACCTCAAAGGAAATGGACCAAGAATCATCCTTTTGAATTAATCATTGGTGATGCAACATCTAAGGTGCAGTAGTTTTCTATCACAGGAGGAACCTAAGAGAGTGGAAGAAGCTCTATTGGATCCAGATTGGATTTTAGCAATGTAAGAGGAGCTAAACCAATTTGAGAGGAACAAGGTATGGAAGCTGGTACCCAAGCTAAAGAACAAGAGCTCTATTGACACAAAATGGGTATTCAGAAACAAGATGGATGAAAATGGCATTGTCATAAGGAATAAAGCTAGATTGGTTTCCAAGGGCTATTCTCAACAAGAGGGAATAGATTTTGACGAGACATTTGCTCCAGTTGCAAGACTTGAAGCCATCAGAATCTTTCTAGCCTATGCAGCCCATACCAATTTCAAAGTCTATCAAATGGATGTCAAGAGTGTATTTCTGAATGGAGAATTGGAGGAAGAAGTTTATGTAAGCCAACCTCCAGGATTTGAAGATCCAAACTTTCCAGACTATGTGTATTATCTGTTGAAAGCACTCTATGGACTCAAGCAAGCACCTAGAGCCTGGTATGCGACTTTGTCAAAATTTCTTCTAGATAATTACTTCACAAGAGGTACTGTTGATAAAAATCTTTTCTTTAGAAATGTTAATGACTCTACAATACTTGTTCAAATCTATGTAGATGATATTATATTTGGTTCTACAGATGATAAGCTTTGCAAAAAGTTTGTTAAGTTAATGCAAAGTAAATATGGAATGAGCATGATGGGAGAGTTAGCTTATTTTCTTGGTTTACAAGTTAAACAAGTTAGTGGTGGAATTTTCATTAGTCAAACTAAATATATTTATGATCTTTTAAAGAAGTTTGACTTAATGGATTGTTCATTTGCAAAAACTCCCATGGCCACTGCCACCAAGTTTGAATTAAATAAGGCTAAAAAGTCTGTGGACATTACAAGTTATAGAGGCATGGTTGGCTCACTTCTATACTTAACTGCTAGTAGACCTGATATAATGTTTTCTACATGTCTCTATGCTAGATTTCAAGCTGACCCTAAAGAATCTCACTTAGTAGCTATTAAAAGAATTTTCAGATATCTCAAAGGGACTCCAAATCTAGGAATTTGGTACCCTAGAGAGTCTGGTTTTGATCTAATTGGCTACTCAGATGCAGATTATGCAGGTTGCAAAATAGACAGGAAAAGTACAACTAGCACCTGTCAATTTCTAGGGAATAAGCTTGTGTCATGGTTCAGCAAGAAGCAAAATTTTGTTTCTACATCAACAGCTGAAGCTGAGTACATTGCTGCTGGTAATTGTTGTGCACATATATAGTGGATGAGGAATCAACTATTTGACTATGGGCTAAATGTTGACAAAATTCCAATATTCTGTGACAACACAAGTGCCATTGCCATTACTGAAAATCCAGTACAGCACTCAAGAACCAAGCACATTGACATCAAGTACCACTTCATAAGGGAACATGTGATGAATGGTACAGTGGAACTTCATTTTGTTCCAAGTGAAAAGCAGATTGCAGACGTATTTACCAAGCCACTTGATGAATCAACATTCACAAGATTAGTAAGTGAGCTAGGTATGCTTAATTATTCATAAATTCATGTCCTTATTATAATTTGTTTTGTAGCCCGAAATGAATTTGTTACAAGAACAAAGTTGGCTTTAAGTAAGATTATCCTATCAATGGATATTCCCTATCCGTTGAAAGCCAAAATTGTTCTATCAACGGATATTCATTATCCGTTGAAAGACAAATACATTTCTGGTAATTTTATCCTTCAACGGATAAAACTGTGTTAATATTCAACGGATAACTGTTTACCTCATCCGTTGAAGTGTCACATCAGTTATTTTAAGTAAGTCACAGTCATTGATTCTTTTACTTAACCGTTGATACATATATATATACACAGTTGTATGTATTTGTATTAAAGGCAGTTTTTAGAATTCATACAGTTTTCTTTATTCTCAAACGGCTGTAATTTACTTAAAAATATTGTTTAATCATTCTCCTTATGTTTTAATTTGAGAAAGTATAAAAGCTCTTTGAATTCTTATTTTCACTTTACGCTTTCTTGCAATTTTTCAAAAGCTTTTACTCTCTTTCTCTCCCAAAACTCTCAACTTTTCTCTGCAACCTCTACCCACTACAATGGCACCAGTAGTAAAGATAATGTCCCAGTCTGGATTTGTCTATGAGAAAAACAATTTCGTAGCTTTGGTGGAAAAGAATGAAGCCCACTCAGATTATCACAAGATGATGAACTTCATCAAAAACTACAAACTAAGCTATGCAATGCTGGAAGCCCCAACTATTTACTATGAGGTAATTGAGGAGATTTGGACAACTACAGAGTTCAACCCCACTGATATGACCATCACTTTCTCTCTCAAAGGTAAAGAATACTGTATTAATTGTGATGATATACAGTCCTGTTACAAACTACCTGAGAATAATGCCATGATACCACACACTGATAATGATGTATCTAGCATGTTACATTCCATAGGCTATTCTTTTGATTCTGCTAGTTTAGGGAGTATTAGAAGAAAAGGCCATAGGAAAGAATGGAGTTTTCTTGGTGATGCCTTTATCAAGGTTTTCTCTGGGAAAATTAGTAATTTTGATGCAATAACTTCATCTCTTGTTAATATGCTCTATATGCTAGTTTCTGATAGGTATTTTAATTTTAGCAATTATGTTATGCTAGAATTGGGTACCAGGTTAGGTAACAAAGCTAATAGACCTCATAACATCTACTATGCTAGATTCTTTATGTTATTGGCTAACCATGTTGCTGAAGGTTTGGTCATAACCAATGAGAGTAATAAACTCAAGTGCTGTGTAACACCCCCAGATCCGGGGTCGGGGATCCGGGTCGTCACGAGTTCCATTTCCCTTAATAACACCCAATCTTAATAATTACTCAACTACTCTGTACTGTGACCCCACAATAAACACACACACCACACGTTATAGTCTCAGAGATGAACATCCAAAAATAACCACAAGTCATTTTATTCCACAATTATCTGCCAATACACCTTAAAAGGTTTTCTGAATAAATTTACATTTCTTTGCCATTATTACAATTCATAAATATAAATAAATCTGGTACATCAAAAGTTGAAAGCCTAGCCTATTGGTAGTTCCTACCTCAGCTACGGCGGCATCAATGCTTCTAGAAAACTGCGGAACGTCTCCTAATCGCTTGCGTTCTGTTCATCTTTTCTATCTGTTGTTGTGTGATGAAAGAAGAAAGCAAGGGTGAGCAGCAAGCCCACCAAAATAATATGTATAATGATTAATAGTATATGAGCCTTCTCATAGTACTCATGAAAGTCTTGGTCAAAAGAAATGAACCAAGTTGATATCTTAATGCGATGAAGTCGCAAAATATTCAGTATATATACATATATACTTTTCAAAATCTTGGAAGTCCTCTTCCATACATAATATACACAGAGTTCCAGTTTATAACTGTATAAAATATTGTTGCAAGGTGATCTCATATATCTAACCTTGTCTCAACGTTTTTCTGAAAATCTTTGTCATGCATAAGATAATCATTTACTAGATATAAGTTTAAAAGATGAAGTTACAAGATACTCCAATATACTTATATCTTTTCCAAATACTACTTGAACTACCACTGTTCAAGTTATAATTAGTTTCAAAAGTTCATCACGTAGATGAGACTACAAGACCAGATTAGAATAGATTAAATCTTTAAAATATCATCAAAATAAAATGAAGTTACGAGATACTTCATTTGATGCAAACATCATTTTGAAAACTTGACCCTGCCAACACTCAATAATCGCCCAGCCGTAGCCTTTCTATCAAAGTGCTCTGGGTAGTGTTGCAGAAATATCCAATTGGATGATGAACTCATTACGGGAGTTTGCCGCGCCAGGAAGACCACTTACGATGATCAGTCGTAGTAGTACAACCCCACCATTTTCTACATGTAGAGGAGAACCTGTCGGATTTACTTGTCAACCAAACACTGAACTCCTAAGGAATGGACCGCCTTAGCGGAACTTCCAGGCCATTTGGGCCAATATAATAAGGCTGGGCCGGCGCCACTCGACCACTTACGCCACTCCTAGTTCAGATGAAATCCATGACTCTGAAACGTAAAGCTCGTTCCCCCTTTTCCCCAAGTAGAAACTTGTTGATACGGCTCCACCAAGAAGTCGTATCTAGTTGGAAAGGAGAACTCACCGATATTTCCCAGGCGATGCCTGTTAATGGATTAACTTGTTCCAAGAATTTTACTTCCCGAGTGTTGGGTAAGTAATCGATTCATTTAACAAAACAGCAACCTTGTTGCGAATATAAAATACACCACAGAGCCGGATCCCTTAGGTTTTTGAGCGAGTATTCAAGTCCCCTTAAAATGGAAGATCTTGAATTTGAAAACAAGTTTTGGGATCCACTCTACCTTTTAAATTCATTTTGAAGACTCGAAAACATTTTTAAGAATGTTTGGGGTAAAGCTGATTTAATGAAGTAAATTAGTCCCCATTATATTTAGAAAATGTCTGAATATTATTATTTAAATAATATTCCCATAAAGAATAATCTTTATAAAAATAATCGAAGTAGAAGTATTAAAACTTATACTTGAAATGGATATCAAATAACCAAAGATATACTTATATGAAAGTACTATCTTTATTTGAATAATCGAAAATAAGTTTGACTATTGACACCTTATTCTTTAATAAAATAAGGAATATATTTCAGTAATAAGCGGAGTCATAATACCTCGAATGAATATTATAAATAATATTCATTAAATAAAATAAAGGAGTCATACATCCTCAAATAAATATTCAAATAATATTCAATAATAAAATAAAGGAGTCATAAGTCCTCGGATGAATATTCATAATAATATTCATTAAATAAAATAAAGTTATCGAATAAACCTTATTCGATTAATAGTTTTGAAAACTATAACCATATATTTATATAAATATATATGTATATATATACATATATACAAAATCTACTCGGGATCCTCGACTCCCGGTTTAGAAAATATTTCTACCTTTTGGGTCCCTATACTAAGGGTATATGCAAGTTACCGCTATCCTCTAGCATAGGTATTATCAACTGAATCAACAATTATATATGGAAAGAATATGAAACAGGCATGCATATATATACCATAGCAGCATGCTTCAATATATTGCAACATTTGCTAATATAAACATCATGCATCTATCGCAAGATAATGCATATACATATATACATCACAACAATAGTATAACGGGTAGAAAACTTGCCTGAGCGACTGGGGGTTACGAATGGCTCGGGACGAGTCTGGTAACCTATAAACAACAAGTAAGTTGGAATTAAACCAAAGTCACCTGTAAATCTATACTTTAACTAACTTAGACTCTAACGCTTGTTTTGCGCTTACTGATTCTCTTAAGTCACTCGAGTACCCTCGGCTCCACCATTTTTAATAATTTAACCTTTACGAGTTTTAAGGCGATTCCTTCGCGAGTGTCTTACCAACTGCCTAACACACTTACCATAAATGTTTCATACATTAATTAACCCTTTTTGGTCTTTAACCTATGTTTCAAAGTAAGGCGAGGGGAAAAGTTTCGTTCGCGAAACGCCGTTACTTGAAACGGTCGTTTCTCCTAAACCGTGCATCGGAATCGAACGAACTACATATCAAAACGAAGCTCGTAACATGAGCTATCTAAAAATGGCAGTGGTCATAATCTAGCAGGGGGTTCTCGGGTCAGAATGTTATGCACAAAAACAGTCCAAAGAAAATCGGACGTTACGACGGCTATGTTTACGCGATTACCAATGTTTAAACTACTCCAATTAACCACCAACCAACTCATAACCATCAATACAACAAAACTTCACCTAAACCATACCACATCAGTCCATAATCTCCAAGGTTTTCAACTCAAACAACCACAATCAAGACCTATGAACTATAATCAAGCTTCAATTACCAAAACACTTCCAAATCAAACCAAACTACTAATAATCACAATCCATGCTTCTCATTTCACAACACCAACCATTAAACTTACTAACAAATAAAGTAAAGGCTAGGGTTTGAAGTTTATACCTTCCTTGGGAGGTGTTAAGTTGCTAGGAAGCCTTAAGGAGCCTCCTACAAGCTTGATCTTTCCAAAGAAATCAAGAACACAAAGTTAGGCTTTGAAGTTTCTAAAAGTCCGATTTAAAGAACTGTAAAAATGAGGGTCTTACCATGATTATTTGGACGAGACTTGTGAACAAGAGTTGTAGGCCATCTCAATACCTTTCCAATGAGCTATAGAACACAATATTTGAGTGAGAAATGAAGGAGATACAGCAGTTTTAGTGTTCTGGTTCTGTTTTGGCCGAGAGCATGAAGAACAATGCCTTGGTTTCTTTTTGATTTTGATGAAAAATGATTTGCTTGGCTTGGTTTGTTTGATTTTTGTGTTTGTTTTAGTAAATTACCTAGTTGCCCTTGATTTTGTGTGGTTAAAAAGCCATCACATCTCCTTCCTTCCCATGTCATGCTTGTGTCATCCTCATGATGTCATCCTCCCCTCCTTGTCCTCTTCTCATTGGTTGGGTGACATCATCCTCTCTAATCCCTTTGATTAACTTCCTAATTGTTTGCCTAATGACCGCTGATCTGTTATACTGTTCGTTTAACTTTCGTTTTCGTTTATCGTTTGAGGGATCATACCCGGGATCTTATTACTTAGGTTCCCTTAACCTTTCTCAATACATTATATTCCTTTTTATGATCCTCTATTATAATCCTTTAATTTAAATCCTTTTATCCTGTTACCTTATACTCAATTCTTTCCGTATCTATTGGATTTCCGGGAAAAATCAAAGTGTTCGGATTTGGATTCTGACGATCTTTACATACACTTATATCCCATATAAAGTACTAATAAAATCTCAGAATATCCATATCAGAACCCCTACATAGTGTGGCATGAAAAGTTTTCTCATTCAGCAAAAACACTATTCATAAGGGTTTCAAAAATTTCCAAAAATTGGGGTTATTACATGCTGGGCACAAGAGAAAAGGGTCCTTGCAGACCTTTTGAGAATTAAACTCAATAATCAGGTGTCATTGGTATATTTACCAATAATGAATGCACCTCAGGTAAGTGAGGTAAATACTTCTTCAACTCCCACTACTTCCAACCCCATTATTTCTTTGCCTTCAAGTGTGGCCATGGAATCTGTGTCTTTGTCCCAACAGATTCCTACCAAGGCCACCAAACCTAAAGCTTCAAAACCAAAGTCAAAGAAAACCACCTCTGTTGTTTCTGAAAAGACAACAGTTGTAACAACTACCATAAACCCTGAGGGGAGTGAACAGGGTATGAGTGGTGAGGGGAGGGGTGAACATCAAGAAACCCCCCAGGATAAGGTAGGAGAGGTGAGTGGTACCCCAGCTAGCCAAGCCACAGTTTCTCAAAAGACTGTGGTGGTTGAAAAGGATTCAAACTCATCCCTAGTTGCATCCTCCCAAAAGGGTGCAGCTATTGAAAATAGTCCCCAACCAGGGACACAGAACAAAAGAGGGAGGGATACTGAAGCCACACACTCACCTGTAAAAGCCTTTACAAGAAGAAAGAGGGTCAAAACCTTAGTTTCCACACAGGGTACACACACTGCTCAGATACACCCACATGTATCTATGCCTTCTCAAATTCAACTTGATGTGACTCCAACAAATGTGGAGTCACAGCCCCATTCTCTCAAAATTGACACACATCAATCACCAAATTCTCCATCACCATCTCTGGATGTGGACATGATATTCACATCAATTCCTGATTCTCCCTCTTTACAACTCAGGGAGGAGCCCCACTCAAATACTGGTGATCATCATCTTTTAGATGATTTGTTGGATCATCAGCCAATTCTTTCAGACTTAGTTGAAGAATCTGTGTCACCTAAATTAAAATCAATCCACACAGATTCAACAATTATGTCACTTTCAATTTCTACTTTTTTCCATCTTCAACGGATATTCCTCATCCGTTGATAAGTGGTTAATCTTCGACGGATAAACTTAACAGCAGTTATCTGTTGATACCATCAGTTCCTTAGTCTCTACACAAATAACTGAATCAATTCCAACTGTAGAAGACATGGTTACTGTACAATCACTTCTAGGATTGAGGGAAGGGAGTGAAAATTTGAGTGAGAGGCTGGGTTGCTCCCAGGCAAAAGGAGAGCTTGAGAGTCTAAATATGCATGCTATTTCTTCCAGCATGGCAAAAGAAAGTGAGAGGAGTGCCACCTTAGTAGGTGAAGGTGAGGGTGGGAGGAGTGTGAGCCAGGGGGAGCCCCTGATGCAAGAAAATAGAGAAATTGAGAGAAAAGCAGGTACAGAAGGTATAAGGGTGGATCCAGCCATTGCTAATCAGTCAATGATTGTGGATAATACTGAAAAGGAAAGACAATTTCAGCAACATTACAAAGCTGTAATTGATAACATTTCCTTGGATGTTGACACTTTTACTCATCCTGTGTCAGCCTATCAATTGTTGGCTACTCAGGGCAATGAGGAGCCAGAAAAGACTTTAAATCTAGTACATACTTCAGAATCTCTACAAAGGGATAAAGCTGCTGTTAACTTGATGCCTTCTACAGCTGGTGAGCCATCTGAAGAATTTGGAGTAAATTCTAATGATGATGACTCTGTTTCATTTGATGGAAGCATGAACTTAGGGGGAGATGAAGGCCCAAGTTCTATTCCAGATTTACCTGAATGGGCATTGACAAAGGAGTCCACACCAGGACAATTCAATGTATCCTTAGTCAAACAAATCATGTTTATCCAAAAAGCCATTCAGAACACCTCCAATGCTGGTACCAAGGCTCTTCTTCAAGCCCACCTAGATTCTCTACATCTCATGAAGTTACAGCAATTAAGACAGAATCTGAGTGTGGATGAACTCAAGAAGGATATAGCTGACTTGAAGTCCTACAATTCTGAGAAGCTGGATTCAGTCATGCCCTATGGTACCATGCAGGTGTTGTAACTGAGACTGAGAAGAGAATCAGATGCTGAAAAGAGGCTGGCCAAGTTGGAGGACAGAGTTTGTTAGTCCCTTAACAATATAGCAAGAATTACAGAAGAGGGGTTGAATACAGAAGAGGGGTTGAATGGAATTCTTGAACCTTTTTTTCGAAATAAAAATGTTCAAACTTGAATATAGATATAAGTGTTTTGATTAGCACAATGCGGAATAGAAACTTAGTTGAATCAAAATATAAGTAATTAAAAAACAAGAGTCTTTAAAAACTTTCTGGTGGATTTAAACAATTCCACCAGAGATATATATTATATATATCGAGAGAACTCTATGTGCAAGAATGCTCACAGCTGCTTACAAATTGAACTACTGAGAATAGAGGGAAATGTTAATGATTCTGCTTACAAAGATTTCTCTGTTTGTGTATCTCAGCTCTCTTATTTCTATTTGCTACGTTCTTGGTTTATATATTACCAAGATTACAAAGTCGAAAAGACTGAATAAATATAAAAACTAAGTCTTAAGCTTTGCTACTTTTCGTCCTCTATTACCCAGTTAATGGGCTTCCACAGTAGATTTGTATACATCTCGACGCCTGTGCCCTGTTGTCACTGTTCAACTGCTGTTTGAATTCTTTTTATGATCATCCGTTGGACTTTATGAACATCTGTTGGATATATGATCATCCGTCGACTTTATGAACATCCGTTGATGGCTTCATTGATCATCCACTGACTGCTATATTAAACATCCGTTGATAGTCATTTAATCATCCATCGATGGCTTTGTTAATCATCCGTCGGTAGCTATTTTGGCACTTGACTTCATTTCACTTATGCAGAATTACAAGACATCATTTATATACAAGTAATCAACCTATTCTGCATATCTAGTTAAAGTCGACATGACCTATAGGTTACTACAGAATCTATACAAAGATGTATACAGAACTGTGCTACAGACTCATTATTACATAAGCTACTCACTCGATGGATAATAAGTCATTATCCGTCGGGACTATAATGAGTTATCCGTCGGGACTATAATTCTTATCCGTCGAGTGCTACATTATTTCACTAAGTAAAATCTACTTAGATGTTTTATTTATGAAATTATCAAGTACACAACATATGCACAACAATCTCCCCCAATTTATGTCTACTGAAATTGTAGCCATAAATTAAGAGATACTTGATGATAACAAAACATCCTAATCATACATCTTTAAAGATAAGTAGATAATACTAAAAGTGCTTCAATTAATCAAAATGTACAAAGTTTGGCTCACAGTCATTTCAAGATGCTCCTCTAGCTTGAGCAGATTTTTCTAGTTTCTTGAAGGTTTGGATCTTCTTCCAAGCTTTCTGTTGTTTTCATCAATTTGATTTTGGAGCTTCCTGTGGAATTCCAGTTCATCAGATTCTGAGAGATCTAGCTTTTCTTGCATTTCCAAGAGAGTGTCATTGCTAGAGATACTCAATTGGTCTTCTAACCTGAAGAATCTTTTCACACCTTTGTCATCCATGAACTCCATCAGCCAGTAGGGCCTTAGATGCACTCTTCTCCCCGTGTATGGGATGATTAGAGTCTTTGGGAGTGCATCTTTAGCTCTAATACTCCTTAGTTCTTCAATCTTCTTCAATACTAGTCTTCTTGCAGTTACATTGAACCCAAAGTTCTTCTTGAAGGATGAATAAACTTTAATCAGTACAGCTTGACTTTCTTGAAGAATCCTGTGAAGTGGCCACTGAACCTCCCTTCCTCCTTTGTACTTGAACACTAACCTTTCAGGTAGGTTCCTGTATGCATCAATTCCCCTCACTTTATCCAGTTCATCCAGATAGAGGTTTAGATCTGAAAATTCTTTGATGTCACACAAGTACAAGTAGTCTCCCTTGTTGACTTTGGGTTGAGCTTTAACTACTGATTTGGATTTGAGAGGTGACATCTTCACTTTCTTGACTGCCCTTGACTTTGTCCTTTTTGGCTTGCTAAGGATTGGTAAACTGAAGTCAGGAATTGGTATGTTATCCCACTCTATTGGCTCATCCTTGGGCACAATAGGTTCACCATGAATATTCCTGTAGGGATCCACCACCTTTATATCTTCAAATACCACAGAGGGCTTTGATGCTTGAGTTGTAGCTGGTGTGGGTACCTTAGGAAATTGATCTTCCAATTCCTTGTCAACAATATCCAGTTTCCTTTTTGTTCTTCTAGCCAATTCTTTCTTCCTTGGGGATTTCTTCT
The DNA here is from genome assembly GCF_009905375.1 of Apium graveolens. Classification (NCBI taxonomy): domain Eukaryota; kingdom Viridiplantae; phylum Streptophyta; class Magnoliopsida; order Apiales; family Apiaceae; genus Apium; species Apium graveolens. The sequence goes on along the minus strand of NC_133657.1, from coordinate 71,470,743 downwards.
GTTCTTCAATTTGCTTCCTTGATTCAGTGGCTTCAGAAGGTTGAGAGGGAATTTGTTGAGATGAACTTACAGGCTGTAGCTTGGCTAAGATAGAAATCTGCTCTTTCTTTTATTTAGCCTTCTTTGCATCTAGAGCAGCTTGCTTCTTTTCCTGCTTTAATCTTGCCTTTTCTTCTCTCTTTGCTTGAGCAAATTGAGGATGTCCAGCTATCACACAAATTTCCTTTCCATTTCTGAATATCTTAGCAATTCTTCTTTTTGAAGCTGAATCAGCTGGATCTTTATAGAAAGCAATTGATCTTGACAGAAGCTTCTTTTCATCAGGCTTGGGTGTTTCAAACACAGTATCCAAGGGGTTCTTTAAGGATGATTTTGAATAATTTACCCTTGGTTTAAGAATCATTTCAACCTTTGGAGATTTGATGCAGGAAGATTGTCCTCTTTCCAGATAATTCATGCTCATCTCATTCACACTGATTTGCTTGACTTGAGAGTGATGGATGGTTGACTTAACTGGCTCCTTGACAAGTTCAAACTTTTTCTGTATCTCCTCATCAATCTTGTCCCAGTTGATCAAACTCAACTTCCCTTTCTTAGCAACTTTCAAGTTTGCTGCTGCTGCTTTAATTAGATCTATACCATCTGTAACTGGTGGCTTGGAGACAGCAATTGAAGGTACAATTACTTTGCTGATTTGAACTTGAAGTTTCTTCCCCTCACTTGGTCCTTTCTCCCCTGGTCCTTTCTCCCCCTTACTTGGTTCTCTCTCCCCCTTTTTGTTATCATCAAGTTGAGGAGTTAGGCCTTGTGCTTTAGCCAGTTGTATGAGAAGATTTATCTGAGACTGTTGATTTTGAAGAAGGATGGCCACAGAATTCTCAATAACTTAAACTCTATCTTCCAGCATGGCCAGCTTCTTTTCAGAATCCGATTCTCTCCTCAGTCTCAGTAATAGATCCTACATGGTACATATGGCATGACTGAATCCAGCTTCTCAGAATTGTAGGTCTTCAAGTCAGCTATATCTTTTTTGATTTCATCTACACTCAGATTCTGTCTGACTTGCTGTAGCTTCATTAGATGTAAAGAATCTAGGTGAGCTTGAAGAACAGCCTTGGTACCAGCATTTGAGCTCTTCTGAATGGCCTTTTGGATAGACATGATTTGTTTGACCAAGGATACATTGAATTATCCAGGTGTGGATTCCTTAGTCAAGGCCCATTCAGGTAGATCAGGAATAGAACTTGGGCTTTCATCTCCCCCTAAGTTCATGCTTCCATCAAATGAAATAGAGTCATCATCATTAGAATTTACTCCAAATTCTTCAGATGGCTCATCAGCTGTAGGAGGCATTAAATTGACAACAGCTTTATCCCTTTTTAGAGATTCTGAAGTATGCACCAAATTTAACATCTTTTCTGCCTCCTCATTGCCCTGAGCAGCCAACAATTGATAGGCTGACACAGGATGAGTAAAAGTGTCAGCATCCAAGGAAATGTTATCAATTACAGCCTTGTAATGTTGCTGAAATTGTCTTTCCTTTTCAGCATCATCCACAATCATTGACTCATGAGCAATGGTTGTATCCACCCTTATTACTTCTGTACCTGCTTTTCTCTCATAATCTCTCTTTTGTTGCATCAGGGTCTCACCCTGGCTCCCCACCCTCACACCCTCACCTTCACCTACTAAGGTGGGACTCCTCTCACTCACTTTTACCAATCCTGAATAAATGGGTTGCTGATTTTCACTCTTTTCCTCTCCTTTTTCCTGGGAGCAACCCAACCTCTCACTCAATACACTCTCATCTCTCAGTCCTAAGAGTGAATGTACAACCACTAAATCTTCTGCACTTGAAATAATTGAAGTTTAAATTTGTGCAGAGATACTCGACGGATAAGTGATATCCATCAAGTGAGTGGTAATGCTATCCGACGGATAACTGTTGTTAAGCTTATCCGTCGGGATACAATCACTACTCGACGGATGAGCAATATCCATCGAGAGAGTAGAAATGAATGAGATGGGAAGAGAAACTATTGTTGACTCTGTGTTGATTGAAGATATTTGAGGCACAGATGTCACAATAATATCTGAAAGAATTGGCAAGTGAGCCAACAAATCATCTAAAAGATGATGCTCACTTGTACTAGATTTTGGTTTCCCCAACAGAGTTAAAGAAGGGGAATCAGGAATTGAAGTGTTTATCATATCCACTTCCAGAGAGTTTGTTGGTGAGTATGGTGTATCAGATGCTTCTATAAATAGAGATTTTAGCTATGACTCCACATTTATTGGAGCCACATCAAACTGAATTTGAGAGAGTGCAGGGACTGTGTCTTTAGCACCAGTTTGCACTGTGTGTGTGCCCTGTGCATCCCTAGAGGTTTTAGATTTCTTCTTTCTTGTGTAAGTTTGGGGTGAGCTTGTGTCCCTAACCCTCTTGGCCTGTGCTCTTGGCTGAGAGATTTGTTTAATAACTGCATCCTTTTGGGAGGATGCAGCTAGAAGTGAGCTTTTATCCTTTTTAAGCACTGCAGTTTGTTGGGAAACTGCAGTGTGGCTAGGCTGAGATTCACTCAACTCTCCAACCTTATTCTTGGGGTTTCTTTGATGTTCACCCCTTCCCTCACCTGACTTTCCCTCCTTCACACTCCCCTCTTTTGATTTTATGGATTTTTCAACTGGCATCTTTTGAGAGATGCCAGAGGGGGTTTTTTTTGATTTAGATTTGGAAATTGTAGAGGGTTTGGAGGCTTTGGTAGGCAACTGTTTGGTCATTGGCACAGTTGTCATAGCTACTCCTGAAGTCAAAGAAATAGTGGAGGTTAGAATAGTTGTAGGGATAAATGAACTTACCTCACTTACCTGAGGTGCCTGCATTACAGGAAAATAGAACATTGGCACATCCCTGTGATGGTTGACTCTGTTCAAATCTACAATGAGTCTTCTCTCTTGAACCCAACAAGCCAGTTTGTTGTTTGGGTTCTCAAGCACAATTTCTTGACAAAGGTGGTTAGCCAATAACATGAAAAATCTAGCATAATACACATTCTTACCTCTTTTAGCTAACTCGCCTAGTTTAAAACCTAACTCAAACAAGACAAGGTCACTAAAATTATAAAATTTATCTGTAACTAGCATGTATAGCATGTTAAACATAGAAATATTCACTGAATCAAAATTACTGACTTTTCCAGATAAAACTTTAGTAACTACATCACACAAGAAACTCCACTCCTTCCTAAGACCCAATCTCCTAATATCACTTAATTTAGTGGTAGGAAGTGCATAATGCATGGAATTAAGCATATTGATAATATCAGTGTCATTGTGTGGTGAAGTCACATTATTATCAGGAATTTTGAAACATGCTTTTATTACATCATTGTTGATACATAACTCATTACCTTTGATGGTTAGAGTGATGGTCTTGTCAGCAGAGTTGTAGATAGCAGTGGTCCACATCTCTTCAACAACTTCAAAGAAGATTGTGGGTGACTCTAGCATGGCGTAATTTAGCTTGCAATTCTTCACAAAGTCCATCATCTTGTGATAGTCCTCTGATTGCTGAATACCCTTATTGACCAAAGCAGTGAAGTTATTCTTCTCATAAATGAACCCAGTTTCAGACATAATCTTTACTACATGTGCCATTATTAGAGAGTTAAAGCTTGAAGAGAAAGAGAATATTTGCTTGAGAGAGAATGAAATAAAAGCAGTTGAATTTGAGAATGATAAAAGAAAACAATTGCTATGAAATAAGCTTTTATACTATCTAAAAAATAACTGATAAAAATAATAAAGCAAAGTAACTTAACCAATAGAAATTGCCTAAAATAACCATTTAAAAGTAAACAGGAAAAAAAGTTCCACCCATTATCCGTCATTTAATGCTTACAAACTGTAAGTATACTCGATGGATAATGTTCAGAGAATTAACGGCTGAGATTTAGACAATTCGACGGATGAGGATAAACTGATATTCGTCGAGACATAAAGTATTCCAGAAAAATAATTGACTTTTATTAGCAAGAAGTATATCGACGGATGACTAAACTCGATGGATAAGGGTCATCCGTCGAGATGCAAATTTTGACTTAGCCAAAATTTTATCCAAGACTTAAAAATCAACTAAATTTCTGGCTACATTACAACTTGCAAAATAACTCAGATAAATTTAAGAGTAATTAAGCATACCTAACTCACTTACCAACCTTGAAAAGGTGGATTCATCCAGTGGCTTGGTAAAGATATCTGCAAGTTGCTTTTCACTTGGAACAAAATGTAATTCGACAGTACCATTCATCACATGTTCCCTTATGAAATGGTACTTGATGTCTATGTGCTTTGTCCTTGAATGTTGTACTGGATTTTCAGTGATGGCAATTGCACTTGTGTTATCACATAAAATAGGAATCCTCTCAACTTGCAAACCATAGTCTAGCAATTGATTTTTCATCCATAAAATCTGTGCACAGCAACTGCCAGCAGCAATATATTCAGCTTCAGCTGTAGAAGTAGAAACTGAATTTTGCTTTTTACTGAACCAGGACACAAGCTTATTTCCTAGAAATTGACAAGTTCCTGTTGTGCTCTTTCTATCAATTCTACAACCTGCATAATCTGCATCTGAATAACCAGTTAGATCAAAACCAGAATCTCTAGGGTACCAAATGCCAAGTTTTGGTGTTCCCTTGAGATATCTGAAAATTCTCTTAATAGCTATCAAGTGAGATTCTCTATGATCAGCCTGAAATCTAGCACATAAACATGTAGCAAACATTATATCTGGTCTACTAGTTGTTAAGTACAGAAGTGAGCCAACCATGCCTCTATAACTTGAAATATCCACAGATTTTTCAGTAGTGTTTAGTTCAAGCTTAGTTGCAGTGGCCATGGGAGTTTTTGCAGATGTGCAATCCCTTAGATCAAACTTCTTTAAAAGATCAAAAATATATTTAGTTTGACTAATTAATATTCCATCACTAACTTGCTTAACTTGCAAACCAAGAAAGTAAGTTAGTTCTCCCATCATACTCATTTCATACTTACTTTGCATCAATTTGGCAAACTTTTTGCAAAGTTTCTCATCTGTAGAGCCAAAAATAATATCATCTACATAAATTTGAACAAGTATACTAGAGCCATTAACATTTCTGAAAAATAAAGTTTTATCTACAGTACCACTTGTGAAATGATTTTCTAAAAGGAACTTTGATAAAGTGTCATACTAGGCTCTAGGTGCTTACATCAGTCCATAAAGTGCTTTCAGAAGATAATAGACATATTCTGGAAAATTTGGATCTTCAAAATCAGGAGGTTGACTAACATACACTTCTTCCTCCAAATCTCCATTTAGAAAGGCACTTTTGACATCCATTTGATAGACCTTGAAATTGCCATGGGTTGCATAGGCTAAGAAGATTCTGATGGCTTCAAGTCTTGCAACAGGAGCAAAAGTTTCATCAAAATCTATTCCTTCTTGCTGACAATAACCCATAGCAACCAATCTTGCTTTATTCCTGATTACTATGCCATTTTCATCCATCTTGTTTCTGAATACCCACTTGGTGTCTATTGGATTCTTTCTTTTGACAGAAAGCTGCTGTATAGACATTCTTCCTGAGTTGCTCTTCTTGTTTGAACTCTAGAAGAAACATCACCAATGATAAGCTCAAAGGGGTGATCTTTTGTCCATTTCCTTTATTGAGGTAGATTATCTTTAGATGAAGAGACCTCATGATTGTCTTGATGTGTGATTGAGTTTTGATTGCTAGAAACTCCCCCTGAGTTTGTGGATCTTTGATTTGAGAAAGGGGAATTTTCTATAGATGATCTGTCTTGACCTCCTGCTCCTTTTGATAACCCGACGGATGGTGAATTTTGAGTATCGACGGATGAGGCAGGTTGTCTTCCGACGGATAACACAGATTGCCTTCCGACGGATGAAGCATTATGCAACTCGACGGATGTTGAGTTTTGTGCTTCATTGGTGGTAGATTTGTCTGCATTATCCTTAGACATTGTTTCTTGATCACTCTCATCATCACTGTCATCACTAACCATCTCTACATTGTCGAATTTGAGGCTCTCATGGTAATCTCCATCTTTCAGTCCTGCAATCTTTTTATCATCAAACACAACATGTATAGATTCCACAATAATGTTGGTACTTAGATTGTAGACTCTATATGCTTTACCAACAATATATCCAACAAAAATTCCTTCATCTGCTTTAGCATCAAACTTCCCATTTTGATCAGTTTGATTTCTCTGGATATAGCATTTGCAGCCAAAGACATGAAGAAAGTTTAGAGTTGGCTTCTTGTTCTTGAACAATTGATAGGGAGTCATGCATCTTGCTTGATTAATCAGAGAAATGTTCTGAGTGTAGCATGCAGTATTTACAGCTTCAGCCCAGAAATATGTTGGTAGTTTGGATTCTTCAAGCATTGTCCTTGCAGCTTCAATAAGTGATCTGTTCTTCCTTTCCACTACTCCATTCTGTTGTGGAGTCCTTGCTGCTGAAAACTCATACAGAATCCCATTTTCTTCACAAAATGCTCTCATGACAGAATTCTTGAACTCAGTTCCATTGTCACTCCTGATTCTTCTAACCTTGAAATCAGGATGATTGTTGACTTGCCTTATGTGATTGATGATGATTTCACTAGCCTCATCTTTAGACTTTAGAAAATGTGTCCAAGAGAACTTTGAGAAATCATCTACAATTACTAGGAAAAATCTTTTCCTTGAGATGGACAATACATTGACTGGTCCAAACAAATCCATGTGAAGCAGTTGCAAAGGCTCTTCAATTGCTGAATCAAGTTTCTTCCTGAATGATGCTTTAATCTGCTTCCCTTTTTGGCAGGCATCACACAGTCCATCCTTTGTAAACTCCACTAGAGGAATGCCTCTTACTAGTTCTTTCTTTACCAACTCATTCATGGTCTTGAAGTTTAAATGGGATAGCTTCTTGTGCCATAGCCAACTTTCATCATGACTTGCTTTACTGAGAAGGCAAGTTACAGATTCTGCTTTGGATGAGTTGAAATCAGCTAGATACACATTTCCTCTTCTCACACCAGTGAGAACCACTTTGTTGCTTTGATTATTAGTCACAACACAGGCTTCTTTGTTGAAGGTTACTGAATTGCCTTTGTCACAAAGCTGGCTGATACTCAACATATTGTGTTTGAGACCATCCACTAAGGCAACCTCCTTAATGATGACATTGTCCTTTGAAATCAAGCCATATCCCACAGTATAACCCTTGCTGTTATCTCCAAAAGTAATACTTGGGCCAGCTCTCTCCTTAAACTCTGTGAGCAGGGTAGAATCACCAGTCATGTGTCTTGAACAACCACTATCCAAGTACCAAAGATTCCTTCTGTTTCCCTGCACACATCAAAATCAAATCAAGTTGATTTTGGTACCCAAGTTTCCTTGGGTCCTGCCTTGTTAGCTTTCTTCTTCTGTTTCTTAGGTCTTATCTCATTTGACTTAGGAATTTCAGATTCTTCCTTAGTAATTTGGGTTGGACCTTTGAAACCATTCAATGCAACAGAATTATCATGCATATTATGGCTAACAGGAAATGGCATGCTTGGTGTAAACATGTTATTCCAGTAAGGCATGCTAAATGGCATTTGAGGCATACTGTATGCAGCATAATATGGATTATGTGCAAATGGCATATTAGCAAACTGTGCATTCATGTTCTGTGTAGGCATAGCATTAACAGGCATGAGAGGCATGGCATTCATGTTAGGAAATTGAGACTGAACATACATGGGAGTAGGCATGGCTGATATGTAATTAACAGACAAATGATTTACACTACCACACTTGACACAGATTTTTCTAGGAGCATATTTATCAGGTGTGTAGTTATTGTGTTTGTTAATCCCTACTTTACCATTCCTATTGTTTTTCCTTTTAGTCTCTGTTTTTACCTCAATTTTCTTAAGTCTTTCACTTAACTGTTTGACAGTCATGTGACCAACATTAGCCTTTTTCCCTTTCTTAACTTGACTTGACTCTCCTGAAACAAAGTTCTTGGAAACAGACCCATACTTCTCATTCAGTTTGATTAGTTTGGCTTTGCTAATGGGCTTGCTCACAGCCGACGCATGAGGATTTTCATCTTTCGACGGATAACAATTTTTGTTATCCAACGGATAGTCCTCATCATCCGTCGAGTCTACATCTGTTAGCAAACCATCTACCAAATTAGGTTCTAGTTTCTCTTTGCTCTTTTTCCAGGCTTCATCACAAAAAGACTCAATTCCTTGAACTTTGGTGATTTGAGCATGGACATCCCTGGATGTTTTGCATGCTTTAATTACCTCTTGTTCATGCTCGAGCTGCTTCTTCAAAATCTCTTCCTTTTTCAAGGACTCAGTTAATTCCTCCTTGGCAATCTTACACTCAATTCTTAGTTTCTCAAAATCAACAAACTGAGACTCAAGCACATTATTCCTCTCACTTAAAAACAAGTTATTTTCTTTGATTTTAGCATTTTCTTTAGTAAGAGACTTAAGAGTAACACGCAAATGATATAATTCTGTAGACATGTCATTTATGGCATCATTACACTCAGCTTTAGATAAATGTGAAAGGTTTGTAGTAATTACCTGATTGCTTGAGGAACTTGTCTCTGTTTCATCAGACTTGGCCATTAGGGCTAGATTTACATAGCTGACATCTTCATCCAAACCATCTGCTGCCCAGTCATTCTCTTGTGTAATAAAAGCCCTTTTCTTTTGTTTGAGTAGATCAAAGTATTTTTGCTTATAATCCACAGACTCAAGCCTTTTCTTACTGAAATCTGACTTTCTACACTCATTTGTAAAATGCCCTGCCAAGCCACATTTGAAACATTTGAATTTTGACTCATCCACCATGTTTCTATTTGGCTTGGCTGCTCCAAAGTTCTTCTTGAACTTGAGCTTAGAAAATCCCCTGGAAAGAAATGCTAGGTGCTCATCAATGTCCTCCATGTCATCTTGGCTCAATGAATCTTCACTTTCTACTGCAAGCCCATTGCCCTTGTTCTCACACACCTTAGAAGTTGACTCAACAACTTCAATCTTCACTTCCTTCTCCTTTTCCAAATCACCAACTAGTGCAATGGGTCCTCCTTTCTTCTTTCCTCTCTTCATCCTTTCATCCTGCTCTATCTCAAGCTCATAGGTCTTCAGAATGCCATACAGTCTCTCCAAAGTGAACTCTTTATAATCTTGCGAGTTTCTTAATGAGACTGTCATTGGTTTCCATTCCTTTGGAAGAGATCTAAGGAATTTCAGATTAGAGTCTTTAGTCTGATAGACTCTTCCATGCAACTTAAGAGCAATTAGTATTTTTTGAAATCTACTAAAAAGTCAGTGAGTGACTCACTTTCCTCATTGTGAAAATGCTCATATTATTGAATTAAGAGCTGCATCTTGTTTTCTCTAACTTGCTCAGTGCCATCACAGATTATCTGTATAGTATCCCAGACCTCCTTAACAGTTTTGCAGTTGATAATGTTGTCAAACATGTCTGCATCAACTCCATTGAACAGAATGTTCATGGCCTTTTTATCCTTCCTGACTTGTTCAATGTCAGGATCAGACCATTCATGCCTTGGCTTGGGAACTGATGGCTCATTTCCTGTTGCAGCTCTCATTGGAACGTGAGGGCCTCTTTCTATGCAGTCCACATAGGCCTCATCTTGAGAAAGCATATGAAGATGCATCTTTACCTTCCAATGATGGTAATTATCTTTATCTAGAAAAGGAATCTTGACTCCAACGTCTTTCTTATTCATCTTGCTGAATTGTTTTGATCTTTAAACTCTTTGTAGATTAAGAGCTTGCTCTGATACCAATTGTTAGTCCCTTAACAATATAGCAAGAATTATAGAAGGGGGGTTGAATGGAATTCTTGAACCTTTTTCTCGAAATAAAAATGTTCAAACTTGAATATAAATATAAGTGTTTTGATTAGCACAATGCGGAATAGAAACTTAGTTGAATCAAAACATAAGTAATTAAAAAACAAGAGTCTTTAAAAACTTTCTGGTGGATTTAAACAATTCCACCACAGATATATATTATATATATCGAGAGAACTCTGTGTGCAAGAATGCTCACAGCTGCTTACAAATTGAACTACTAAGAATACAGGGAAATGCTAATGATTCTGCTTACAAAGATTTCTCTGTTTGTGTATTTCAGCTCTCTTATTCCTATTTTCTACGTTCTTGGTTTATATATTACCAAGATTACAAAGTCAAAAAGGCTGAATAAATATAAAAACTATCAGTCTTAAGCTTTGCTACTTTTCGTCCTCTATTACCCAGTTAATGGGCTTCCACAGTAGATTTGTATACATCTCGACGCCTGTGCCCTGTTGTCACTGTTCAACTGCTGTTTGAATTCTTTTTATGATCTTCCGTTGGACTTTATGAACATCCATTGGATATATGATCATCTGTCGACTTTATGAACATCCGTTGATGGCTTCATTGATCATCCGTCGACTGTTATATTAAACATCCGTTGATAGTCATTTAATCATCCGTCGATGGCTTTGTTAATCATCCGTTGGTAGCTATTTTGGCACTTGACTTCATTTCACTTATACAGAATTACAAGACATCATTTATATACAATTAATCAACCTATTCTGCATATCTAGTTAAAGTCAACATGACCTATAGGTTACTATATAATCTATACAAAGATGTATACAGAACTGTGCTATGGACTCATTATTACATAAGCTACTCACTCGATGGATAATAAGTCATCATCCGTCGGGACTATAATGAGTTATCCGTCGGGACTATAATTATTATCCGTCGAGTGCTACATTATTTCACTAAGTAAAATCTACTTAGATGTTTTGTTTATGAAATCATCAAGTACACAACATATGCACAACAGATGTTTTGTTCAAGTATAAAGGAAGTGAGGAAATGACTTGGCCTCTTCAAAGAATTCTGAATGAAGGCTATTCTACCTTGGTTAGAGTCTACTCAGCTATCAAAAGGGATTCTGGCTTTACCAGGACTGCCAAAACTGAGATTCTCAACAAGATTGCCAGCATAAGGAAAACTTGGTGGGAGTCTAATTCCTTGCCCAGAACATTACTCATACCTGAGCATGGAATTACAATTCATAAATCACCTCATTGGTTGATGGAGTTCAGAGACAATAAAGGAGTCAGAAGATTTTTTAGACTTGAAGACCAGCTTAAAATTGCTAGTAATGAAACTCTCAAGGACATGCAATCTAAGTTGGACATCAGTGAAGAAGATGAAGCTGAATTCTACAGACAACTCCAACTCCAAGTAGAGGAAAATGACAGGAGGCTAGGGAAGAAAACAAGGGATCAAGGAAAAGAAAATAATTTGCTCAGCCTAAAGGAGCATCCTTGGAAATAATGTAATTCTTCAATTCTATCTCAGTACATACACTTTTGCAGCACTTTTGAATTTCTACTTGATTTCAGTTCATATATTTGTTAAGTGTTTTGTTATCATCAAGTTGAACCCAAATTTATGCCTACAATTCTAGTAGACATAAATAGGGAGAGATTGTTAGGAATATGTGTATTAGTTTGATGATAAGTTAAACAAAACATTTAAGTAGAAATCTAGTGTTTGTAGCCTTAACGGATAAGACCATTCTGGCTATCCGTTAATGGAGTAGCTTTACTTAGAAATAAGTTTAGTATTGTAGCACATTTCAGTTTCTGTATTTAAGTTATAATTCTTAGATGTTGTGGAAAATTATAATCATGTTAACTACTAGTGGATATGCAAATAAGAAGGCTAATTGTAAATATTTCATGCCTTGTAATTTTGTATAAATGAAGTAGTATCAACTGTTAGGAATATGTGTATTAGTTTGATGATAAGTTAAGCAAAACACTTAAGTAGAAATCTAGTGTTTGTAGCCTCAACGGATAAGACCATCTTGGCTATCCGTTGAAGGAGTAGCCTTACTTAGCAATAAGTTTAGTATTGTAGCACATTTCACTCTCTGATTTTAAGCTGTAATTCTTAGATGTTGTTAGGAAATAATCAGTCATGTTGACTACTAATGGATGTACAAATAGGAGGGCTAATTGTAAATATTTTATGCCTTGTAATTTTGTATAAGTGAAGAAGTGTCAACGGATATTGAAGACCTTCAACGGATAAGAAACAAAGCTTCAACGGATGTCTCTAATGCTTCAACGGATAAATATCCATCAACGGATAAGTGCTTCAACGGATAAAGCTTCAACTGCTAGAGCATCAACGGATAAAGCCATCAACGGATGAAAGCTTCAACGGATGCTCAGTCTCATAGCAGTTGATAGTGACAGTTAACAAAGCTGACAGAGGCATATGGATTGACAGAGATGTGGTAGCCTATTTCAGGAACAACAGAAAAAGCAGCTGTTTTCAGTCTAGTTCAAAATGGAAAGTCAACAGATAATTCCATATTACACTGGATAAAAATGGAATAGAAACAAGTGAAGAACTATTTTTCTTATTTTACTTTATCTTTGTCTTCACTTGTAAACTTGGTGGTATATAAACCAAGTAGTAACTAGTAATTAGAAAGGAATTTTCCCTGAGCTGTTTAGAAATATCAAGAGAAAAAATCATCTAGTTTGTATTTTCTGAAATAACACATCTCTGGTGGAACAACAAATCCACCAGAAAAGTTTTTAAGTTCTTTGTATTCATTACATTTGTGTTTGAATATATATATGTCTGCATCAGCTCCAAGCAATTCACACACATTTGATCACTCAAACACTTAGCCTTACAAACTGCTCAAAACTAGAAAAAGTTTTGAGATTTACATTCAACCCCCCTTCTGTAAATCTCATTGTTAGTCCACTGGGAATAACAATTGGTATCAGAGCAAGTTCTTAACATATAAAGAGTTTAAAGATCTATTTTGCTAACATCATGAGTGCACAGAAGAACTCTCCTGTTACCATCATGAATAGGAAGGATATTGGTGTAAAGATTCCAGTCCTGGAAAAAGATAATTATCATCACTGGAAAGTGAAGATGCATTTACATCTTCTTTCTCAAGATGAAAGCTACATCAACTGTACTGAAAATGGTCCTCACATCCCTCACAAGGTAGCCACAGCTGCTACTGCAACAGTTGCTGTTGGACAGTCTATTCCCAAGCCAAGAGCAGAATGGACTATTGAAGACATGGAAGAAATCCGCAAAGATAAGAGAGCCATGAACATTTTGTTTAATGGCTTAGATCAAGATATGTTTGACAATGTCATCAATTGCCAAACTGCAAAGGAAGTTTGGGACACTGTACAAATCATCTGTGAAGGTACTGAGCAGGTCAGAGAGAACAAAATGCAGCTTCTTATTCAACAGTATGAATATTTTCACTTTGAAGAAGGTGAATCATTAAATGATACCTTCAACAGGTTTCAGAAACTGTTGAATGGATTGAAGCTGTATGGTAGAGTGTACCAAGTCAAGGATTCCAACTTAAAATTTCTTAGGTCTCTGCCAAAGGAATGGAAGCCCATGACTGTATCTTTGAGAAACTCTCAAGATTATAAGAACTTCACACTTGAAAGATTATATGGAATTTTGAAGACTTATGAACTTGAAATGGAGCAGGATGAGCTGTTGGAAAAGGGAAAGAGAAAAGGAGGAACAGTTGCTCTTGTAGCTGACAGTGAGAAGATGGAAACCAGGAATGAGGAAAAGACAATGTCAAGTCTCAAAATTGGCACAAGCAAATCAGAATCAAGCAAGGGTAAAGAGCAAGCTGCTGAGGATGAAGACAATTCCAGTCAAGATGAATCTGATGATATTGAAGAACATTTGGCCTTTCTGTCCAGGAGGTTTGCAAAGATGAAGTTCAGGAAAAACACAAAATTCACTAAGCCAAACAAAAACATGGTGGACAAATCAAAGTTCAAATGTTACAACTGTGGCATTAGTGGACACTTTGCAAGTGAGTGTAGGAAGCCAAATTCTGAGAAAAAGAAATTTGAGCAAGTTGATTACAAAAAGAAGTATTTTGATTTGCTCAAACAAAAGGAAAGAGCATTCCTCACTCAAGATGATTGGGCAGCAGATGGGGTAAATGAAGATGATGATGTGGAATATGTCAACCTAGCCCTGATGGCTAATTCTGATGAAAATGAAACTAGTTCATCAAGCAACCAGGTAATTACTACTGATCTATCTCAGCTTTCCAAACATGAATGCAATGAAGCCATAAATGATATGACCAATGAATTATATCATTTGCGCGTTTCTCTTATGTTAGATATATTTGATAATGTCATGGCTAATATGTTTTATGTTTAGATTTCAGATCTTATTTGAACAGAACAAATCAGTACTTAACTGATCAGTACTTATACTGGAAGTCAGAACTTAAGGGATATCAGTACTTATGTCGTCAGGAGATAGATATCAGAACTTAAGTGTTGAAGGACGATCAGATAAGGATAGTAGCTGATTAAAGTTAAGAAGATCAAGATAAACATAAGAAGAGATATGCATGAAGAAGGAATTCTGTGAAGAATGGAATACTTGGAATAGAAGATATCTGATTGATATATTTTTAGGAAGCAGAATTATATTCCATATCAATTAGCGAATATCTTGTAACTGTGTAGTATATAAACACAGAAATAGAGTTTACACTATAAGTGTTATCATTATCGAGAATATTATTTAATATAACTCTAGAAGCTCTCGTGATATTTTGTTCATCACTGAGAGATAACAGTTCCAGATTGTAACAGAGTTTATTGTTTAAATAAAGTTTGTTTTCTGTTACATAAGTTCTTGAAGTTTGATTTGATTGTAATAAACACTGTATTCACCCCCTCTACAGTGAAAGTGTGACCTAACAAGTGGTATATCTAAAGGAAAAATTGTTCTGAAGGGATTCAGGCGTGGTAACATTTATGAAGCTAAGCTTTCAACAAGTTCTGATGGTTCTGCAATCTGTTTAGTGAGTAGAGCCTCAACTGAAGAAAGCTGGAATTGGCACAAGAAACTCTCTCATTTAAACTTCAACAAGATAAATGAACTGATCAAGAAAGATCTTGTGAGAGGACTGCCAAAATCAGTGTTTGTTCCTGATGGTCTTTGTGACTCATGTCAGAAGGCTAAACAAAGAAAATCTTCGTTCAAGAGCAAAACTGAATCATCAATTCTTGAGCCTTATTATCTACTTCATGTTGATCTATTTGGTCCAGTGAATGTCATGTCTATTGCAAAGAAGAAATATGCGTTGGTCATAGTAGATGAGTTTACCAGATACACATGGGTGTATTTCTTGCACACAAAAAGTGAAACTGCATCTATCCTGATTGATCATGTCAAACATCTGGATAAATTGATCAAAGATTCTGTGAAAATTTTGAGGAGTGATAATGGCACTGAATTCAAGAATTTGATAATGGAAGAGTTCTGCAAAAATCATGGAATAAAGCAGGAATTTTCTGCTCCTGGAACTCCACAGCAAAATGGAGTTGTTGAAAGGAAGAATAGAACTCTAATTGAAGCTGCACGAACAATGCTTGAAGAAGCAAAGCTTCCAACCTATTTCTGGGCTGAAGCTGTGCAGACTGCTTGTTTTACTCAAAATGCAACACTCATTAACAAGCATGGAAAAACACCATATGAGATGGTGAAGAACAAGAAGCCAAATCTCAAATACTTTCATGTATTTGGATGTAAGTGTTTTGTTCTCAAGACTCATCCTGAACAGCTATCCAAGTTTGATCTAAAAGCTGATGAGGGAATCTTTGTAGGATATCCACTTTCTACAAAAGCCTTCAGAGTCTATAATTTGAGAACAAAAGTGGTCATGGAATCTATCAATGTCTCTTTTGATGACAAGAAGATCACTGGACTTGAAGATTGCATTGATCATGATCAGCTGAGATTTGAAAATGAAGATTCATATTCTGATACCTCAAGTCCTGACAGTCTAAGTCCTGATACTGTAAATTCTGATGGATTAAACTCTGATGTTATTGAAACTGTGGTGACTACGTCAAAGGAAGATGCACCAATGCAGGGGGAGCATACTCAAGATATTATCACATCTCAAGAAGCATCAGAACATACATCTGGCTCTTCAAATTCTGATTCGTCAAGTTCTGATAAGCCAAGTACTGACAGTGCTGAAAATCTAAATACTGAAGGATCCAACTCAGAGAGCATAGTTTCAGGGGGAGCATCAGAAAATGAAACCGAAGATAGCATGAATCATGGGGGAGCATCCAGTTCTAGAGAAAATCTTCCATCTGCAAGGAAGTGGACAAAATCACATACACCTGATTTAATAATTGGAAATCCTGAGGCAGGTGTCAGAACTAGAACAGGTACTTCGAATGAATGTCTTTACAATTCTTTTCTCTCTCAGTCTGAGCCAAAGAAAGTGGAAGAAGCTCTTCAAGATGCTGATTGGGTGCAAGCAATGCAGGAAGAGTTGAATGAATTTGAAAGAAACAAAGTCTGGACCTTAGTGCCAAGACCCAAGAATAGATCGGTTGTTGGTACAAAGTGGGTATTCAGAAACAAAACTGACAGTGATGGCATAATTGTAAGGAACAAGGCAAGGCTGGTTGCAAAAGGATATTCTCAACAGGAGGGAATTGACTATGATGAAACATTTGCTCCAGTTGCTAGGTTAGAAGCCATAAGGATATTCATGGCTTATGCTGCTCACAAAAAGTTTACTGTCTTTCAAATGGATGTGAAAAGTGCTTTTCTCAATGGAGAATTGGAAGAGGAAGTATATGTTGAACAACCTCCAGGCTTTGTAGATTCCAAACATCCAGATTATGTCTACAGGCTTGATAAAGCACTTTATGGACTTAAGCAAGCTCCTAGAGCATGGTATGAGACATTAGCTCAGTTTCTTCTGGAAAGTGGATTCAACAGAGGAACTATTGACAAAACATTGTTCTATCTCAACCATGGCAAGGACTTACTTCTGATCCAGATTTATGTTGATGATATTATTTTTGGGTCTCCAAATGACAAACTTTGCAAAAAGTTTGCCAACCTAATGCAGTCAAGATATCAGATGAGTATGATGGGAGAACTTAGTTATTTTCTGGGCCTTCAAGTCAAGCAGAGTGAAGAAGGAACTTTTATTTGTCAATCTAAGTACACCAGAAACTTGCTGAAGAAATTTGGAATGCAAGACTGTTCAAGTGCATCCACTCCCATGGCCACTGCAACAAAACTGGATAAGGATACTGGTAATTCAGTAGATATTACTGATTACAGAGGTATGATTGGCTCACTTCTCTATCTAACTGCTAGTAGACCAGATATCATGTTTGCTACCTGTCTTTGTGCAAGATTTCAAGCAGATCCAAGAGAACCTCACTTAACAGCTGTAAAAAGAATCTTTAAGTATCTTAAAGGAACAGCTGATCTAGGATTATGGTATCCTAGAGAATCAGATTTTAAATTAATAGGTTACTCAGATGCAGATTTTGCAGGTTGCAAAATTGACAGGAAAAGCACAAGTGGAAGCTGCCAATTTCTTGGAGGCAGGTTGGTTTCTTGGTATAGCAAGAAACAAAAGTCAATTTCCACATCAACTGCAGAAGCAGAGTATATTGCTGCAGGAAGCTGCTGTGCACAGATTCTCTGGATGAAGAATCAGTTACTGGATTATGGGTTAACATATTTCAAAATCCCTATTTACTGTGATAATCAAAGTGCTATTGCTATGACAGGTAATCCAGTTCAACACTCTATGACAAAGCACATCAGCATTAGGTACCATTTCATCAGGGAACATGTGGATGAAGGTACAGTGGAATTGCATTTTGTTCCCACAGATCAACAAGTAGCAGATATCTTCACAAAACCACTGTGTGAAGCTACCTTTTCAAAATTGGTAAATGAACTTGGAATGATTTCAGGTTCTTTCTCTAAATCTGCTTAAACTTGTTCTATGTTATCAGACTTTATGATCAGTATTTACAGAATTAATCTCTTTGTATATTCTGTGCATTAATTGATAAATGTCTTTAAGTACTGACTGTTGTCTGATATATGTTTCTAAACTCTGATAAGTGATATGTCTGTTTCAGTAACTATTCGATCCCATGAGGATAACTGTGCTAGATACTGACCTACTAGTCTTCAATAAACAAATGATCCCATGAAAGAAGTAATTATTTCTGTGGAAATCTTATGACACAAGCAAATTCTGATAACTGAGCTTAGTTAAGTTTACTTTGTATATCTTATTACTAAGTCACAAATTAGAATAATGCTACTCATCTGTTTAAGTTCTGATTCTAGTAAAACTGCTGAATGTACTAAGTGCTGATAAACCTCACTTATCAAAAGAAAAAAAAAGAATCAAAGAATAATATCAGGTACTCCTTTGAGATCTAGAGTAAAAATGTGAATGGGACGACCCAAGTGCATTGCTGGTATTAAGTAAATATGCATTAGAAAAGCAAAATATTTTTTCTTGGTGACTTTTCACACTCTATGATTACTGGAGAAATACTCTGATAATAGCATAAATTCTAATAAACAGTCGTGACTCACTTACACTGAGAAGCCTCTGTAAAATAGAATTTCAAAAGATGCATAAAATTAGCACAAAAACAGTAGAGGTGGACTCATGCATGAACTCATTTATCAGTAGGTTTCAGGATAATGACAGCTCTTTAGCAAAATTTTAATTATGACTTATTTCTAAGATGTACTGAAGTAGATCAGACTTTACTCTTTGTCTGTTATTTAGCTTAATGCACACACACATCACTCCATATGAATGATGAAATTTCTGTGGTGGTCTATGCTATTTTAGATAAACAGTCATTGTGTCACTTCTGCACAAATTCTGAGGACAAGTTCTAGTTACACGTTCTGATGATTAAGTTCTGACGTTCATAACTAAGAACTTGTATGAGTATTTACTAAGATAGATATTCCTTGATCGAGTTAAGACATTATGTTCTGATGACTGTTAAGTTCTGGTATAGGTCTAAGTTCTGATTTTTCAGTCTAACCCTTTACTTGACTTATCTGTGAACAAAATTTGGTAACAGTCTCAGATTAATTTCGAAATGTTGAAGTGGAAGATTAATAGTCTATGGTTAAAACATAATGGCACTCGTCCTTGAACAGTTCACTCTTGTTACATGTGCACATTCCTTTTCCAATGACTGTTATTCTTTTTCAAAGTCTAGGGAGACGAGGTAGAATTACTTCTACCTGTCAGCATTCAATTTCTTTGCGTCTCTTGGCATTCTCTTGCCTATATATACAACCACTTCACATCAGTCTTTCCATCACATTCTTCTCACACACTTATCCTCCTTCTTCTGTCAAAAACAAAATGGTTCGATTCAACATGTTTTTGAACACACAAACCTTCACAATGGAACTCACTTGTGCCGAGTGGCGGCAGGAGTGGCATATAACAGCCATTCCTGAGGAGATCTGGGACTCTGTCCCACAGGAGGTGCTGGCTCACCTTCTATTCTTCGAGATGGATTATCATCACCATCTGGAGCGCCTGGAGGAGGAAAGGCGGGAAGCTATCCGTCAGCAAGAGCGAATCATTCGACTCGCTATCTTGTTTGTCGAAGATAGGAAGAGGAGGATGACTTAATCTCGTCTTCTTCCTGTTCTTCTTCATCCTCAGCTTTGTCAGGCTTCTTAGCTAGGACTAAAGCTGTTGATGTTAGGATTAGAAGCTTAGGGAAAATCTTGTATTGATGTAATTTCTATTTCATATATGTATTGACTTGATATATTAATGAAAACTGTCTTTACTTCACGATTTTGTCTCTGAGTTATTTTATCTTGTGTTGATAAATCCTGATTGATATTCTGATGACCATTTAAATTTTGTTTTTATTTAAGTTCTGATTCTCCGTCAGCACTTATTCATAGAAATTATCTCGGTCATTTTTAACATGATTCATTTTCAGAATATTAATGTTGCAGTGAAAAACAATCCAGTCAGTGATAACGGGTTAAAATTTGAATTGTTTCCCGTGATAAAAGGAACAGTTTTTTTTCCTTGAAACTCGGCAAATGGGTAAGTCATGATTACTGTTTTCTCGAGCCCAGTAACTATCCGTTATTACTGCATGTCTGACAGGTGTCCAACGGTAACATTTTTTTTGTATAAGTACAGCAGAGAGAAGATTTCTTTAATCTTTTTCATTTCTTCATCTTCTATCTCTCTTCTTACTTTTACTCTCTTTCACTTTACTATTTCCGTTGTTTACATACAGATATTATATCAAACACCTATCAGGCATACTTAACTCTAAATTTTTCACATGGCACCTAAGGATTTAATCATTGATGGAGCAAAGTTCGTTCCAAACAACTATGCTGCAATTCTTGATCATACTGAAGCTCCATCTGAATTGCATTTTGTGCAAGATCTTCTTGCACATAGTGAGGTTGGGTACGCCTTAACTCAGCCTGAATTCTTTTCAAGTCAACAAGTTCTGAGGTTCTGGAGGACTGGCATTTTTGATGATGGTGGTAACCGTGGAACTCCCAGTATTATCTTCCAAGTGGGTGATTCATCTTTTGTAGTCACTCCTGGTACAGTACGCAGGGCTTTACATCTTCCAGAGGATTGTACTTTCTCAGTTCCAGAGGACTCAGCCCTTCGGGAGTTAATGGCTGAATTGGGATATGAAAAGAGTCTGACGAAACTTGGACAATTGAAACGGGCTAATATCAGAAGAGAATGGAGTTTCTTCTTCGATTGCATCACCAAGGCCTTTGGCAACAAGTGTTCAAATTTTGATGCCATCCCAATTCTGAGTCAGCACATCGGGTATGCTATTATCCATCAAACTCATTTTGATTTTGCAACTGGAATAATTGGTTTTATTGGGGATAGGATGACAGAGGATCGAGATGTTGTTTATTTTGCTAGATTCTGTCAACTTATTTATACGTATTGTACTGCT
The DNA here is from genome assembly GCF_009905375.1 of Apium graveolens. Classification (NCBI taxonomy): domain Eukaryota; kingdom Viridiplantae; phylum Streptophyta; class Magnoliopsida; order Apiales; family Apiaceae; genus Apium; species Apium graveolens. Next base: position 71,449,758 of record NC_133657.1, on the reverse strand, counting down.
GAACCCCAGTTAGTCAGCACTCAAACCCCACCTTTTAAGGTTGCAAAAAGGTACTTTAACGACCTGATAAATGCTGACTCAAAGAAATCAATGGTGAGACAATTACAGATTCCTCAGTCTGTGAAACAGATTCTGGTAAATGCTGATCCAGCTACTTACAAATCTGTTTACTCAAATGTTCAACCAACTCACCATAACCAAAATCCATCAACCTCAGTCCCTACCTCTCATTCTACTCAACCTACCCTCAGAACTTATCTCAAATCCTATCTCTCCACTTCACAGAATGCTCAACCTTCTTCTTCAGCACCTACTGTGAAGCCTACATCCTCTAAGCCAAAGAGAACAAAGACTGTTCCTCAAACATCTCAGAAGAAAAGGAGGATTACTTTGAGAGATGAATCAGATTCTGAGGATCAGATTCCATCTTCAGAACCTATGATAGATGAAGCTGAGAAGGCAACTTTTCAGAAGGATTCTGCTATTGGGGGTTCTAGGCTTCTCAAGAGGCTTAGACGTATGACGGTTTCTGCAACTCCCAAGGAATCCAAATCAACAAGAAAGTACAAGAAACAGAGGGCACAGAGGCCAGTTTCAGATGATGAGGAGGAAGCAGCTAAGGAAGTGGATTAGGAATCTCTGATCTCACAAGACAAGGAATTTGCTCCAGTCACTTCTTCTCCATCAACTCCATCTCAGGAACCTGTATCTGACAAGGCTAATTCACCTTCTATATCTCTTGTTGATCCAGGCACAAGTGCTGAAATTGATATTCAGAACTTGGTTGTGCCTGAAATGCTTTTCTTAGAAGCTCCAACAGCAAATAATCTTTCCACAACACCTGTTACTGATGCTGTTCAAACTCCTGAGTTATCACTAACACCTTCTCTGCATCAAGATGATGATCAGATTTTAGGTGAGCATCAGGATATGGCTGTTGATCAGAACTTAGTATCAGATCAGCAATTAGAGGATAATGAAGCCTCCATTGCTACTCATACAGTTGTCTTATCAGAAGATACTGATTCGTTAAGTTCTGATGCTGCAAATGTTGGAGATACTGGTGAAGCTGCTACAACTGTAGATGCTGATGCAGCAGGTACTTCAGGACATACTCCTCCACTGACTCTTCCGAAGTCTGAACTGCTAAAGGAGTTTGTTATCAGGGATACACAAGTACCTTGGAGTGAAACCCCTGCAGGTCAGGAGTGGACTAAGGAATGGAACTCAGTTTCATGTGTTCCAAATGCTTTACATCTTGCTGAGCACTTGACTAAAGCTGATGAAATGTTAAATTCTGATGATTTTAAAACCCAGCTTAGAGTCACTGCATTGAGTACTAAACATCTACAAGGTCTTCATTCCAACACTCATGCAGAGCTACACAAGATTCAGGAGAACTTTATTAAACAGGAACAAGTTTGGAAACTTGATAAGAAAAAGTTCTTCCAACCTACCATTGACAGGGTTGCTTATATTGAGAAAACTCAAGAGAAGCAACAAGCTCAGATTGATCAAATTCTGACAAATCAAGCTTCTCAGCAATCGCAACTTACTGAAATCCAGACCTCAGTGGAATTACTTATCTCTCTTTTATTACCTGCTGATGCCAAAAAGGGGGAGAAGGTAATTAAGTCCAAATGCAAGACCAACAAGTCACTGCAAGGAAAGGATGATGGAAAAGATGACCAAGGAAACTCTGGAATGGGTAGTGGTCATAGTCAAGGTAGAAGGTTTACATCAAGACAAGCTAGTCACAGAACAAGTTCTGATACTGGGAAAAGAATAAGTTCTGCTGCTGGTAAAAGGATAAGTTCTGATGAACTTCTAGATCTTGATGAGGAAATGTCAAGACAGTTATTTCTTCAAGAAAATCCAGGGATGGACTTGGAAAGTTTAAAGGAAGAAGAAGCCAGACTTAAATCAGAGAAAGTCACATCTAAGTCTGAAGCTTCTGGTAAAAAGTTACTTCCAAAACCTAAAGGCATTGTGATCAAAGAAAGGATACATACTGAAGAAACTTTGGCTAGATCACAACCACAGATAGATCCAAGATCCAAGGGTAAAGAAAAGGTTGGTGAACCTATCAAGCCTTATGTACCTCCTGAGGAAGAAGAAATTACTGTTGGAAAAGATAATCTTGCTCTGACTTCAAGAAAAGTTCTTAAAACAACCTCTGACATGGCTCAAGTTGTTCAGAGTCAAGAAATTGTAAGTTCTGATATTCAGAAGAAGCAAGTAACCTCTGACACAACTCAAGTTAACTTGATATCAGAAGGAAGATCAAATACACTCCTACCAGGATTCACTAAAGCAAAACAGACTCAACCTTTGAAGACTACTGCAAGTGGTTTTGAAGCAAGAGTAGTTACTGGAAAGGAAGCTAGAGATAAAACTGGATTGGGAAGTGCTGATGAAAGAAGAGTACACAACACTACTGATGATCCAACTTCCTTGTGTGAACCAGGTATTGGAGCAACTCCTGAAAGATTGAATCAACTAGAATCTGTACAGATGGTTTACCATACCTACTTGAAAGAATACATCATGTTGTATTTCATGACAGATGGTAGGGTTTATCATATAAGACAAAATGCCATTCCGTTGAAGTATTTTGAAGAATTGGAGCATGTATTGTTCTTACTTCAAGTGGATGACAGAATAACAGAGACTGCTGCAAACTACTTAAAGGAACAGATTCAGAGACAGAAAAGACTTTATTCTGTTAAGTCTGACAGCAGATATGTTCCAAAGTACAGAAATCACAATGGTGATATTGTTGATATGAAGCCTAATACTGCACAGATCAGAACATATCTTGGTATTAAGGGGCTTGAATTCAATCTAGAGTCTAATAAAGCTTATGTTATAAGACTAGATCGGGAGTTGGGAAAAGCAAAGATTAATGATCTCAGAGCTGCGATATTTCAAACTGGTGAAGATACTGCAGAGCTTAAAGATGTTAAACGGAGAATGATTGATGAACTCAGATATGCTGAGAAATGTTTGTTGAAGAATTATCTCAGAACAACTCCTGACATCAGAGAGATCAGAAAATGATGAAGCCAAGTCGAAGATCTACAACTGCTTAAATTCTGATGTTTATACAGATTGAAGTTGTTATCAAAAGTTGAATTGGTAAAAACTTTAAGGACTGTAAGTTGTAGTTATCTTGTCTATTTCTCATGCATTTGTACTTAATGTTTTTGACATCATCAAATATCTGTTAAACTTGTATATTTTGTTAATTTACAAGTTGGGGGAGATTGTTAGATATATTTGATAATGTCATGGCTAATATGTTTTATGTTTAGATTTCAGATCTTATTTGAACAGAACAAATCAGTACTTAACTGATCAGTACTTATACTGGAAGTCAGAACTTAAGGGATATCAGTACTTATGTCGTCAGGAGATAGATATCAGAACTTAAGTGTTGAAGGACGATCAGATAAGGACAGTAGCTGATTAAAGTTAAGAAGATCAAGATAAACATAAGAAGAGATATGCATGAAGAAGGAATTCTGTGAAGAATGGAATACTTGGAATAGAAGATATCTGATTGATATATTTTTAGGAAGCAGAATTATATTCCATATCAATTAGCGAATATCTTGTAACTGTGTAGTATATAAACACAGAAATAGAGTTTACACTATAAGTGTTATCATTATCGAGAATATTATTTAATATAACTCTAGAAGCTCTCGTGATATTTTGTTCATCACTGAGAGATAACAGTTCCAGATTGTAACAGAGTTTATTGTTTAAATAAAGTTTGTTTTCTGTTACATAAGTTCTTGAAGTTTGATTTGATTGTAATAAACACTGTATTCACCCCCTCTACAGTGAAAGTGTGACCTAACATCTTAAATCACTAGCAAAAGAAAACACTAGGATCAAGGAGAATAATGTGTTTTTAAGTGATAGGAATGCTGTGTTAGAGGATCAGGTAATTGAGCTTGAAAAGATAAAACTTAAATGCCTGACTGCTGAGAGTGAACTAGCAGAAGCTGTTAAGAAAGTGGAAATTCTTTCTAAATAGTTAGAAAGTGAGCAAGAGGTAATCAAGGCCTGGAAAACATCTAGGGATGTTAGTGTTCAGATTGCAAAGGTCCAGGGAATTGAATCATTCTGTGAGGATGCCTGGAAGAAAAACAAAAAGAAGTTAGAATTAATTGATGGATTGTCAACAGATGTGGAATCAACGGATGATGAAAGTTATCCGTTGAAGAAAGAAAAGGAGCATCCGTTGAAGGCTCATCAATTAAAACAGGCAAGTTCTTTTAAAAATAAAAATCTAAATAAAAAGAATGATTCAACTCTCAAGAACTTTGTCAAAGAAGGAGCTAGCACATCCAAAGATGTTAGTAAGGTGAATATAGGACACATGACTTTAGACCAGCTAAAAGATAAGCTTAAGTTAGTTGAGGATAAGAAGGAAACTAAAAGAAAATCTAAAAGAAATGGGAAGGTAGGGATTAATAAACATAACAATTACACACCTGATAGGTATGCTCCTAGAAAAAGCTGTGTGCATTGTAAAAGTATTAATCACCTATCTGATAATTGCAAATCTGTTAAAAATGCTCCCATGCCTTCAAATCCCTCTATGTCTAACATGTCTATGTCACCTCTGCATGCTATGCCTGTTATGTCTCACCAGAATCCCCATGCACATTTTGCAAACATGCCATACATTAACAATCCTTACTTTACTGCATTTAGTATGCCTCAAATGCCATACAATATGCCTATGTGGAATAACATGTTTGCACAACCTATGCCTTATCCAATTCAATCAAATGTGTTAAATGATTCTGTGACTAACCCTACACTTCAACCAACCATATCTGAGACCAAGGTTGACTTAAAGTTACCTAAGTCAAAAGATGCAGGAGGAATGAAGTCTAGGAAAAAGACTAACAAGGCTGGACCCAAGGAAACTTGGGTACCAAAATCAACTTGATTGATTTTGTTGTGTGCAGGGACAAAGAAGAAATCTATGGTACTTGGACAGTGGTTGTTCAAGACACATGACAGGAGATTTCACCCTGCTCACAGAGTTTAAGGAAAGAGCTGGCCCTAGCATAACCTTTGGAGATGACAGCAAAGGATTCACTATAGGATGTGGCTTGATTTCAAAAGAAAATGTCATCATTGATGAAGTTGCACTGGTTGATGGTCTCAAACACAATTTATTGAGCATCAGTCAACTATGTGACAGAGGGAATACTGTTTCCTTCAATTCTGAAGCCTGTATTGTCACAAGTAAAAAGGACAATAAAGTGGTTCTAACAGGAGTTAGAAAAGGAAATGTGTACTTAGCTGATTTCAACTCTACAGATGCAGAATCCATAACTTGTCTTCTCAGCAAAGCAAGTCCAGTTGAAAGTTGGCTATGGCACAAGAAGCTGTCCCATTTGAATTTCAAGACAATGAATGATCTAGTCAAAAAGGACTTAGTTAGAGGAATGCCTCTAGTGGAATTCACAAGGGATGGGCTGTGTGATGCTTGTCAGAAAGGAAAGCAAAAGAAAGTATCATTCAGTAAGAAGCTTGAATCTGCAATTGATGAACCACTACAACTTCTACACATGGATCTTTTTGGACCAATCAATGTACTGACAATTTCAAGGAAAAGATACTGCTTAGTGATTGTAGATGATTTCTCAAAGTTTTCATGGGTTTATTTTCTTAAATCAAAGGATGAAGCTAGTGAAATCATCATCAATCATATCAAGCAAGTCAACAATCATCCTGATTTCAAAGTAAGGAATATTAGGAGTGATAATGGAACTGAGTTCAAGAATTCATCCATGAAGTTGTTCTGTGAAGAAAGTGGGATCATGCATGAATTCTCAGCTCCAAGAACTCCACAACAAAATGGTGTGGTGGAAAGGAAGAACATATCACTAATTGAAGCTGCAAGGACAATGCTTGAAGAGTCAAAACTCCCAACTTATTTTTGGGCTGAGGCTGTTAACTGTGCATGTTACACTCAGAATATTTCTCTAATCAATCAAGCAAAATGCATGACTCCCTATCAATTATTCAAGAGAAGAAAACCAACTTTAAACTTTCTACATATCTTTGGTTGCAAATGCTACATCTTAAGGAATCAATCTGATCACAAAGGGAAGTTTGATGCAAAGGCTGATGAAGGAATATTTGTTGGTTATTCTGCTGGAAAATCATATAGGGTCTACAATCTAAGAACCAACATTGTCATGGAATCTGTACATGTTGTGTTTGATGATAAAAAGATTGACGGACTAACAGATGAGGGACATCATGAAGGACTCAAATTTGACAACATTGAGATATACTGTGATGATAGTGAAAGTGAGAATGATGAAGAAGGCATCTCAAGAAGAATTCAGAATCTGCCTTTGGATAATGCACAGAATGCTGCATCCGTTGAAAGTCGTAATTCAGCTTCCGTTGAAAGAAGCATTGCATCATCTATTGAAAGATAAGGTGCATCATCCGTTGAAGTTTATAATGAAGCATCCGTTGATCACAGTCTGTCAACGGATAATCAATTCACTTCATCAGTTGATAGAGCTCCCAATTCCTTTCAAAGGATCAGCAACTCAGGGGGAGTTTCAACAAATCAACATTCTATCACACATCATGACAATACTGAGGCAACCTCATCTAGGGCTAATCTACCACCTCAAAGGAAATGGACCAAGAATCACCCTTTTGAACTGATCATTGGTGATGCTACATCAAAAGTACAAACTAGAAGGGCTACTCAAGATGAATGTCTGTATAGTAGCTTTCTATCACAGGAGGAACCTAAGAGAGTGGAAGAAGCTCTATTGGATCCAGATTGGATTCTAGCAATGCAAGAGAAGCTAAACCAATTTGAAAGGAACAAAGTATTGAAGCTAGTACCCAAGCCAAAGAACAAGAGTTCCATTGACACAAAATGGGTATTCAGAAATAAGATGGATGAAAATGGCATTGTCATAAGGAATAAAGCCAGATTGGTTGCTAAAGGCTATTCTCAACAAGAGGGAATAGATTTTGATGAAACATTTGCTCCAGTTGCAAGACTTGAAGCCATCAGAATCTTTCTAGCCTATGCAGCTAATGCCAATTTCAAAGTCTATCAGATGGATGTCAAGAGTGCATTTCTAAATGGGGAATTGGAGGAAGAAGTTTATGTAAGCCAACCTCCAGGTTTTGAAGATCAAAATTTTCCAGACCATGTGTATTATCTGTTGAAAGCACTCTATGGACTAAAGCAAGCACCTAGAGCCTGGTATGAGACTTTGTCAAAGTTCCTTCTAGATAATCATTTCACAAGAGGTACTGTTGACAAAACTCTCTTCTTTAGAAATGTTAATGGCTCTAAGATACTTGTACAAATTTATGTAGATGATATTATATTTGGATCTACAGATGATAAGCTTTGTAAAAAGTTTGCTAAATTAATGCAAAGTAAATATGAAATGAGCATGATGGGAGAGCTAACTTACTTTCTTGGTTTACAAGTTAAACAAGTTAGTGGTGGAATTTTCATTAGTCAAACTAAATATATTTATGATCTTTTAAAGAAGTTTGACTTAATGGATTGTTCACCTGCAAAAACTCCCATGGCCACTGCCACTAAGCTTGAATTAAACAAGGCTGAAAAGTCTGTGGATATTACAAGTTATAGAGGCATGGTTGGCTCACTTTTATATTTAACTGCTAGTAGACCTGATATAATGTTTTCTACATGTCTCTGTGCTAGATTTCAAGCTGACCCTAAAGAATCTCACTTAGTGGCTATTAAAAGAATTTTCAGATATCTCAAGGGGACTCCAAATCTAGGAATTTGGTACCCTAGAGAGTCTGGTTTTGATCTACTTGGCTACTCAGATGCAGATTATGCAGGTTGCAAAATAGACAGGAAAAGCACAACAGGCACCTGTCAATTTCTAGGGAACAAGCTTGTATCATGGTTCAGCAAGAAGCAGAATTCTGTTTCCACATCAACAGCTGAAGCTGAGTACATTGCAGCTGGTAGTTGCTGTGCACAAATACTATGGATGAGGAACCAGTTATTTGATTATGGTATGACTGTTGACAAAATTCCAATATTTTGTGACAACACAAGCGCCATTGCCATTACTGAAAATCCAGTGCAGCACTCAAGAACCAAGCACATTGATATCAAGTACCACTTCATTAGGGAACATGTGATGAAAGGTACAGTGGAACTTCATTTTGTTCCAAGTGAAAAGCAGATTGCAGACATATTTACCAAGCCACTTGATGAATCAACATTCACAAGATTAGTAAGTGAGTTAGGTATGCTTAATTATTCATGATCTATGTCCTTTATATAATCTGTCTTGAAGCCTGAAATGAATTTGCTGCAAGAACAAAGTTGGCTTTAATTAAGACTTATCCTGTCAACGGATATTCCCTATCCGTTGAAAGCCAAAATTGTTCTATCAACGGATATTCATTATCCGTTGAAAGACAAACACATTTCTGGTAATTTTATCCTTCAACGGATAAAATGGTGTTGTTCATCAACGGATAACTGTTTACCTTATCCGTTGATGTGTCACGTCAGTTACTATAAGTAAGTCACAGCCGTTGATTCTTTTACTCAACCGTTGATACAAATATACAGCGTTGTATGTATTTGTATTTACGGTAGTTTTTAGAATATCTACAGTTTTATTTATTCTTGAACGGCTATCACCTACTTAAAAGTATCATTTAATCATTTTATTTACGTTTTAATTCAAGAAAGTATAAAAGCCCAATTGAACTCTTATTCTCACTTTACGCTTTCTTGCAATTCTTATTCTCTCTCACTCTCAATTCTCAAGTTTTTCTCTGCAACCTCTACTCACAAAAAATGGCACCAGTAGTCAAAATTATGTCTTAAACAGGATTTGTTTATGAAAAGAATAATTTCATAGTCTTGGTTGAAAAGAATGAAGCCCATTCTGATTATCACAAGATGATGGACTTCATCAAAAACTGCAAACTGAGCTATGCAGTGCTGGAAGCCCCAACCATCTACTGTGAAGTGATTGAGGAAATTTGGACAACTGCAGAGTTCAACTCCACAGATATGACTATTGCCTTCACTCTCAAAGGTAAGGACTATTGTATTAATTGTGATGATATACAATCTTGCTTTAAGTTGCCTGAGAATAATGCCATGACACCACATACTGATAAAGATGTCTCTGCAATGCTAGATTCCATAGGCTATGCTTTTGATTCTGCTAGTTTAGGTAGTATTAGAAGGAAAGGCCTTAGGAAAGAATGGAGTTTTCTTGGAGATGCCTTTATTAAGGTTTTCTCTGGGAAGATTAGCAATTTTGATGCTATCACTTCATCTCTTGTTAATATGCTCTTTATGCTAGTTTCTGATAGGTACTTTAATTTTAGCAACTGTGTTATGCTAGAATTAGGTTCCAGATTAGGCAACAAAGCTAATAGACCACATAACATCTACTTTGCTAGATTCTTTATGTTATTGGCTAACCATGTTGCTGAAGGTTTGGTTATATCCAATGAGAATAATAAACTCAAATGCTGGGCACAAGAGAAAAGGGTCCTTGCAGACCTTTTGAGAATGAACCTCAACAGCCAGGTGCCATTGGTATACTTGCCAATCATGAATGCACCACGGGTAAGTGAGGTAAATGTTTCTATAACTCCTACTATTTCCAACTCCAATGTTTCCTTGCCTTCTAGTGTGGCTATGGAACCTGTGTCTTTGTCCAAACAGGCTCCTACCAAAGCCACCAAATCTAAAGTTTCCAAAGTCAAGTCAAAGAAACCTACCTCTGTTGTTTCTCAAAAGACAACAGTTGTAACAACTACCATAAACCCTGAAGGGAGTGAACAGGGTGTGAGTGGTGAGGGGAGGGGTGAACATCAAAAAGCCCCCCAGGATAAGGTGGGAGAGGTGAGTGGTACCCAAACCAGCCAAGCCACAGTCTCTCAAAAGACTGTGGTGGTTCAAAAAGAGTCCAGCACATCCCTAGTTGCATCCTCCCAAAAGGATGTAACTATTGAAAATAGTCCCCAACCAGGGACACAGAACAAAAGAGGGAGGGACACTGAAGACACACATTCACCATTTAAAGCCTTTTCAAGGAAGAAGAAGGCCAAGACCCTAGTTTCCACACAAGGGACACACACAGCACAGATACATCCACCTGTATCTGCGCCTTCTCAAATTCAGCTTGATGTGATTCCAGCAAATGTGGAATCACAGCCCCATTCTCTCAATATAGAAACACACCATTCATCAAACTCTCCAACACCCTCTCTGGATGTGGATATGATATTCACATCAATTCCTGATTCTCCCTCATTAAAACTCAGGGAGGAGCCCCACTCAAAACCTGGTGATCATCATCTTTTAGATGATTTGTTGGATCATCAGCCAATTCTTTCAGATGTAGTTGCAGAATCTGTGTCACCACACTTAAAATCAATCCACACAGATTCAACCATTATGTCACTTTCTATATCTACATCTTTTCCTTCTTCAATGGATATCTCTCATCCGTTGACAAGTGGTTGTTCTTCAACGGATAAGCTTAACAGCAGTTATCCGTTGATACCATCAGTTTCCACTTCAACGGATATTCCCTATCCGTTGATGGTCTCTACACACTTAACAGAATCAATTCCAACTGTAGAGGACATGGCAACTGTACAATCACTTTCAGGTTTGAGGGAAGGGAGTGATCTTTTGAGTGAGAGGCTGGGTTGCTCCCAGGCAAAATGAGAGGTTGAGAGTCACAAAATGCATGCTATTTCTTCCAGCATGGCAAAAGTGAGTGAGAGGAGTGCCACCTTAGAAGGTGACGGTGAGGGTGTGAGGGTGTGTGTGAGCCAGGGGGAGCCCCTGATGCAAGAACGGAGAGAAATTGAGAGAAAGGCAGGTACAGAAGCTATAAGGGTGGATCCAGCCATTGCTAGTGAGTTAATGAAAGTGGATGATGCAGACAAGAAAAGACAATTTCAGCAACATTACAAAGCTGTCATTGATAACATTTCCTTGGATGCTGACACTTTTACTCACCCTGTTTCAGCCTATCAATTATTGGCTGCACAGGGCAATGTGGAGGCAGAACAGACACTACACATTGTACACACTTCAGAGTCTCTTCTCAGAGACAAAGCTGCTGTCAACAGGCTGCCTTCTCAAGCTGGTGAGCCATCTGAAGAATTTGGAGTAAATTCTAATGATGATGACTCTGATTCTTTGAATGAGAGCATGAACTTAGGGGGAGTAGCAGGCCCAATTTCTGTTCCTGATCTTCCTGCATGGGCATGGCCAAAACCATCTACACCAGGAGAGTTTGGTGTCACTTTGGTCAGACAAGTCAAGACAATTCAAAAGGCCCTTCAGGAGACTCAAGATGCTGGTACCAAGGCAATTCTTCATGCTCATCAGGAATCTCTGCATCTCTTGCAGTTGCAGCATTACCAGCAAAATCTAAGTGTGGATGAGCTCAAGAAGGAGATTGTTGATCTGAAATCCTACACTGCTGAGAAATTGGATTCCCTTATACCCTATGGGACTATGCAAGATTTGTTGGGGAGACTGAAGAAAGCATCTGATGCTGACAAGAAGCTGGCCAGATTGGCAGATAGGGTTCAGATCATTGAAGACTCTATGGTCACCATTCTTCATAATCAACAAACTCAAACAAATCTACTCATGCAGCTGGCTAAAGCACAAGGCTTGACCCCTACCCTTGATGATAACAAAAAGGGGGAGAATAAAGGGGAAGGGGAAGGAGAGCCATCTACAATAGTTCAGATTTCTCAAGTGCTAGTTCCTGTCATCACAACTTCTCCAACTATTCAAGTTAAAGGAAAGCTAGATGGAATTGATCTAATCCAGATAGCAGCAGCTGAATTGTAAGTCAAAGAACAAAGGAAGAAGATTGATGAAAAGATGCAACTAATATTTGGTTTTACAACTTCTCAATCACAATCTGTGAAGCATACACTACAAGAAAAAAGTCCATAGACATCGGTTTTTGGCCGATGTCTATGCTGTTTGGCAACCGATGTTGATGTCGGTGATGTCTATTCTAGACATCGGCCATAACCCGATGTCTTTACTAGCTTAGACATCGTTTCTGGAAAAAAAACTGATGTCCATGCATTATTTTTTTACAAAAAATGTTAGAAATAAATAATTTAATAAATAAATTACACTTATTACAACAGATTAAACATATAATGATCTATGTTTTTTACCACATAGACATCATACATTTTATTTTAGGTGATGTAAAATCAGATATTAAACATCGATTTATTCAGTAAAATGCGATGTCTATAGTTGCACATAAACATCAATTATATGCCAAACAAAGTGATGTCTATGTTCAATTTACACTCGAATATGTCTATCTTTGACATCAGTTTTTTTTATCAAAAATGATGTACATTAACTTTTTTGACATCAGTTTTTCTTCTTTAAAAGTGATGTATAATTATTTTTGAGATATCAGTATTTATTCATTAAAAGTGATGTACAATTATTTTTTGACATCAGTATTAATTCATTAAAATACGTGTTTGCATCTCAGTATTTCAGCACTATTTTTATTTTTGAAGTTAAATGCTGCAATTGGAAGATCTGAGAATTAATATATATTTGAAATTCTACACTGCCAGTGAAAACTACAAAGATTATTTGATGAAATATTTACAAGATTTTCAGCAAGATCAGATCAACCAAATCAAGAGTCACACTAGTTCCCCCTGTTATGATACAAAGTTGTGCGCACTAGTAAGCTGGTTTTGCAACAACTTTACTTTGATGCTTGAGGACTTTGTAATAGAGCAGCTATATCCAGTCCATGACTCCCACTCCGTTGTAGTCCCTCCACAGTTGATAAAAGTGAGTAATTTGCGGGTTTCACAATAGCACTTTGTCTCAGAATATGGAGGTGATCTTCCCAGAGAAATCATTCCCATCTATCCTACCTGAAATTAGTACCGGATTAAGCAATAATAAAAGTTAGCTTACAGGGTTTTTAGTTGACCAAGTACTCCAAAGTATTCTGGAAGTGCACCATTGATCAAGCAATTTCTTAATATCCTGCAAAAGAAAGAAATGTTAACTAATTTTTCAGGGAAACACATCTGCATCAGACAAAATTTATGTACGACTTACAGCACATGCAAGGATTGCATATCTTTTAAATCTGGGATAGTCGAATTTCTTCCGGTCAGATCAGATATCTTCCTATCAACAGAAAGCACAGAAGTAATCAACTGATCTCAAAAGTCCAAACCAAAAATCAACTACAATGATAGAAAGTCATGAAGGTATTAAACATTGGCTAGATATTTGAGCAGTTCTTACAGTTTTATTAGATTTCTCAGACGGGAGATGCTCAATGGAATTGGACCCTCCAGTCCTATTCCCTGCAAGTCCCTGCACAAAATTTGAAGTTTATTGAGAGGTATATGTAACCGTAGTTTCTAGAATATGTACTAACAACCAAGTAGAACCAAACTGAAGCATAATCGACCAAAATTACTCACAGTCTTGTCATATTTGTCCAGTTTCCAATGAAATCGGGTATCTTCCCAGAGAAATCATTCCCATCTATCCTACTGCAAGGAGTAGATAATTTTAAGACTTTGTTAAACTTAGAAATATACAGTATAGATGAAGTATTACTTACAAATCCTCTAGATTCCTCAGGTTGCCAAATGTTTCACTACATTGCACAAAAAAATACAGACAAGAAATTAGCAAGTATTACAACAAAACCATACAGAAAGACAACGCGAAGCTGACCAAAAGCTTTGGGAATGGTTCCTCCGAGGACTCAGAGGCATGAACCTCGAGTGAGAAGAAGACCCAGATGAGAAATTCACATGATCACCAAACCTATTCATTGGGGAGCTTAATCATGTATTAGTCTTATTATAAGATCTGAAGTTTCCCACATCATTCATCCCCGCGAATCCTGTTAATAAGCATCAAGTTCTTAGCAGCCAATACAGAATCATTGCAACAATAATACAGAAATCAAAATACTGAAAGTAGTATCCATATTTAAGTTTTAACTAACAACATGTTATTTTTAGACACATACAAGACTCAACCAAAACTAAACCAGGTCATAGTGTTCAACAAAATTTTTGTTTTGTCAACTACAGAGCATGTCACATACATCTGTTTCAACTTTCCACAAAATTAAAGCAACATGAGCTATTTCGAACATAAATATGTGATAAATCATTAATCAGTGACGACCTTTTGCAGGAAAGATCCAGCAGACGAGCACAAACAAGCTTTTAGATGTTCATTCCTCTAGATCCAAACTAAAAGGCAAGTAAAAGGTCATAATATAAAACCAAAATAAACAAAAAGATCATAGATTGGATCAGTTTTCTTTCACATGTACTTTAACTATCACATACATATGTAGTTCCTTATTTATGCAACCAATCAAAATTATTCTAGTAAATCTAAAGCTCATCATCAGATATAAAATTTGAAGCAACAGATAAATAACAAGAGGCAGTGATGTACTAATACTAATATCATCTCCGACAACGTCAATTCTATTAAACATATTCAAATAAGTAAATTAGGGTTACAATTTCAAAAAAAAAACAAAATTAAAAATTCAGGGTTTCGATTTTAAAAAACCCCAATTGAAAACTACTCACAGAGAAGACCCTATTTCAAAATAACATAGTAAATTCACTTACCAATTCGAGTTTCTAAAATGATAACCAAGTAGAGAAGATCCTAATTCAAGTTTATCCTCTTACGAGCTTAGCATAGAAAAATGGAGAGAGATGGTGGAGATGATGGTGGTGAGTGGTGGAGATGATGGTGGTGAGTGGTGGAGCGGCGGTGATGTTGGTGAGTGGGGGTGGTGAGTGGTGGAGATGATGATGGTGGGGTGAGAGAGTCGGGGCGAGAGAGTCGGATGAGAGAGAGAGCTTATGTGTCTCGTGGGGGAAAAACAAAAAGGGGGGAAAAATATTTGCTAAGGGGGGAAATTTATTTGGCTAAGGCGGAAACAAAAATAAAGTGGGCGGGGAGTGAATTTTTTTTTGGAACTTTAGACACCAGTTTTAAAATAACCGATGTTTTAAAACAACATAGACATCATAAAAATACGGGGTGATGTTATAAATTCTTTTAACATCAGTGGCAAACCTAACCGATGTCTAATGTGTGATGTCTATTGACAGTTTTCTTGTAGTGATAGCACAAAAGTGGAATCAATTATTATGGAACTCAAGCCAGTAGGGAGGCATAAGGATGGAGAAACTTCTTCCAAAGATCTGCAACCTATGGTTCTCAAGCCCAACAACAGATCCAATAAGGACTCCACAAAGAATCCTCTAAAAGAGGTGGATTTTCCTCTTCCAAAAGCTGATGAGGACAAGCTTTTAGGTAGAAGTATTGCATATCTCAAAGAGACCATAGATGAGGCTGTAAGGAGAAACATGGCTATAATCTTCAGAGAGGGAAAGAGCATATGTGTGATGCAAGGACATCCCAAATTCTCAATAGCCAAGAGGGAAGAAACCAAAAGGTTGAAGGAAGAAGCCAAACAGCTAAAGGCTGACAAAAGAGCACAAGCAAGGTTTGAAAAACAGCTAAAGTCAAGTCAGGCTGAAGAACAAAAAGAAATTGAAGACAAAGGTGAAGATGAAGCTATGGGGGACATGGTTGGTACTGAGATGGAGGAAAGAAGTAAGGAAGAATGGCAGAAAGGGAAAAGAAAGAAGGTCAATGCAAAGAGAAAGAAGGTAGATAAGACTGAAGATACCCAATCAATATCCAAACCACTACCCTCTATTCCTGAACCAATTGTACCTGACCCCTTCATAAATATTCATGGTGAAACAATCATTCCCAAGGAGGAACCAATTGATTGGGACACCATCAAATTGCCCACCTTCCTAACCTCTTCTCCACCATCAAAGAAGCAGAAAAGAAGAATCAAATCAACACCCTCTAAAGCCTCAATCAAATTCACACAGAAGCCTAAGCCTAAACCTCAAACCTCTAAAGATGATTATGTTCACATCTGTGACATAAAAGAATTTTCAGACATTGAACTCTATCTGGATGAGCTGGAGGATGTAAGGGGAATAGCTGCCTACAGACAGCTACCAGAAAGATTAGTGTTCAAATACAAAGGAGCTGGGGAAAGAACATGGCCTCTTCACAGAATTCTGAATGAAGGCTACTCTACCTTGATTAGAGTCTACTCATCCATACAAAAGGATTCTGACTTTACCAGGACTGCCAGGACTGAGATTCTCAACAAGATTGCCAACATAAGGAAAACTTGGAGGGAGCCCAATGCCTTGCCTAGAACTTTACTCATTCAAGAGAGAGGTATTACAATTCACAAATCACCTTATTGGTTGATGGAGTTCAGAGACAACAAAGGAGTCAGAAGATTTTTCAGAATTGAAGATCAGCTAAAGATTGCCAGTAATGAAACTCTCAAGGATATGCAATCTAAGTTAGATATCAATAAAGAAGATGAAGCTGAATTCTACAGACAACTTCAACTTCAAATAGAGGAGAATGACAGGAGGCTAGGAAAGAAAACCAGGGATCAAAGGAAAAGAAAATAATTTGCTCAGGCTAAAGGAGCACCCTTGGAAACAATGTATTTCTTCAATTTCATCTCAGCATATACACTTTTGTAGCACTTTTGAATTTCTGCTTTGTTACAGTTTATATATTTGTTAAGTGTTTTGTTATCATCAAGCTAAACCCAAATTTATGCCTACAGTTCTAGTAGACATAAATAGGGGGAGATTGTTAGGAATATGTGTATTAGTTTGATGATAAGTTAAGCAAAACACTAAAGTAGAAATCTAGTGTTTGTAGCTTCAACGGATAAGACCATCTTGGCTATCCGTTGAAGGAGTAGCCTTACTTAGCAATAAGTTTGGTATTGTAGCACATTTCACTCTCTGGTTTCAAGCTGTAATTCTTAGATGTTGTTAGGAAATAATCAGTCATGTTGACTACTAATGGATGTACAAATAGGAGGGCTAATTGTAAATATTTCATGCCTTGTAATTTTGTATAAGTGAAGAAGTGTCAACGGATATTGAAGACCTTCAACGGATAAGAAACAAAGCTTCAACGGATGTCTCTAATGCTTCAACGGATAAATATCCATCAACGGATAAGTGCTTCAACGGATAAAGCTTCAACTGCTAGAGCATCAACGGATAAAGCCATCAACGGATGAAAGCTTCAACGGATGCTCAGTCTCATAGCAGTTGATAGTGACAGTTAACAAAGCTGACAGAGGCACATGGATTGACAGAGATGTGGTAGCCTATTTCAGGAACAACATAAAAAGCAGCCGTTTTCAGTCTGGTTCAAAATGGAAAGTCAACAGATAATTCCATATTACACTGGATAAAAATGGAATAGAAACAAGTGAAGAACTATTTTTCTTATTGTACTTTATCTTTGTCTTCACTTGTAAACTTGGTGGTATATAAACCAAGTAGTAGCTAGTAATTAGAAAGGAATTTTCCCTGAGCTGTTTAGAAATATCAAGAGAGAAAATCATCTAGTTTGTACTAGGAAGCAACTGTGATTTAATTTTGAATCACAGATTTTCTGAAATAACACATCTCTGGTGGAACAACAAATCCACCAGAAAAGTTTTTAAGTTCTTTGTGTTCATATATTTGTGTTTGAATATATATCTGTCTGCATCAGCTCCAAGCAATTCACACACATTTGATCACTCAAACACTTAGCCTTACAAACTGCTCAAAACTTGAAAAAGTTTTGAGATTTACATTCAACCCCCCTTCTGTAAATCTCATTGTTAGTCCACTGGGAATAACATCAACTGATAAATTAAAGGCCTTCAACGGATGAGAAACAAAGCCTCAACGGATGTCTCTAAAGCTTAAATGGATAACATCCATCAACGGATGAGTGCATCAACGGATAAAACTTCAACTGATAAAGCATCAACGGATGAGTGCATCAACGGATAAAGCCATCAACGGATGAAAGCTTTAACGGATGCTCTGTTCAATAGCAGTTGATGTAACACCCCAAATCCGGGGTCAAGATTTGGTGTTACTAAACAATCTTTACATAAAATAAAGAAATAAATAAATAACCCCCTTGAATCCGGATCGTTTACAGGTTATGGTATGAAAGACTGGCCATCTTGAGTACGAATATGGTTGTCTCATTCTTCACTCATTTTTCTTCCTTTAATTTTCTGATTTATAAATTCTTTCAATTAGTTGTTGCATTGTTATTCCTTGTTCCGTGTTTAATCAAAATCATGTTCACAAACTCTCCTTTTGCGTAAAGTCTGTTCTCTGACGATTTCATAAGAAATGAAATAGTGTGATACGTGGAACCATACAACGAACATAGATACGACTGTAAATCGATAAATGGTGGACATCTGCGAGCGAGGAAAAATGAATGCACCGACAAATATGGACATGACGAAGATATCAAGTCAGACAGTTGTTCATGTTACGAAGATCTCATCAGTATAGTAGATTGCGTTAACGTAATACACTTCAAACCAGAGGATTTCGAAGCAAAACGAATGGTTAGCGAATCGTACATTAATTACGAAATAAGGAAGTGATGTTGTGTGCTCAAACGGAGCAAACGAGTAGCGGGACGACGATCAAAAAAGAAGGAAATTCTGAACAATGACTCAGATATGCAATTACGACGTAAAACATTCCTTCGTCGCTGGAAGATATTGGTTATAAAAATTTAAGATGAAAGAAATCTTAAATATAATCGAACGTCGAACGTGTTCTTTAAGAAGTTGTGAAGTTCTCTAACTTGCATAAACAAGTGATGGTAAATTTAATGCTCATACCCGGGTCAGTGACGAAAGTTTGATACGGGAACATAAGTGGAGATGACGCAATAGTGATTCGACTGTGGAGTTTTAGAAATAACGAGATAACGATTAAGTTTCTATCAGATTACGACGGTAATAATGAAAACCGTGTGTGGTTATTAAAAGATAAATGATTGTTGTGATTGATTGAAGGATGCAGCGTAATTCTTGAAAGTAACTGTACACAATTAGTAATGACAAGAAATAAGTTAAAATACTCGCGAAGTAAAATTTTGAGAAACGAGACAAATTTTACAGTTTACTAATAAAATTTTGTAAGATTTTAAAAGAACTAGAAAGGGAGTGGTTATATTAATCCTTGTTAATTTAAGATCTTAAGTCTCATTTTAAAAGATAAATGATATGTCGGTCAGATGCTAATCCAAAACGATATAATCTGAATTGTGTTGAATGGATGGATGTGGTTGATTGATGGTGTTGGCGTAAGTTCGACTGGTAGTCAATGGTGTAAGGGAAGTGCTGCCCAAATTTTTAGAAATTACCCTATAGTTAAGGACAAAGAAGTATATTATCGTTTTCGTCAGTACTCCAAATAATTGCGATCTCGATTCTTGAGAAAGTTGTTATGACCAAACCGACTTTATATAATTGGTCTTTGATTCCAGTTAGCTAGTCAGGACTTGGTTTAATTGATCAGATAAAAAGGTTAATTGATCAACTTTACCAACTGATGGTTAGTTAAATAGAGATCGATTTCAATTAGATCAAGTCAAGCTCTAACATAATTTTCAGATTCGAAATCAAAGCAATTAGCAATTTGGAGGAAGCAATAGCATCAGCAGAAGTGGAAATTCGAAAAAGTAGTGTAATCGATCCGGATTCAAGGGGGTTATTTATTTATTTCTTTATTTTATGTAAAGATTGTTTAGTAACACCAAATCTTGACCCCGGATTTGGGGTGTTACAGTTTGGTATCAGAGCTGCAGGTTATTGGTCACTGAAATAAGAATATGTGAGAGCAAGATAGGAATGATAGGTCGTACATGATAGGAAATACCCTAGGCATACTCAGGTTAAGTTGAGTTGAGTGCGAATTAGGGTTAGCAGATCCAATCTGGAGTTGCTAAAATAGGATTGTTGAGAAAGTGTAAGGCGAATATCATAACATTTTAGGTATATTGAGTTCTCAGATTATACAATAATGAGGAATCGATGGATCAATAGAGACGGGGTATGTTACCCTACTTTTCACGTGGTTTTGAAGATATGCGATCGATTCTTGTGAGAATTTGTGTAAGAGAAGTTACGATTTAACTTAGAATTAGGTATTAGGACGAGTTCCACGTCGAGGGCAACCAGTTGATGGAAGCTGATGAAGAACCAACATTGCACGTTTCGAAGGCACCGCCGTGGTGAGAAGGATCCTATCACTTATTGGAAGCTGCGCGAGGAGTGATATCTACCTTCCTGAAGATAGGTAAGACTAGCAAGAGGGTACGACCCTATCTACACACAGAACATCGAATCGCGTGCGTAGTTGTAAGCATAACGTCAAGGACGATGACAAGAATATGAAAGATAATGGCAGACATCAGCGTTGGGTCCAAGTTAGGAATAAAATGGCATATAGCGGTGAATGGAGTTTCGTCGGCTAATAAGTGCATGTATAATCCAAGGAAAAGTGGAAGAAGTACCAAAGTGGAGAGACCTTATATGGGCATTCTTTTAATTAGACATTTTATTGGTAAATCAGGAAAATAGCAAGTAACTTATATAGTAATGACGACCAAATATTTGATTTTTAAAAACTTTAAAATTAGATTTCGGAAAAGATTTTCTTCATCAACTTTCAGAGGATTTTTGCATGAAATGAATTTTACAAATTGGTTGTCGAATTACTATTTATGTTCTTGTTATTATAAACAGAAAATGATCTAAAAAGAAGAATGGAAGTAGACTCAGTGTTGTTAATTAGAAGGGCCAAGTAGACCCACCAGCAGGGAGAAGGTTTAAAGGTTGCTGCGGAAAATGAAAGTAATCGTTGTTTAATAAAATCAATAATTGAATCAACATATAAAAATATTATTTAACCAATTTATAAAATTATTAAAATTTAACGAGATTTGTGATTCGAATGGACGAAGGATGATTGAAGGAAATGGCAGAATCTTCCAGATGATTGGAGAAGAATCGTATTTTTATCGACGAAATTGAGGCATTGCGTGATCGATGGGTATTTTACGCGACATAGATGAAATATGAAGCCATGATTATAAATTTGGGAGGACGCGATTAAGATCAAATCATTGAAGCATTTGATGTAAAGACATTTCCAGACAGCACTTCAAAGCAATGATGTGACTTGAATCGTGAACCTGTATTCGCACGATCCTGAAGGCAGATATAGGTGAAGCATGGAAGGTGATCAACACTGATATTCTTTCTTCTAATACGATATTATATGTTTATCTTAATTCGTGAATACGTCTGAGCTTCTTCTGTTGATAAATTATATGAGGCGGAAATGAAAAAAAATTTCTTATATATTCCTTCTGAATTGTTTCCTTTCTCAAACTATTGATTTCTGATTGAGACAACAGTATTGTGATATGACGTTTTGTCGAAATGACGAAAAGTCGGGTGGGACACCACCTAATCATGTGCTGTATGCCATATAGTATGAAAGACTGGCCATCTTGAGTACGAATATGGTTGTCTCATTTTTTACTCATTTTTCTTCCTTTAATTTTTTGATTTATAAATTCTTTCAATTAGTTGTTGCATTGTTATTCCTTGTTCCGTGTTTAATCAAAATCATGTTCACAAACTCTCCTTTTGCGTAAAGTCAGTTCTCTGACGATTTCATAAGAAATGAAATAGTGTGATACGTGGAACCATACAACGAACATAGATACGACTATAAATCGATAAATGGTGGACATCTGCGAGCGAGGAAAAATGAATGCACCGACAAATGTGGACATGATGAAAATATCAAGTCAGACAGTTGTTCATGTTACGAAGATCTCATCAGTATAGTAGATTGCGTTAACGTAATGCACTTCAAACCAGAGGATTTCGAAGCGAAACGAATGGTTAGCGAATCGTACATTAATTACGAAATAAGAAAGTGATGTTGTGTGCTCAAACGGAGCAAACGAGTAGCGGGACGACGATCAAAGATGAAGGAAATTCTGAACAATGACTCAGATATGCAATTACGACGTAAAACATTCCTTCGTCGCTGGAAGATATTGGTTATAAAAATTTAAGATGAAAGAAATCTTAAATATAATCGAACGTCGAATGTGTTCTTTAAGAAGTTGTGAAGTTCTCTAACTTGCATAAACAAGTGATGGTAAATTTAATGCTCATACCCGGGTCAGTGATGAAAGTTTGATACGGGAACATAAGTGGAGATGACGCAATAGTGATTCGACTGTGGAGTTTTAGAAATAACGAGATAACGATTAAGTTTCTATCAGATTACGACGGTAATAATGAAAACCGTGTGTGGTTATTAAAAGATAAATGATTGTTGTGATTGATTGAAGGATGCAGCGTAATTCTTGAAAGTAACTGTACACAATTAGTAATGACAAGAAATAAGTTAAAATACTCGCGAAATAAAATTTTGAGAAACGAGACAAATTTTACAGTTTACTAAAAATATTTTGTAAGATTTTGAAAGAACTAGAAAGGGAGTGGTTATATTAATCCTTGTTAATTTAAGATCTTAAGTCTCATTTTAAAAGATAAATGATATGTCGGTCAGATGCTGATCCAAAACGATATAATCTGAATTGTGTTGAATGAATGGATGTGGTTGATTGATGGTGTTGGCGTAAGTTCGACTGGTAGTCAATGGTGTAAGGGAAGTGCTGCCCAAATTTTCAGAAATTACCCTATAGTTAAGGACAAAGAAGTATATTATCGTTTTCGTCAGTACTCCAAATAATTGTGATCTCGATTCTTGAGAAAGTTGTTATGACCAAACCGACTTTATATAATTGGTCTTTGATTCCAGTTAGCTAGTCAGCACTTGGTTTAATTGATAAGATAAAAAGGTTAATTGATTAACTTTACCAACTGATGGTTAGTTAAATAGAGATCGATTTCAATTAGATCAAGTCAAGCTCTAACATAATTTTCAGATTCGAAATCAAAGCAATTAGCAATTTGGAGGAAGCAATAGCATCAGCAGAAATGGAAATTCGAAAAAGTAGTGTAATTGATCCGGATTCAAGGGGGTTATTTATTTATTTCTTTATTTTATGTAAAGATTATTTAGTAACACCAAATCTTGATCCCGGATTTGGGGTGTTACAGTTGACAGTGACAATTCATAAGCTGACAGAGGCACATGGGTTGACTGAGACAATTGGAATGAGGTAGCCTCTTGGAGGAATAAAAAAAATGCAGCATTTCCATTCTGGTGCAAACAATGAAGTATTCAAAGATTCACAGATTATCCTAGATTGCATTGGATAGAGAAATGAAGAAGAAACATATGAAGAACCTTTTTAATTGTATTTGTACTTTTGTCTTCACTTGTAAAACTTGGTAATATATAAACCAAGTTGCAGCTAGTAATTAGAGTGTGAATTTTTCCAGAGCTGTTTAGAAAATTCCTGAGAGAAAATCATATAGTTTGTACTAGGACGCAGCTGTGATCAATTCTTTGAATCACAGATTTTCTGAAATACACATCTCTGGTGGAACAACTAATCCACCAGAAAAGTTTTTGAAGCCTTTGTGTTCTTTACATTTGTGTCTTGAATATAAATCTGTCTACACCTGCTCAAAGCAATTCACACACAACTGTTCATCAAAACACTTAGCCTTTGAAACTGCTCAAAACTTGAAAAAGTTTTGAGATTTACATTCAACCCCCCTTTCTATAAGTCTCATTGTTAGTTTCTTGGGAATAACATAAATAATATATATATACATATTTTTGCTAAATATATAAATAATATTATTAATAATGAATATGTAAATATATATGTGTTTAAAGTATTATTTATATTTATAGTAAGAATAAATTCATAAATATATAAGAAAATATATTAAAATAATTAGATTTTAACCGGATTTTTTTGGCTTTTAATCGGGACGGGCCAAAAATCGGGTCAGGCCGAAACCCGGGGTTTTAACGAAAAATTGACAAAAATAGCCGATTTTTGAAAAAATTTAACAAAAATAGCCATTCTGAAAAAAGTGGCCAATTTTGGCCGATTGAATACTCCACTGTCAGTTGGGTATCCCAATTTGTATAAGATACTCCACTGGTAGTTGGGTATTTCATATATGGCATACTCCACTGCCAGTTGGGTATCTTATATAAAGTGGATACTCCACTTACAGTTGGGTATCCCATCGGCCAAAGTTGGCCAACTTTTCAGAAATTAGTTATTTTTGTCAATTTTGTGTAAAAATAGGCTAAATTTGTCCTTCACCCGTTTTTAAACCGACCCGGCTTTGTCAAAAAACCGACGCCATAATTCCGGGCCGGACTTTGACGATCGGGCCGGGGAGACCGGGTTTTTGGTGCATGTCCAGATGCAATACATTTGGCGTCCACAAATTTCCAGATCCCCCAGCTTTGTTTGACGGGAAACAGCAAAGCAAGAGGGTCTTGATTAATCAATTGAGATGATGTTTGCTTCTTAAACCACTACCGCCCTCTTTCATTCATTTCTCTCCATCTCTCCTTACTCAGGTACTTACATACATTTTCGGGAATTACTTTTCTTCTTTTCAATATGTTCAAATCATGTATATATAATTTGATATTTTTCGACTTTATTAACTTTATCGATTCATGTATATATTTGATTGTACAATTGATTTCTTATGTTATGTGGCCACCTCTCTTTGTATTGTAGGAGCTCTATAAGCCTGTTGCCTTTATTTATTTTGTGGAGATGACATCACCTGGTATGTATGGATGTATGTGTCTTCAGTAATTAATTATTAGGATTTACTCTGATTCTGTTGCATATCAACTTGATCTTCCTTGACTTGTTAATATAACTTAATTCAAATCAATGCTTTTAATTTTCAATTTCTTTCGTGTGATTACTGTATCTTAATCATTTTGCTTTCAGCTACTTCTTCAAGAGATACATCCATTGTTGTTGTTACACTTGAATCTACTGAAGTCTATGTTATCACCAGCTTGTCTTCTACGCCCGATACTCAAGTCATTTATGTTGATCCAACTACTGGAGCTCTTGTATATCACGCAAGACCTGGTTATGATATTTTTAACACCCAAAAACAGGCAATAGATTACGTTACCAATGGTTCCAAATATCTCTGTAGGAGTGTAGTTTATGCCAAAGCCATATTGGGTTATGCAGCCTTAGGGAGTTTTGGATTGTTGCTAATTGCAACCAAGTTGAATGCCACTATTCCAAATTTGCCAGGTGGAGGTTGTGTTTTTACAGTGACTGAGAGCCAGTGGATTAAGATTCCACTCCAAATTCCTCAACCACAGGGTAAAGGAGAGCTAAAGAATGTTCAAGAACTAACCGACCTTGACATTGATGGGAAACACTACTTTTGCGAGAGTAGGGATATTACTCGGCCTTTCCCTAGCCGAATGCCTTTGCAAATTCCAGATGATGAATTTGTATGGAATGGGTGGTTCTCAATTTCATTTAGAAATATTGGCCTACCACGACACTGCGTTATTCTATTGCAGGTCTGTACATATGAATTTATACCAACACATCTCCCAGCTTTATTTTGTTTCTTAGTTTTCTTTTTCATTGTTACAACAAAAGTAGTATATTTTGTACTTCATTTGCAGATTAATGCGTGTGAAAAATTATTATTGTCAATTATGTTGTCCATGATCATATTGTGTGTGCCAGTTGTTGAATTCGTTAAGTGGCAGTAAGCTGCTTCTTATTGATGTTTGTCTTCTTGTAACTGTGATAATTTGAGTAGACGACATCTACGATATGTAAAAGTAAAGAACATGTATGTGTCGTGTTGTTGTGCCCTGTGATCAAGAAATTCTAATTTAATTGAATAAACTAGCTTCACGACTGTAGTTTAAATAAGACAACTCTTAGGAGATTGGTATGGTAGTACAGTGTACCACATTTGTTAAGATCTATAGGAGATTCATCTTTGGCAACAGAAAGATATGGATCATATATGGTCATTGTTTCCGATGGACCTTTGAATGCTGGATTGACCGTCTTATGCATTTTTAGCAATGTTCCAAATTTTTCCTTTATTTAATGGACAACAAATTAGTTGTATACCATATATATGTTTACTAGTATATGTTTCCATGAGAAAATTTATTAAGGTATGGAAAACCAGAAAGAATGTAAGGAGAGATGGGAAGCAGTTATGTATTCCCAAATCCTGGTCATTGTAGATATTAAGAATGCATCACCCGTTGATCAACCTGTTGTCTGAAGACCAAAGCAATGGACTGAACGCCATTTGATTCCTTGATTATGAACTTCTTTAAAAAACTCTTGTGTTCCCCAACATAAACTAATTATATTTACTACTGCAAGAATACTGCATTAGAACTACATATCTACATAATTTAATATCCAATTACACCAGTTGGATTTAAATGATAGCCCCATCAGTATAACTTTCTTTATGAAAGCAACTGAGTGGGCAAGTTTCTAGGCTAGAGTGAGCCTATTCTCTTCTGAAGGCTTTTTTTTACCATTTAGGAATGTCTCATAGTATGGACGCAGACATCCATCTATAAGCAACTGACAGCACAGACTTCTAGGTCAAGAGTGGGGAAGTTCCTTTTAAATGTCATCCATGTCTGCTGTAGAGCTTTTTAGCTTTAAGTTCAGTATCGGAGTTACTAAGCTGTTGGTGATGTGTAATCTATGTAATCTTCTAAAAATATGTGCTCTTGTGTGTATCACATTATCAATATATTGTCCTCCTTAAAGTGATGTTATTTCCTTGTAAGCACATAGTATTTCTATCAAGAAATTCAGGTATGAAATTCTTTATATATGTATTTGAAGAAAATTCTATGAAAGGGAGAGTCACAAAATGTTGAAGAGGAAAATTATCTTGAACCCAAAACCTCACAATCACCAAAACCATAATAGATAGACCAAAACTTCCATGCCACTTGTTGTACATGGAATGTATATATGACAGAGACTGGTGATTTAGATAAATGCAGGTAAATTTAGCTTGTTCATACATGTAGATAATATTAAAATAAATTATATAATTTCAATTTAGGTTAGACATGAAACAGTGATATGCATGCATTCGCTCTTTCCTAAAACTACACTTTTTTGCGCAGTTTTATTAAGATAAACGCATGTTAGTGACGTGAATCAATATTTTTATTCGCCAAGTGAATGCTTTCCCCCCTCCCCTAATTTAATTCTTCTTTATCATGGGCATGGCATCTAGCTGTCATTCAGGCATCTGACCAGGTAAGTCACCCGTTGAAAAGAGTCTAGATCATATAGCAGCTGAACAGATTGTTGGTGATATAGTTGATTAGTGCTATCCTTGCCGAGGTATTTCATTTACCATTCAGGACAAACTACGTAAAATCAGATCTTTCCAGTATAATGTAATTACTAATTAGAAATGGGATACCATTTTTTTTGAAAGGGAATCTTTTTAATCCAGAACATCTTGTATGATTTTCTGCACTTCTTTTTGCCTCAAGCAATGACATCAAATTGTATCCAGAATTTGTAATCAAATTATCTATTTTTACTATTAGTTAATTTTTTTTAAGTAAAGAGGCAAAAGAATGTGAGAATTGAACTACAGACCTCCTCTATCTATGCAGCAATGCTACTTGTATAGTATTAGACTATAGAGGTTCATATTATGAGGGTGATGGAATTTACAGTGCTTATATTTAGGTACTTTAAGTGTACATTCTCTTGTACACTTGTTACTTGTTTTATTAGTGCCCGATATTTAATTGCTTGATATATACCGTCTTTCATATATTGTATGTGGTTCTCTGTTTGTGCAACAACATTGTTATTGATCTATTATAGCCAAGGGTCTTAACGAAACAACCTCTCTATCCGTAGGGTAGACGTAAGTCTGCATGCATCATAGCCTCCCCATACCCTACTCTGTGAGTGGGATACACTGGTTATGTTTGGTTTCACCTGCAGTAACTTGAATTTAGATTACAAAAGGTATACTCTTGTATTATTAATATGTAAGGATATCCTCATATATTTGATCTGAATTTCTAGGGATTTGCAGAATGTCGGAGTTTTGGAAGCTTAGGTCAGCAAGAAGGAATTGTTGCTCTCACTGCCCGTCGTAGTAGGCTGCATCCTGGTACTCGTTATTTGGCTAGGGGCATAAACTCATGCTATAGTACAGGTAGCACCACCAATTTGCTTCCAGAAAATTACATTTTTTCTCTACGATAAGCTTCTTTGATGACCTTGAACATCTGCACTATGAAATAAAATATGTTTCTTATTCGAAAAAGGAGATATTTCTTATGCCTCTTCACTAATTTGTGTTGGATTTTATAATTTTCTTTGAGGCATTTATATTTGTCCTAGATATTGTGTTCTATGAACCAGCTTTCCATAAAAATGGAGACAATAAAGTCAGGCTGTGAATGTAAGCGGATGAAACTTAACAATGTTTCGTTTGAAAATGGCCAAATATAATATCGCTTGTTTTCTACCGAACCCTTTCTCGTAAATGTTCTTCTTATTAAAGTATGGCGACACTTGATTAATTTAGGGTTTCATTGGTTGCTTCCTGCTAATTTATCTCATCACGTTTCTGGTACTACTGTTTTCAATATTGTAGAGGTTATATTTGTATAATTTTATGGCTTCCCTTGTGCTATATGTACCTACAGGAACTGGGATTCTGAGCTTTTAAATCATTCTAGTATAAAAAATTATAGATATTGGATTTGAATATATCTATATATACACGCTAATTTGTTAAATAAAGCCAAACTTAGCAGGCTAAGTATTTTTATCTTGTTAAAAGTCGTTATTATCCCTGTCACGGCCAGCTTCACACTCAAATTATTATTCACACAAATTATCCAAATTGGTAGAGATGAATTGTACTCGCTTGTGTTGAGAATCTACGGGTGATGAGTTCTGATAATGGGTTTAATCATGGTTACAACTTACAATTATATTTCTATTTCTGCAATATAATCCACTAGAGTTTTAGCCTGCGTCATAGCTTGTTAGCTTAATCTTTGTCAATAGTGTCCTTAATTTCTGTTATGATATAAATTTGGTATGAACTCGGGGTGTGATAATTGGTGTAATTTTTTCCAAGAGATGTGTTCAAACTGGAAGTTAAGCTAATGATCTGGAAGGAATTTTAACGAGACCACAGTTCTGTTGACATATGAAAGAAAGAAGGGTCAAAAAGGGTCACTGAAGAAGGTAATAAAATAAATGAAGGCTGACTGGAGGGTAAAACATAAAGGGGTATAAATAGAATGCGATATAATTATTACAAGATATAAAATACCTAAATTGAGTGTTATCCGTTGAGAGGCTTCCTCACCTCGAATTGGGGAAAACTGTGATAATCCATTTTATTACAATTTGCCGAGTTTATTCCTATCTTTTTTTATATTGTCAAGCTTGTGTAAGTTGGTTCATTACATGATCCTGATATGTAATTTTCTAAGACACGGTAATCACTCTTCTTTTTGATTACATCCTCTTTTTGACACAGTTCAATGTATTTGATATTGTGTTTTAATTTTTCCAGTTGATGTAAATATAGTTACTCTAAGCTCACAATTTTTTGCTGGACAGGAAATGAAGTTGAGTGTGAACAACTTGTATGGATTCCAAAGAAGTCTGGTCAGAGTGTACCTTTTAACACATACATTTGGCGACGTGGTACAATTCCTATGTGGTGGGGTGCAGAGCTAAAGATAACAGCTGCAGAAGCAGAAATATATGTTTCAGAGCGTGATCCTTACAAAGGAAGTGCACAGTACTATCAAAGGTTAAGTAAAAGATATGATACAAAGAATATAGAAATTGTTGGCGGGAACCAGAAAAAGAGCGGGGTGGTTCCAATTGTGTGTGTCAACTTGCTTAGAAATGGCGAAGGAAAGTCAGAATCCATTTTAGTTCAGCATTTCGCAGAATCACTAAATCATATCCGCTCAACTAAAAAACTTCCTTCCGCTCGACTTCATTTAATAAATTATGACTGGCATGCCAGTATCAAGCTGAAAGGTGAACAACAAACAATTGAAGGACTTTGGTACCTTCTAAAAGCGCCCACTGTTTCTATAGGAATTTTTGAGGGGGATTACCTGCCCTCCCGTCAGCGGATTAAGGATTGCAGAGGTGAAATAATATTTAATGATGACCTAGCCGGTGCGTACTGCTTACGATCACATCAAAATGGAGTTATACGCTTCAATTGTGCAGATTCTCTGGATCGGACAAATGCTGCGAGTTATTTTGGCTCTCTTCAAGTTTTTGTAGAGCAATGCAGACGTCTAGGAATATCACTTGATAGTGATTTGGCTTTTGGTTATAATTCGGCTAATAATCAAGGTGGATATATTGCACCACTTCCACCAGGCTGGGAGAAAAGATCTGATGCAGTAACGGGTAAAGCATATTATATAGATCATAACACTAGGACCACAACTTGGAATCATCCCTGTCCAGATAAACCATGGAAGAGATTTGACATGACATTTGAAGAGTTCAAGAGATCGACAATTTTATCACCAATCCGTCAACTAGCTGACCTCTTTTTGCTTGCTGGTGATATTCATGCAACTTTGTATACTGGTTCTAAAGCTATGCACAGCCAAATTCTTAGCATATTTAATGAAGAAGCAGGCAAATTTGGCAAATTCTCTGCAGCACAGAATATGAAAATTACTCTGCAGAGAAGATATAAAAATGCTGTTGTAGATAGCTCTCGCCAAAAGCAGTTAGAGATCTTTCTGGGACAGAGACTTTATAAGCATCTTCCATCGATACCCATCCATCCTTTACATGTACGTTTCCTAGCAGTTTTATCTTGTCAACAGACTAGATTTTGGATTTCTTTTATGAAGCACTTTTTGAGTACTTTACCCCTTTTTAATTGTGTAATTGCTTATTGTTATCCTTAATCATGCAGTTAGGTTGTATAGTGATATTACACCAATTTTGGGTTTTCTTTAGACCATGAATTTGTCTGTTGGGGGAACCTTATTGTATTAATTTGTACTTTCATTATAAATGGAAATCTCCTATTTTGGGCCAAGAATTTAACGAGGTAGGGGGAACATAAGATGTCACAATACACCAATCTTGGTTTCGGGATACGTTGACATTCAACACTTTTGGTATACTTGTTGAACTTCTGGTGGATGCGTTTTATAACTCAAACTATTTAATGCTTTCTGTCGTGGCGAAGGAATACAGAGAAATCGGGTGTAAATCAGGCTGATTTTGTTTTCAGCACTCATTTCTCTTTAAGCCTGCTATCATACGTCTAGCGAGAAATAGGTAGGATATGATAGCTAGATTTTGGAATTTTGATTTTCTTGTCTACCCACCCTTATCAATTGAATAGTAAAGTGGCAGCTCGCCCCTTGTAGTTTTCACGGGTTTCCACATAATACCTTTTAGTTGTTTATATCTTTTTCCGTTATTTGTTTTCTTGTGCATTTGGCTCTGTGTCAATGACACTGCACATGGTCAGAAAATTAAAGTAGTGAAATTTTACTGTAATCACTTAATTGTGATTACTAAACATAAAGTACAGGTAAAATATGACTAGTAAACGTATTCTTAAGGTTCAGAGTGGAAAATAAATCATGCAGTCACATGATGGGAGATCTAATGATTTTAGATATAACTTTCTGTTCATTTTTTTGCACAAATTTAGTTTTACATATATTGTAGCATGCTCTGATGCTCTATGTTGACCATGACAGGTTCCCTCTCGGACATTTGGTTCCTTACTTAAGGATGTTGCTAGCATGGTACCAAATTCTGATGACGGAGTCAGCCTTCTAAGTTTTAAGAGAAAAGATATGATCTGGGTACATTTGAGTAGGCCTTAGAAGTAGAAAAAAACTTGCTACAATGGCTTTTCCATGAAGAATTGAAATTATACTTTGAACTTAAATAAGCCCTGATTGCTTCATATATTAAAATTGTTTACTTAAGTGCATGGGTTATCCTTCAGGTTTGCCCACAGGCAGCAGATGTGATGGAAATATATATCTACCTTGGAGAGCCCTGTCATGTCTGTCAGCTTCTGTTAACAATTTCACATGGTGCAGACGATTCAACTTCTCCATCCACAGTTGATGTGAGGACGGGACCCTCTTTAGATGGACTCAAGCTTGTTGCAGAGGTCTGATTTTTGTTGTAACTTTTTATTGTTTTGCATGTTGATCTTCGTAAGATTTGTATACTCTATTGTTGCTTATTGATAGTCTACAATCTTGTCAAGATTAGGGCTTGCTTTCACAGGCTTGAAAGTTGGGACACTTACTTTATATGTTAGATATTAGGTGCTGCAAAGATGAAACTCAGTAAATGGTCCTATTTTCAGTTGGATTCTGATATGAAGTGTCGAGTTTCTTATGTTTGATTTGAGGAAATGCATCATAAACTAATGGGTTGGATGGAAAAATTAGATTCTTGTCTCGCATGGAAGAAAATTACAGTGATATATTTAAAAGTGAATTTAGTGCTGCCAAATATAACTAATTGATTGTTTGATAATAAAAAACTAAAACATGCACAGTTAGCAGAAGGGAAATGATTTCTGAACAATAACATTGAGATCTAGGGTTTCTGAGATGTGACTGTGAGTACTGGTAGAAGAACAGTTAGGACTTAGGATTTAAGGAATTCTTGAAGCAAGAGGAATTAGCGGAGTACGAGTGCCAGGAAAGTTATAGTCGACTGTTTTCTTAAGATTTGTGGTTAGCGTTCTTTTCTTTATGTCGTCTGAATTGCTGGCTGTTGCTGTATGTTGTAGATCTCTGATAATGAATGCAAATAAAATTGAAGACTTGTTATAAATTCATCTTCTGTAGCTTCCTCCTAGAAGTTCCAAATAATTGTGGTCCATTGGCTTATGAATAGGTTGGAGGCGGTTAGAATTTTTCCATGAAGATTGACTAATATAGAACTTCACATTTATTTCAAAAAAAAATTAGAACTTCACATGGCATATCAATAGGTGGATGGTTGTTTTAAACCATCATTCACGTTCCATTGTTATGGATACCTTAAAGATGCCTAATAGCTTCCTGAGTATTTCATCCTGCTCTTCTTTCTTAAGTGCAGTTTTAGTAGGTGGTATTTTCTTGGATGAAATATTTTATCTGAAGTACTGCAGTTTATGTTATTTCAGAATGGGAAAGAGGTTACAGATTGTATTAAGAGTCTTTTTGGTTGGGAGGAATGTGATTCACACTATATTGGCGAACATGTGTTCATTATTATCATTGATTACTCCACCAATTCCCTTTAAATGTGAATTAAGGGCAAAGTTTTATCAATCAGAATAATACAATCAATCCGTCCTCTACTTGTATCCTTTACAAGCCATATTATATTATTTACCTTCTTTTCAATTTTGAAGGTCGTTAATTCCCTACACATGCAATAAAAGTTAAAGAAGTGACATTTGGTTCTTTGCATTTCAGTTATGTTTTAAATTTTTGTAACTGTGGGTTTTCCTCTGCAGGGAGCATCTATACCTCAATGTGTAAATGGCACAAACATTGTCATACCCTTACTAGGACCAATTAGAGCTGAGGATATGGCTGTCACCGGAGCTGGTGCACGTTTAAATGGCCAAGATGCACCAGTTCTTTCTCTGTTATATGATTTTGAAGAGCTGGAAGGAGAATTAGATTTTCTTACTAGAGTTGTTGCACTTACGTTCTATCCTGCTGTATCTGGGAGGCCAATCACTCTTGGTGAGGTACAAATCTATCTGTTTCCCATATTGCTTAGATATATCAGGATAGCTCGCATATCATAACACTCTCTCTCTCCCTCTCTTTCTCTCTCCCTCTATATATATATATTTAGTTGTATTCTATGTAGACCACTTAAATCTTAGACTTTAGACCACTTGTATTGTCCTGCACTACATACTGCAATATTATACCGTGCACTACACACTGCAGTATCATACTCTATATTTAGCAGTATAAATTCGTGCAATACTACAAGTCAGAAATACATTTGTACTGCACTATAACTGCAACCGTCTAAAAGGATCTAAGGTTGAAGTGGTATACATAGAACATTTGTCATATATATGAATTATATATAGGAAACTTATCCTCAGCCATCGTTGGATGGGATACACCAACCGCAGCTCTCACCTGCCGCACTGCCGCAATGAAACATTGCTGCTGGTGTATCCCAGCCAAGTTGGTTGTGGATAATTTGCCTTATATATATGTGTGTTGGTTATTTTGGCTTCCCGTATTTGTATTATATGTGAATATTCGGCCTCGGCCAGTTTTCCACACAAAGAAGATAAAATAATATATATTGTGTGACCAGAAACACTTTTTAACTGAATTAGGTATATGGGTGTATCTTGTAAGTTAATGGTTTAAAATCTGGAACAAATGGAGAAACAATTTTAACATGTCTTTCTAGGTTGAGTTGAAGCCAGGGCACAAATCTTTATAACCGAGGGATACTGATAAATTAGTGAATCAGTAAAAACTAAAATCCGTACCTTCTTCCTGAGTTTACCTCTTTCACCTCAGCGGCTAAGCTGATGAGCCATTCTCTTCTACCTCCCAAGTATGTTAGCTCATTGAGCAAGGTCTAAGGAGGGTAAAGATGTAGGAAGACCATTAGTTCTACTCTAGACGAGTAGAGAAGCTAAAGCAAGAAGATTATGCAGTAAAATCAGTAATAAGAGCTTTGTAAAGAATGACGAGAAACATTAGGTATAAAAGGAGCATCATATAAAGAGGCGATACCAGAATATAGTCTGCTAATCTGATCTTATGTCGCCACACACTCCTATCTAACGTCACACACTCCTATCTAACGTCATATTGTCTTCGGCGAGATTTAAGGCCTTCAAGTCTAGCCTCAACTGCTGATCCCACTTCTTTCTTGGCTGGCCTCTCCTCCTCACCCCTTGCACTAATATTGACGTATGATGGGGCTAAGAAATGGGTTAAAATTGGGGTAAAACGTATCTCTGCAGAAAATTGGCGGAGTCGCAAATTAATCCTCAAGTTTATCCAATAATCATCAATTGAAAATATTCATCTGATTAATTATTAGTATTACAAGAGTTTATTAAAAATTTCTAAAATTTGGTGAATTAGCAAATTTGGAGAATAAATAAAATCTACCTTTTATTATTCTGCTAGCATAATCTAGAATATTCCCAATAATCTTCCTAGTATAACTATAATATCTAATCACTTACAAGCAATGACTCTTTGATCACTACTATTCCGTGTTCAAATTTAATCCCCACATGAAGATTAGTGTATCAGTTAATACTTTTCTCGTTGTTTGTTTGTGAGTATTGTGACCTGATTGTTTCATCCTATTACAGGTTGAAGTACTTGGAGTTTCTCTTCCATGGAGCGGAATATTCAGTCGTGAAGGCCCTGGTGCAAGTTTACATGAAGGCTTCCAGAGGAATTCAATAGATGCTAATCCTTTCTTGTATAGTACTGCGACCAATCCTTTTAGTACTGATTTATGCAATGAGACCCCACCTTTACAACCTTATAATTCTGGAAATTTAGCGGTTGACCTTTTATCTGGTGGAGATGGATTTTTGGAATCCATTTCTCCACCAGTAATGAGGGATGATGTGCATGAAAGAGGCGACTTACTTGACTTCTTAGACGATTTTGTTCAACAGCCAGTTCAAAGTGATTCCAAAAGCATTCATATACAAGAGGGTAGCATTCGTGATGACGGTGCTCACAAGTACTTGCATAGTTACAGGCTCTTGGCAGGACAAAAGTTGGTATGTAAATTAGTTTATGGATTTTTTTTGTTGGTAGTGTTTGGTTTCTTGTTATTTATTGATTTAGTTGATCAACTGCAAGTTTGTTAAAAACAATTCTTGCAGTTTTATCCAGTTTTAAATATACATGTTTTTAGTAAATGTATTAAGTATTTCTTCTAAATTTAGGTAAACTACTTGCAGTTTTATCCTGATCATTGCTTCAGGATTATGTATTGAGACAGTAGCATAAGAGGATAACTGCTGAAATGGAAAATCCTGAATTCTTTCCTGAAAATTATAAATAGAATTAGTCTTTTGAAGATTTATTCACTTTTGTAAAATCTAAGTATGACCAAAAATTTTGTAAACCGTTGAAGAAAGAAAACTCACTTTTACTACTTTCTTTTGCTCCTGAGTATAAGATACGCTCTTTATCCTTTCACTAATTTTATGTTAAGAGTTCTCGAAGAGTGAAGTTAGTGAAAAAGTGCACATTGTCTATCATGGATGTAGTTTAATTTGTTGCACTATAAGCGTCACCATCATACTCGATGAATAATACTTTATGTTGCATAGGTCTGGACAACTTGTAGGACTTGGGTTGCGAAGTAATTTGTTGTGATTTTTACAGTTAGCGCAGCATGCATGTTCAATGGGAAACTGACAAATTATGCTCCAGTCTCATTTAGGAATGGAAGTTGCACAATTTAGCTCATTTACGTACAACTTGAGTCTATTGATATCGAATAGCTTCTGCTATTGTTTTTCTATTTTTTATCAAGCTCTTTTGGCATTATGATTCATAAGAGATAAGACTTCAATAGAGATAAATTAATGGCCCAGACTTTTGATCTAGGTAATACATTTCCGAAATAGCGTAGGGACTCTGATGTCAAAAGAAATCAGTAGTCCAAATTTTATTCATCTCTGTAAATATATAAGTCGAGTAGAGTACAATTGCAGTTAGCTGTTTATATTTTATATTAGTGTTCCATATCTGTAGATATTTGCCTTTCCATATTTAGGATTTAAGAGCTGTTGGAAAGGCAAAACTCAATAGATCTTGTTGTCGCTGTGTGAATTTTAAAAGATATCATTTGTTGTTTATCCCTTATATATTGGTCATTTTTTAATGAGGGAGGGAAGTGTGGATTGGGAACTTGGTCATTTCAGAATTGCGCTGCATCGCATATTCTCGAATCGCATACCTTGCGCCTAAGCGCGAAGGGCCATTAATAGTGCCTTTAACAACACTGGTATAAGGATTAGTCAAGATACAATAATGCCAAAGTATATCAAGTTTACTCTGTTCATGTTGATACCTATTAATACATTTGAGGACTATCTAGAGAAAAACTAGTAATAATGAATTAAGCTTGTAGAACAGTCTATGCTAAAATGATTGATATGTGAATTCCCTGTGGTAAGGTGTGGTACACAAGGAAGACCTCTTATGTGTTATTGGTTATGGTAATAGATATGTTTGAATTAGTGCAGCCATCTTATTGCTATATTTAAAGTTTGAACTTTCTGTAATGCTTGTTGAACAGTTATGAGGATAAAAAATAACGAGGTCACTTTTTGTGGTGTAAACTGTTTGGTTAATTATGTAGATATCGTAATTTATTTTCATGTATTGAGGGATATTGCTCTCAATGGCACCGTTTGTAATATTTGAGTTGAAATCACATCATAGTTTTGATGGACTGTTTACACGCTTTAGGCACATCATAGTTTTGATGGACTGTTTACACGTCTTAGGTTCCGAACTTTATTTAAGTAAACGATTGAACACCACTTTTTTGATATATTTATGGGCATGGCTGGTATTTGCATCTGTAAATTTGGGTACCAGAGTACAAATAGTTGCTGCTTGTATTTTGGAAAAACAAAATGAATAATTTGTAGAAATATTTATGAAGACTTTTCAGAAGGTATTAATCCCCAACTGATTAATTGTGTAGGAAAAGAAATTGGGATTTAGAGAAGCTATGAAGCTTGATATAGAACGCCTTCGGTTGAATCTATCTGCTGCCGAAAGGGATAGAGCTTTATTATCAATTGGCACTGATCCTGCTACTATAAACCCCAATGTTTTACTTGACGATTCTTACATTGGAAGGTTGTGCAGAGTTGCAAATGTGCTTGCTTTGCTTGGGCACAGTTCACTTGAAGATAAAACAACAGCTGCTATTGGTCTTGAAATTAGTGATGATAATTCGATAGATTTCTGGAATATTTCTGGGATCGGGGAGAGCTGTTCTGGTGGGATGTGTAAAGCTCATGCTGAAGCCGGGCCACCTGCTCGCACAGCCTCTGAATTCCCAACTTCTACTATTTCAGAAGATCTATTTATATGTTCTGAATGTGAGAGAAAGATTTGCAAAGTTTGTTGTGCTGGGAAAGGAGCAATGCTTCTTGAAGCATATAACTCAAAGGGAGTTTTAAGTGTATCTAGTCAGGTAGCCTCTGCAGCCGATCTGTTTACAAATCGGTCGGTAACACTGGAGGGTGCTATTTGTAAATTATGCTGCCATGATATTGTGCTTGATGCATTGATCTTGGACTACACCAGGGTCTTGGTCAGCAACCGAAGAAGTGCTCGTGCAGATGAAGCTGCCCAGAAAGCTCTAAACAACGTCATTGGATGTTTTTTTAATTCTTTGGAGAAAAGTCGGTCTTCTAGGAGGGCTGACATCACCAAGTCTCTAAATCAGTTACTTGCTGGAGAGGAATCCCTTGCTGAGTTCCCCTTTGCCAGCTTTCTAAATGTGGTATGTATTAACTTTTACTTGATCTACCATTACTATATGTATGCAAATGTTCTTTGTTTTATTTCAGTGAGATACGAGCTTGCTATACGTGCCAAGCACAGGTTCAAAATTACAATAGATTAATTTTTATAAAATGGGTCAAAAGTCAGGCGAGGCGAAATTAATCGGTCAAAACAGTAAAAAATCGGTAATAATCGGTCAAAGTTGAAAAAATTATTTAAAATATTTATTTTTAAAAAAAGTTAATAAACAATATATTGACTATTGTATATATGTATGAGTTATTAATTTATTGGCTAAATCCTTTATCAAATTCCTAACATACCAATAATTCTCTTAAATAGAATTATTATCTTCGTTCATACCAAGTATAGACCAATGATATGTGTTTTTCTGTATATCTTAACACCTAAATATCAATATTGGACTAGTGATATATGGTATTTTTAAAAAAATCTTTTGACAACTTGCTGGTGTTTAAATAAAATTATATATTATTGTATATTAAATTAAATTGCCTCCGACTAATGCGCCGATTATCTGATTAAACAGTGGAAGGTATCTTTACCGACTAATTCTGATTCCCGTCTTTTAGAATTATTATTACAAAATTAATAGCTCAACTTTTAATCAAATATTGACTCTTATGAATCTAAAGATAATTTATTAATTTGTCTATATAATTTGATAAATATTAAAGAAATAAATTATTTTATGATTGTTTAGAAGTAGTTATTCATTTTACATTTAATAAATTCTAAATCTTATCAAGTCAAAGATAATTGGCAAATAATCTTTTGATTGATAGACTATATATTTGTTATGTTATATTTTTTATTAGTAAATAATATTTAAACTAGGATTCAATTAATAGTGATAGTTTAATTTATAATATTTACCTCTTTAAAATAGATGTTGAAATTTAAAAGATTTGTTTGAACAAAAAAATGCTATGTTTAAGTAGATAATATTCCCTATAAAAGAAATTTCTTTCTTTAAAATCGATGGAAATTTATAAATTACTGTGCATTTCACTTGTTTATGCACTGTGAAGGAGTTCAATAATTCGACCCTGGAATTTGTAAGAAAACCATTTTGGAACACGAAGGAACAAAAAAAACTTTAAAAGATCTCCACCTGGCTATAATATAATGTACAGGTACCATTATTTGGACCCGATTCAGAAGAAACACCGATAAGCTAAGTGATTATGAGAACAAGTTAAAAGTATGCCGATCTTTGTGTACTTGGTCATAAATCAAAGTGATACCAATACTGCCTTAAAAAAAAAGTAATACCAA
Source organism: Apium graveolens (assembly GCF_009905375.1). Lineage (NCBI taxonomy): Eukaryota > Viridiplantae > Streptophyta > Magnoliopsida > Apiales > Apiaceae > Apium > Apium graveolens. The sequence goes on along the minus strand of NC_133657.1, from coordinate 71,409,834 downwards.
TACTGACATATACTCATAATTGATTTAGTGGCTTATATTTCCTATACACTCTCATAGTCTGTGCAAGTTACATGCTTTTGTACATGTATTTTAAATTTAAGAAATTTTATTAGGCTTCATAATTATATTTGTTTTAAACAAGATATTATGAAATTATATGTAGTTTTCAGATATTGAACTTTTGTTCTCTCGTATTACATGTATTAACTTACAACATGTACTCAAATATGTGGTTGTCAAATATTGAACTCTTCTATAGAATTTAATGTGTTATAATTATTTTACCAAGTATATTTATCAGAGCACATATATTTACAATATATTTGTAAAATGTAATTTGTTTTGATAGTAATAAGAGAACTTATGCTATTTTTGTAGTTGCAAAGTATCAAACCATATACCTATCATATATCTTTCTATATATTAATAATTAAGTATCAGATTTTTTATATGGTTTCCATGATTTTAATCCTAGATCTATCTTAACACAAAACTTGGGTCTTTTATTAGTACATATAACAATTCCTATTTATAATTAGTAAATCTAACAGTCCTTATGGTTTCAGCAATAGTAAGGTCAGATCCCTTCTACGCTTCCTGTATATAGACTATACAATCTGAAAAAGATCCTATCGGGAACGTAGAATGTCAGAGAAATTCAAATGAAAAACGACCTTTTATCACCCAACTCACGAACCACTTGAATCGGCGAACAACCGAACCCTTGGGACTTCTTCAACCCCAGGATGTGATGAGTCGACATTGAGGTGCCATACGACTCCCGAGACTTCCTTCTGACTTTAATACTTAATAATATGCTTTTGATACTCCGACATGTGCGAAATGCATTACTTGATACTTATTAGTTGTAGAGTTTTCTGCAACTGCTTTTAGAAAATATATTAATAGAACTGCTGGTACATGTCATGTTATAATTTCAACATTCAGAGCACAGTAGCAGCATTAGATGGAACAAAAAGTTTTCATAAATATTAAATTTTTATCAGAGTTTGGTTCCGCATCAAAGACTATGTTACCCGGACTTGGGGACAAGCGTCCTATATGGGTATGGACCCAAGTGTCATTATATTTTCTTTTAATATTAGGAATTTTGAAAATGTTCAAAATTAGACACCGGTGCAGGGACTTAGCATGCAAGTGTAGTAGATAGAATTTCATATACCCTTAATTTTCTGAACATTCTAAATTACATTGTCTGTTACCAATAACTTAGATAGATATTACTCCCTCCGTCCCGTTTATATTGGCCACAATTCCTTAGTAGTATGTACCAAAAGTATTGGCCGCATTTCCTTATTAAAGCAAGTTAAGTGTTATATATCTTAATTAATTTCTAAATATGTTAACATTTGAGATTAATTTAGGTAACGGCTTGATTGCTAAATACGTGGATTTTGGATGGTGACCAATATGGGACAGAGGGAGTATTTTATTTGAATACCTATGAATTAAAATCAATTGGATAATAGAAAAACAAGTTGTCTGGAGGCTTTAAAATACATGTGGGCTCTGCTACAAGGATGAGGTTAAACTGTCCAGTAGTTCGTGAAAGATTTGACTCAGATCCCTTTACCACACCAATGTCGAAAAAACTGAATGGTCTGGGTAACAAAGCTATTAGTACTAATTTTCGCTTTTCTTATGCTAGTAGTATTGCGCAATATGTATTTCCTTTTACTAACAATTGCTATTATAGGTTGAGACAGCACCTGGATCAGCGCCACTGTTGTCTTTGCTTGCGCCGTTAGATAATGGACCCCAACATTTATACTGGAAAGCTCCCCAGAGTACCTCCTCTGTCGAGTTCGTCATTGCTCTTGCTAATTTGTCGAATGTTTCTGGGGTTACACTTATAGTTAGTCCTTGTGGCTATTCAATGATGGATACACCTATTGTAAGTGCATCTAACCCTGCTTATTGATGATGGCATATTGACATTTGCGTAGTTGGTCCTTTTGTTTAGAGCCTAACTGTTCATATGATATCTTGCTCTTCGTGTTTCTGACATATTGTTAGATGCTTATTTCTACTGATTGCATATTGCAAGATTTTTATGTTTTGACGGATTATTACATCGCTTTCTACTGTGCGTGCAGGTGCAAGTTTGGACTGGTGATAAAATAAACAAGGAAGAGAGATCATGTGTTGGAAAATGGGATGTCCGATCTATGATAGAATCTTCCCCTGAAATCTATGGACTGGAAGACGATAGCAAGGATAATCGAATGCCTAGAAATATCAAATTCTCCTTCAGAAAACCTGTTCAGTGCCGCATCATTTGGATGACGTTAAGTCTTCAAAGATCTGGTTCCAGTTCTGTTAGTTTTAACCAAAATATAAATCTCTTATCTTTAGATGAAAATCCTTTCACGCAACTCGATAGGCGTGCATCTCTAGGCGGACCTGTTGACAGTAATCCATGTCTTCATGCCAAGAGAATTTTTGTTGTTGGTAAACCCCTAAAAAATGATATAGGGGTGATATCTTCTCTCAGTTCCGATGTAAGAAGCTGGTTGGCAAAAGCTCCACCATTGACAAGATTTAAGGTATAACCAGTGCTTCTGTTCATTCCTATTTATCATGCAGTTCAGTAGGCTGTAGTTAGATATCTTGCTTCTTGGGTTTCAAATTGATATCTTACTCCTTATTCTTTCTTCGCTTTGTTGGCTTATTTGTCAGATATTATTTTTAAATTATGTAAAGCATACATCAGACATAAAGAATATCAGTTTTAGATTGCCTGATTACAACTTGTGTATATTTTACAATAGTCAGCATATAGGACTAGCTTGACCTAAGGTGTGCTAGGTGCCAAAATATTTGAGGTTGGTATTAGTGATTAAATGCTTGGGTCTGGCAATGATGTCGTGTTCCTAAAAGCCGAAATTAATACACGACACAAATTGAATTAGTATACATTCTTGTCGTGTACTTTTTTTTTTGTGTTTTCGTGTACACTAAAAAGAAATTTAAAATAATCAAATGGAAAAACGCATTGGTATATTATAATTTATGCATGTTTTTATATGAATGTACATAAAATAATTATACTTGTTGTATATATATAAATATATTTGGACAAAAATATATTGATTTCGTATGAAACTGTAATCATTAAATTAATAAGTATATTTTGTTTTGTGCACATACATGTCATGTACCCGAAGTGGAAATCCAAACACGACACTAAACGTATCGTGTACTTGCTGTTTTGTGTACCTAAATGTCCAAACCAAAACACTAAATTGCTGTGTCATGTCATCAGTTCATGTACAAAATTGCTGAGTCTAGTTTGGCTTGAGCTGACTAGGCATGATTATAGAACAGATCCTATTTAAAGTTTGTTTTTGCAGCTCTCCGATTAAATTTTGTATACATTATAAAATAAAATTCCAGGTTCCAGTTGAAGCTGAGAGGTTGATGGATAATGATCTTTCCTTAGAACAGTATCTACCTCCTGCTTCTCCAATGCTCGCAGGATTTCGTCTTGATGGTTTCAGTGCACTTAAGCCTCGTGTGACACATTCACCTTGTTCTAATGTAAACATTTGGGAGCCTTCAAGTTTTCTAGAGGACAGACTAATATCTCCAGCTATATTATATATTCAAGTTTCTGCTCTGCAGGTATTATCATATCTTTACTGCTTTACTACTTAATTATTGTGTTGGATTTTAGGTAGTTTGTATTTTAATTGTTTTCCTTTTCAATATTCCCTGTTTTCCTTTTTCTTCTCTTCTGATAAATTGTTGGTTATTGTTTATATGATTTCACACCTGAGCTTACTAGATGCATTACTATCAACAAGTTAATATCCTGGTTGACTACCTTGTTGAAAAAATAACCAGGTATAGAATTTGAGGATGCTGACTTCCTATTATTGCTAGTTTTTGGGAATCTAATCTGACAGTTATTTGCAAATATAAGAAACAGGATCAGGAACAGATGCAGAAACTCTTAGAAAAAATTAGGGGGCAGAGCCATGGGGGATGTTGTGCAAATAAAGATAGAAAATTGGAGGTGGAGATTTGACCAGATCAGGGTTGTCCTCCTAAATCTTGGAAAGACCTTTTATAAAAAAAATATTATCTAGAGTGATATTTGTAGTATTAGGGTTCTCTTAATGACTGCCACATGGCGTTGTCACAAAAATTTGTCCCTTAATCCCTGTAGATTAAGTTTTGTCCATTCAACTACTTTTATACAACTTGAAAACATTTCAATGAATTTCTTTACTGATATTGTTGCAAATTTGATACAGACCTGTATATTTGCATCTGTATCATTGTTTTAAAATACTAAAAGATGTTGCACTTGAGGTCAACCTTAAGTATTTTTATCCAATGTTTACAATTGGCGTCGTTTTGTAAATCAAAATAGTTGCTTTTATGTTACATCTTTTCATGTTGAGAAAATAATACTAAAGAAGGGATTTTCAACTTCTCGTGGGATCCTTTGTGATTAAGGTTTTGCAGACGGGATAAAGGTTAGATAGCTGGGTAGGGAAGCTGCAGAAGCTTCTGCTAATTATTTCCTAGTAATTATTTCCTAGTAATTTCTGTTTAAGAAAATGATTCAAGGAAAATAGAATTGATTACGCTTTCATTAATTATCCTATTCATGTATTTGTGGCTCATCATATGTTATATATGTGGGTTAAATACAATTTTAATTCATCAGTGTCGCGTCCCGACCACAGGTCCATCCTAGAAACCCGAACAGGGAAAATTCCATATGTAAGTTGTAACAATCATCTATATATATGCTTACATTAACTCAAAATTTAATTTAAAGAGACTTAATCTAACACAGCCTCAATTTGCGCATCGGAAATTTGTTACACATCACAAGTTCTCATAAGAACCTCAAAAGATAGATATATACATATAGGCCTACTCTATGCTACATATCTTTCATTAAGTTCTGGCATGCTAGTCTGTTACATTCTTATCTTTTCCAGATCAACCTTCTCTAAGTTTCTTCCTGCGATTATTATATTAAATGAATGAGCTATAAAGCTTAGTAAGAATAAATTACAGATTCAACAAAGCTCTAGACAAAAATCAGAATTTAATTTTTCTATACAATTAAGAGAATTTTTAACACTTAGGGTCATAATATAAGATAAAAGAACAGTATAGGAAGCTTAGCATTCATGATAGGTTCTATTCAATAGTTAGGATCCCTGCCATGCCAAACAATTGGTTATCCCTTAACTCTGAAATTCGGAAGTTTAAATCAATTATAAGCCTGCTCAGTATCCATCATTATTAATCGCAGCTACTCAGGTGAATGCATTAATAAGATCATAGAAGTCAACAATCAAGTTTAATCTCCGACAAAAATATGAATAAAATCAAGTTTAGTTTACATATAAAACATTCAAATATGCATATTTTGACAAAAATTAAATACGTTACGAAGAATATAACGTTTAGTATTGATAAAAACGAAACAGTAATTACATGCTTCTAATGTTTCTCGGGTTCTCGATATTTACAACTTCGTTTCCTAAGAACAATACCTACAATTATTTTTATTATTATTATTATTATTATTATTATTATTATTATTATTATTATTAGTACTACTACCTGCTCCTGCTCCTGCTCCTGCTCCTGCTCCTGCTCCTGCTGCTACTCCTGCTGCTACTACTGCTGCTACTACTGCTGCTACTACTACTACTACTCCTACTACTACTCCTCCTACTACTACTACTACTATTATTATTCTTATTGTTATTATTATTATTATTATTATTTTCGTTATTATTATCATTATCGTTATCGTTATTATCATTATCGTTATTATTTTATTATTTATAGTCATTTAATAGACATTTTTATTCCTCTAATTTAACTAACTAAACCATTAAATAACTAAAATAGAAAATGTAAATACATCAAATAAAATAAAACTGATTAAATTAAGGAAAATTTACCTGACTAGGTGAGCTCTCTGTCTCTAGTTTACAACTAAATGAAAAGGGCAATACTTGTTTATGTCCCCTCCCATGTACAAGCTTGGTGAATCGCCTTTAAATTGATATATATATATCTATATATATGTATATCTATATAGGCATTTATTCAAGACAGAATCCTCATATAAAGAGAATCGTAAAGAACCTTGATTCTATTATAGAATTTCATCAAATTCATCGCTAATGTAGAATAATAATAATTATTTTATTATTTATAGTCATTTAATAGACATTTTTATTCCTCTAATTTAACTAACTAAACCATTAAATAACTAAAATAGAAAATGTAAATAAATCAAATAAAAAGACTGATTAAATTAAGGAAAATTTACCTGACTAGGTGAGCTCGCTGTCTCTAGTTTACAACTAAATGAAAAGGGCAATACTTGTTTATGCCCCTCCCATGTACAAGCTTGGTGAATCGCCTTTGAATTGATATATATATGTGTGTGTATCTATATAGGCATTTATGGACATTTGGGGTCTTTTTTCCATTTATTCGAGACAGAACCCTCGTATAAAGAGAATCGTAAAGAACCTTGATTCTATTATAGAAATTCATCAAATTCATTGCTAATGTAGAATGATAATTATATTTAAATATAATAATAAGTTTAACATTTGAAATTTGAAAAATAAATTAATTTTAAATTTGATGCTACTGTGAATAATTTTGGATAAGTGTAATTTTACTGTGATTATACTACATATGCACTTTAAACTATTTCATCAAATTTCAATGAATTTTTTAAATAAAAAAATTGTGCAACTTTGTTTTTAATTTGGCAATTAAAATTTGTAACTATATATGATAAAAAATAAAATAAATTATGTATTTTATATTTTAAAATAATGGTTTTCTGCGGAACTCTATATAAGAGAGTCCTCCACAGATTGCCACCCTATATATATACATACACACATATAGGCTAGCGCTTAATAATAGAGCACCTTCTTACAAAGATAATCGAGAGAACCATTTGAAAAAATAATTTTAAGATTGGAAAAAAAAGTATAAATTTTTGTTTACTTTGATGGTGGTTAGAAGTTAATTACAAACAACAATTTTTTTGTAAATTTAATAAAAAATATGAAAATAATTTAAAATCTGTTTTTGAATCTCATATATTTTAAGAATTCATTTTTTAATCTCAAAACTGTTTATCCTTGTTAAAAGTTTTGGAAATTTTGCATAAATCTTTTCCAATATCCAATTATTGATTCAAATATTAATTTAAAAATTATGTAATGACTTGAAATGTGAATGGATAATTATTTCGTAAAAATAAGCTAAAAAATATTTAGAACCTCATTTTGAATATGAGGTTCTCTGGTTCTCTTCTTAAGAGGGTTCTAAATATATATATATAGAGAGAGAGAGTGTTATTTTACTAGAAATATCCTTATAATGAAAATTAGAAATTAAAATAAAAATATTTCTAAATCACGTCGAAATATAACACATATGGTATGCAAATCGATCGTTAGGAGATGGAGAAAAATACAGTGAAATCGGATTTTAAAAAAAAATCGTTTGAAGGGAAAAATCAAATTAAGAACGGAGGAGATTCTGTGTGGGAGGGTGTAGTTTAATTATTGGGGCCATTAGATTAGATTGATCTAAGAGTGTAGATTAGTTTCTAGTTTTCATTTTAAACTTTATTTTCATTTGAACAAATGCTTATATATGTGTATATATATATAGGTCTTTACTCCGCGGAGAATCATCTTATATGGAGAATGGAGAACCGTGGAGAACCGTGGAGAACCATTGTATTTATTATAGAATCTCTTTATAAATTGTAAAATTTTATTTTAAAAATATATAAAATTCGATGCTAATCTAGAATAATAAATATTATAAAAAATTTAACAATTAAAATTTGATAAAATTACTTGATTTTAAATTTGATTCTCCGGTGGAATTATTTTTAATAAGTGTGATTCTACTGTGATTCTGCTATAGAACCAATTTAAACTTTTTCAATAATTTTAATGATTTTTTAAATAAAAAATTGGGTAACTTCGATTTTTGACTTGATAATTAAAATTTATAACTATAGATGATGAAAAATAAAATAAATTATATATTATGTATTTTTTAAATAATAGTTCTCCACGATTCTCTATATAAGAGGGTACTTCATGGAGTACTACCCTATATATATATATGTTTTTGTGTGTGTTTGTAAGGTTTCTCATTTTTTTTATTATATTTCAATAACGACAAAGTAGTTGTCTTCTATTCCTTTAACAACACTCATTTTATTGGCCTGGTTCTTTATACATACTTTTTTTTTCCCAAGTCCAACTCATAGTCCAACTCATAGCTTTTATTGGCCATTGACACCAAATAGCTCATTTACATTAATCATACTAAATAGGCCATCTTTTAAACAGCCCAATTAAACTAGATGCTTCCTACAACTCCATAGGTCTAAATGTAATAGCCTTTGATTTACCAAGCTTAATATAACAATTTAGCCCATTCTTGTGTTCCATATTGACTTGGTCGGCCCATATATATTTATATTTTCTTTTTCTTTTTCTTCCCATCACGTAAACAAGTGATTCCATCTTGACCAAGCCTAACCCTTTCCTTTCCTTTAATTTCATCTATTTCTTTAACTACAATTATTTGACACATCTCTATATTCCCATTTTTAACATAAAATTTCGATTTTATATGTAGTTCATACAACACTTAAATTCTAATTAGATACTAGGCACCTAGATAGAAAATGTGACTATCATATAAAATAAATAGTATAAATCATAATTACTCGAATCTGTATAACCACCTCATAAGCTAAACTTAATAATATAGTCAAAATGGTTTATAAATAATATTAAATCAAATTATATACAAACGACTATATATATTATATATTACGAATAGAATTAAATAAATAATTCTATCACACATGCAATCTTATAAGTTTATCTCTTTCTATTTGTATTATTGGTCTTATTGGTCTGACACATGATTCTGGCGACAATAATTTACAACTATGCAAATCACATATATACATATTTGATAAATAAATTCAGTGATGGGATATTACAATTAGTCTAACAATTGCAGAAGCTTTCAAGGTGGTGTCGAGGGTTTCTCATGTGGGTCTTATGCCAGTATTTCATGTGTTGTATTAAGGGAAATGCTGCTATAGCTGCCGATGAAAGAGTTAAAGTAGAAATAAAGCATAGTAAAGTTTGTAATTACTATATGGAGTAGTCAGTTGAAATTTAGTTTTTAACGTAAAAGTTTTACCGGGTAGTGTCTATATATATATAAATAATATAACAAGGCGTGACATATTACTCTGAGTGTCTTTTACCCGTTTTGTTAGTCAACTCGCGTGTTTATAAAGGAATATCTAACTCGGTGTGTCCCTAGTATATCCAACCGAATATAATTTAGATATTGTCCCACTCAATTGTTTAATGCAACTGTTCTGGTTGTGGGTTACGAATTCGGGCATATATGAGTTTGCATCATAGTAGATTGAAATTTTTATGATGAGGCATAATAACAAACAATTTAGTTTAAAATAATATTTTTTTAATGAATTCTTATTAGCTCAATTAAAAGTAAACTCAAAACAGTTAAGAATATATATACCCGGAACAATGAAAAATAAGAATAAATCAGCACCTACTTTGTGCTTCGCACGGTGACGATGTTTCTTTCATTTGTAGAAATTAAATTTTGAGTATATAATCTACACAATAGCTTTTAGGTAGTGTTCTAGATTCAGTGAGAAATTTAGGCATCATGGTGTACATTGTAACATCGCTAGAACAATGCTTTAAAGGATTCCATCACCATTTTGTTAGGCATGTGGCAGGCCAAATTTATATTGACTGTCTCTCTTTTCAAGATTGAAACCTAGCATGATATGGATTTATGTCAGAACCTGGGCAGTAAAATTGGTTCTTACTTTTTCATTCTAGAGCTTGTAAACTTTAAAATGAAATGAATCACTCATTTTCCGCAGGACTCTCACAACATGGTCACTATTCATGAGTATCGATTACCAGAAGTGAAGGCTGGAACAGCCATGTACTTTGATTTTCCTAGACAGATAAGTTCGAACCGAGTATGTTTCAAACTTCTGGGAGATGTGGCTGCATTTGTCGATGACCCAACCGAACAGGATAATTCCGAATTCACAGTTCGACCAGTAGCTACAGGGTTGTCACTGTCAAATAGAATTAAACTGTATTATTATGCGGATCCTTATGAGATGGGGAAGTGGGCTGCCCTTTCTGCTGTATGATTGACAGACACAGGCGATGAAGTGTGGGGACCTGGGGTAGTTTCAGTTACAGACACAGGCGATGAAGTGTGGGGACCTGGGGTAGTTTCAGTTACTTAGATTAGGTGTTACATTCTTTATTGTGATTATGAGATGTGTGTATTTGTATTTTCATATCATTTATGTATTGTTATTCCTTATATGAGAAATCATTAAGGTTTGTATTTTCTAGGCCCCAAACTGAAACTGGGATTGCTGACTTCCCAAGACATGTAAAAAATTAGTTTCTAGGTCTATGGCAATAGGATAACAAGTTTTAAACCACCAGTCTTATAATTGCAACCCTTTCAATGAAAATATGCGCATACTTTGTTATAATTCTACTTTTAAAATCTGGTGATTGACAGTTTACATAGGTTTTGTATAGGTATTAGTTTATATGCTAGTAATTGTTAGTGTTGGGCCTGGTTACAATCCAGAATTGTTTCTCTCTTTTTTTACAAAAACAATTACTGTGAAAGCTTAATTGGGTCCTGGTTTCTGACACATGACAATTTATGTAAGAGCAAGTCAAATGTTAAAGTTAAATGACTGAAGCTGTTATAATTTGAAATTAAAAAGTGTATTTTGGTACTAAATTAAAGAGAATTATCCTGTTAGATTTATGATTATGCTTCCTGAACCAGAGCATGTCGCTCAAGGGCGGTGTATATTGGTTCACGTGGTTTGTAGGCTATTGTAGGAACAACGGCTGCAGGTTTTTTACGATACAAAAAAAAACTTCTAGTCCAATACTAGTTATATTTTAAATTTACTCTAATACATTGATTCAGAGACGTCAAATCTATATTTTGAGTGCTTATATTAAAGTTTCTTTTTTACTATTCTATTATAATTATCCGCTATTATTTCTAACGCTATATTTTAAGGGCTCATATCCACAATTTGTGGATATCAGTTGGCCCATGAGCCCATTATTTCATGAAACAGCTTCCCTAACGTAAGCATAACATGCATAGTCCTATCGGAGGGGTTACCAACTATAGGCTTCCGGGGACAGGCTCCGGAGGATGCTACCAGTTATAGGGCGGAGACAGGATCCCGCGGTAGCATAAAAGAGCGGAAATTTAAGATAAGAACAACCTCGTACATTCTAGGAGCCAGTCTCTACAATAAATATCTGTCTTTAACAAATATTAAGCCTTTGATAGATAAGCATCATATTTACATGATAATTAACATCTTGGTCAGATTAGTTCAACAGTCCTGCTACAGCTAGGAAACTTGAACAATATCAACTTTGAAATGAACGTATCTGGTGAAATTGATCCTATCAAAGGCGTGACATACCGTGTTTAGAACTGCATGAGGGCTCGATCTTTAAAAGGCTATGTAGCCAATTTATGGGATTTTTTGGCCGTACAGACTTTCTGAAAACATAAATTAAATTATTGTAAAGATATGACTTGTTTTCGTTGTTAGGAAATATTATATTTATGGATTAAGTCTAACAATTTTTATATATTAAATCGTGAGATCATGTTTATCACATTTGTACCTCTACTAGAGCGTGTACGCACTTATATTACATATTTTATGGAGTTCTTGACTGGCACCAGGTTATAAGCTCCTTTAACTCTCATCTTATACATTCAGTCCAACCCTCCGGAAAGCTGCCAACCGTGTTTTTCGATAACTTAGCTGTAAGACTTCCCGGGAATATTTTCCTTAACCACCTCCAACTTTGTTGTATCAAAATCCTCATACAACAAAACATGTTGATGTGGATCGCAACACAATGAAAACGTGTAATTTAAGTTTAGAAGAAAAAAACTATTTATTGTTTATCTCAAAATAAAACTTTTATGTCATCATCTGTTTTAAAAAATTATATGTGACGGGTATTTATAGACTTAAATAACTATTAATATAGCTTGTGTTTTGCACACGGCAATTTCTTGCAATGTACAAAATTTATTTTATACTTTTGTTAGTACAATATCGCAAAATTCATCGTACCTTTGTATTGTTAAAAAAATGTAAAGATTAGCATAGGTGGCTGATACTTGATACTTGAATTACTATGTTGAAACACATAATTATATTTGATTATTTACGATTATAAAAATGTACATTGAGTAAACTTTAAATTTGTTAAAAATATTTTTACATTAATTATGTTAGTAAAATTACATCACTAAAACAAATTGTGCATGCAGTACCGTATAATAATTGAAAGACATAAAATTGATAAATTGTTAATAAATATAAATAAAATTTATAATGCTTTATGAATTCCCACCACAAATATTCAATGAGCTGGTTAAAAGATCCAGTATCCAATACCACTGCGCATTTGAAAAAACTCCGGTCTTAATATTTTATCGAATATATTGGAAATTTTAAATCCTTAAGATCTTTGATGATGACTAATAATTTCACTCGGCAAAAAAGCGGTCCATCAAATCCTTCAAATTCAAGACTGAAACAAAAAAACATAATGTATAAATAATATAATTGTAATTTAAAAGTAAAATAAATAAATTAAGTTAATATATTTAATATTTAATATTAATATAACATAACTTATAATAAAAACATCTTTCTCTCATTATTATTACCACCTCCAAATCAGGATTAAGATATAACTTTGTTGCATGGAAATTGATTGTTACTACTGAGGCTTTTAAAAATATAAAAGTGCAATAATTGTTAATAAGTTATAAATATTATGTGAAAAATATGAACCTAAAAGTAATAATATTAACATTATGTCTCTTACCGATGACCTTGTACAAAATCACAACTGGAGGAGTTTTTAATGCTTGGTCAAAAAATTGATTCATAATCTTTAATTGTTTTTCACTACATTAATTGATTGATATGAAAAGATGAAATTGTAATGATTTATGATTGATAGATATGGATCCAAAAGGAAGGAAAAGTTGATAAGCGATACCTTGGTAATTTTAAACTTTCCATTAGTTAGTTTGTAGAAAGAAGCTAAAATAATTATTTCTTTTATTTTATATTGCTGATAAGTTATACAAATGATTATTGAGAATCCGAGTAAAAATATTTTATAATTAAAAGTGTATCCGGAAAATCAGTTTATCAATTTTTTTTTTATTCAACTTTGGAAACAAACACATGTTTTCAAGGAAGCATGTAAATTACAAATTTTGTTATTCTAGATCTTATTTTTTTTGAAAGGATATCGATTGATTCATTACAAATCTTCATGAAGTTTTTCCAGTGATTCTACAAAATCATATAAAGATTTAAGTAAGCTAAATATATGAAAAATGTATTGTTAATAAATATATTAGTTGTCTTATTTTACCTAAAACTGCCCCAATATGTTAAAAAACCTATATATATATGTATGTATGTATGTATATATATATATATATCGATCTTAATCAAACCTTCATAAAGATATTCATTTAATTAGATTGAAAATCATTGCAACAATTAAGTAAGTTGTATAAATTCGAGAGATACAATGTAAAAAAATCCTACAAAAACCAAGATGCATTATAAAATGATTTTAGATTATAAGTTCTATTAATATAAAATATCATCGTAACGGCTCTTGTTACAAGTCACAGTTTAGCACTGTACCATCTCTCTCATGCAAAAATGATGAAGGTTAGTTTGTACTTAGTTTGAAAGTACAAAAACACATATATTCTACATAACCACTTTTGGAGAGTTATAGTATAATGTAATTTGTATTATTATTTGTAATTTAATATAATTTACATAACAATCTCTTAATAAGTAATGTCAAATTATTTTATTATTTATAATCTATACATTGCTTGTGATATTTAACCTCTACATTATATTCCAAGTTGATGTTTGGATGAATAAAAAGTTAGCCTAATTCTGACATATTTTTTTAAAAAAATTAGTTATTATAATTTTTCATAAAAATTAAGTAATGATTTCAATATTATCAAATTTTGCAAGGTCGCTTATCAAGCACAGAAGAAGGCCTTAAAACTAAGAGGAAAAGCTTCTTAGTCGGAATTTGTGAACATAACTCTTTTGGTTCATTGGTATGTAATACAATACTCAATAGGCAATTAATATAAATATGAAATTGATCGATAGCGTATAATTTGATGACAGAGAGTACCAAAATCATTCGCCATGGAATTTGGTGCCAAACTTTCTCGACAAATCTTTCTTATTTGCAGATGAGGAATTAATTGGGAAGGATTTTATGATAGTGATAATAAAAAATTACTTGGATTTGAAAATTTTATGAAAAGCCATAATGTCCGACAAATATATACGGCATAGTTGGATTATATTGGAGGGGAAATTTCTTTATTGAGATATATAATTCATCTGGTCTGACAATAGATTATTTTGGTTGTGATTCGCAAAATTGTGTGAATATACCTAATAATATAAAAGAAAAAGAGTTCATTCTCGGTTTGGATAATTTGGAGGATGAGAAGGCAAGGATGCGGTATTTTTTTAGCGTACTTGGAAGGGAATTAAGTTTTTACTAACATACCATCCGCCCATCTGATATTGGCCCATGGATAAGTAAAATGGTTGGTTGATACATAAAATGTTTTCCTATATCTTTTTTGTGTTATAAATATTTAACTTTTTGATTATTTTACTAATACAGCTACTTCTAAAAAAATATCAGAATTATATGGACAATGGAAAGACGGGGACACAATACAATTGTGTTATATATATAAAACCTAGGAAGTTAAAATTAAAAAAATCTCACAATGATTGTTATTTTGGTAATGGATGAAAACAATTCGTGAGGGATAGTGGAGTGGAAATATTTTAAATTCTTGTGTTCGATTCACTTATTTTATTAGATGAACACCTAGTTCATGTTTGTCAGTTCAAAAGTGATGATATTCGACCACATGAAATGTCATTAGGTAATGTTTGGCCTTTTGTGCTTTATTAGTAATAATAATATTCATTATATGAGAATAGATAATTTATTGCTACATCTATGATTCTTTCTAAGTATATATCTTTTGAACAGGAACCGAAGATGGGACTACATCTTTTTTACATGTAATGCACTTGCATATGTGGCATTACAAAGAAATTGTAAGCTGACTTGGTACATACATTAATTTTTTAGTTTACTGTTTCAAAAATATGTACTACAATGTCTTCTAAACTATTGTTACCTGACAGATTCCACCAATGGTGGTTCATTTATTTTATGATCATATGATTTCCAACATGAATACAGTATGTTGCGAAGATACTATTTTTCCAGTATCGTATAAAAAAGACACAGGGTATTGGAAAAGTGGGAAAAATCTTCAAGTAATTTAGTCTACAGAGACGTGATACCTTTTTAATCACGATTGATGGAAATTATGAAGCCGGGATGAGAATTTATAGGAGTGATGAGATAGAGGTGGAATATGATTTAATATCTTCGAGACCTGATATTACACATGGACATTGGTTTATTAAAGATATGTGGAAAGAAGAATATTCAAGTATTTTATAAGTTTTTATATAATTTAATATATCATTATAATAATATAATGAAGTATAATGTATCTTATTACTATATTTTCAGACATGGATGACATAGATTACACAAAAATAATATCAGAAGGAGAACTAAATAATGATATAATTGTCCAAATTAGTGATGATAAAGATGGTCATGACAGTGAGACCGAATACAATCACATAGATAATCTTGATATTATTGATAATAGTGATGGAGACGACAATATCGAAGATGGACTTGAGGAAATGGGCGAAAACATTATTTGAGAAGTTGCATTTACTCTTATGAAATCTCATGTGGGTATTCACTGTAACGGATTGTTAAGTTTTCAATTTATTATTTTTAGTATGGACAGTAGTGGAAGATTCTTAAATACCCAAAATTATAAATTGGAAACTATAATTTTGCAGTACATTGATGGGACCCTGCATCCTATCGTAGAAGATTTGGGCAAATTTGGAATATTG
The DNA here is from genome assembly GCF_009905375.1 of Apium graveolens. Lineage (NCBI taxonomy): Eukaryota > Viridiplantae > Streptophyta > Magnoliopsida > Apiales > Apiaceae > Apium > Apium graveolens. Next base: position 71,393,582 of record NC_133657.1, on the reverse strand, counting down.
GAATTAACGTGACTAATGGAAAGAGAAGGTTCTCGGCCGGCTGGAACAAATTTGCGCGGGAAAACGAACTGCAAATTAATGATGTAGTTGTTCTTAGTTTGCTGGCAGATGAAGTAACTTTTGATATAGTAGTTGTAAAGTATTTGGTAATTCTTGTTTATGCTATATCTTTTTCTACCATTTTGGCCTGATTTGCTACTTAGTTGAAGTTTACTATTTTGATTCTGAATATTTGTCAGCAGTCCTCCTTATAGTTTTTAAAGAAATGTACGCTTGTCCTTATGCAATTTTGTTAATTTTTAAACTGTATTTTTTCCAAGATTTCATACTGCTAAACCGCAACATATTATCACTATGACTTGTCAACTATTTCCCCCATATTTATCCTATGCATCATATTTTCTATTCGTCATTACTTCTTGGTTTGTTAATTAACTCTCCATTCTTTAAGCCATGTTTAATACCTGCAACCAAGCACTGGTCAAGTTTTAGCGGTATGTGAAATCTGTAATGAGCGGTTCTGCTACCTGGAAGAAACGTAGCTGCAATTCCAGAGTAGGCCACATGAATCACAATACTGCCTAAACTACGTAATCTGCAACCGAGTGTTTTCCAGATAAATGTCTTCCCATAACAACTTGAAGCATATACAAAAAATATGCCACCAGTATTATTTGCAACGCTATCGAGCATAGAAGCATATGCCTGAAGTTGGTCTTCGTTTAAACTTGTAAACAGCTTCTCATGCTTCTCTCGCTGCTGAGCTTGGTTGTAACCAAGCTCTAACGTAATTAGCTTGTTCTCTAATTCATGTAAGAAACTGGCATCAAGAAAATAATAATGGTGAAATCCTTGAGGAATTTCCCAGCATCATTGAACAATTTTTCTATTTATGCAGTAAATTGTAGATAGATAAATAAGAACTTTATAATAGGAGAAGTGATATACAAATATAGATTACTTAAATAATAGTTGTTTGTAATTCTATAAAGGTGTCGACAAATTGATAAGGTACATGTTCATTGCTGCGGGCAAATTTTGGATGGTGGACCAAGGTCCATGTATCCACTCCAAAAATCTGTCATATTCCACATGGATAGATGATTAGTTTTGTTAGGTCACACACACTGTAGAAGGGGGTTGGATACAGTGTATAACACAATCAAATCGAATTCAAATAACACAAGTAACAGAAAACAGACTTTATTCAATGCAATAAACTCTGTTACAATATGGAACTGTCCTCTCTCAGTGATGAACAAATATCACGAGAGCAGATAGGGTTACAATAAATAATATTCTCGATAATGATAATACTTATAGTGTAAACCCTATGTCTGTGTTTATATATCACACAGTTACAAGATAATCGCTAATTGATATGGAATATAATTCTGCTTCCTAAAATATATCAATCAGTAATTTTTTCTTCCAAGTATTCTATTCTTCATAGAATTCCTTCTTCATGCATATCTCTTCTTACGTTTGTCTCAATCTTCTTTCCTTTCAATCAGCCGCCTTCCTTATCTAAAAGTTTCCTTTAAATCCTGATATTATCTTCTGATAAATATCTCCTGAACCTTAAGTACTGATGACTTAAGTTCTGACTTCAGTATAAGTGCTGATTTCAGTTAAGTACTGATTTGTCCTGTTCAAGTAAGTTCTGAAAACTAAACATAAATCATATTAGACATGACATTATCAAATATATCTAACAATCTCCCCCAACTTGTAAATTAGCATAATATACAAGTTTAACAGATATCTGATGATGTCAAAAACATTAAGTACAAATGCATGAGAAATTGACTAGATAACTACAACTTACAGTCTTTAAAACTTTACCAACTTTAATTTCTGATAACAACTTTAGTCTGTATATATATCAGAATTTGAGCAGTTGTAGATCTTGACTTGGCTTCAATTTCTGATCTCTCTGATGTCAGGAGTTGTTCTGAGATAGTTCTTTAACAAACATCTCTCAGCATATCTGAGTTCATCAATCATCCTCCTTTTAGCATCTTTGAGTTCTGCAGTACCTTCACCAGTTTGGAAGATAGCATATCTGAGATCATTAATTTTTGCTTTTCTCAACTCCTGATCTAGTCTTTTGACATAGGCTTTGTCAAACTCTAGATTGAATTCAAGTCCCTTAATACCAAGATATGTTCTGATCTATGCAGTATTAGGCTTCATATCAACAATATCACCCTTGTGATCTCTGTACTTTGGAAGATATGTGCTGTCAGACTTTACAGAATAAAGCCTTTTCTGTCTCTGAATTTGAGTCTTCAAATAGTTTGTAGCACTTTCTGTTATTCTGTCATTTACTTGAAGTAAGAATAAAACATGTTCCAGTTCCTCAAAATACTTCAGTGGAATAGCATTTTCCCTTATATGGTAAACCCTACCATCTGTCATGAAATATAACATTATGTGTTCTTTCAAGTAAGTATGGTAAACCATTTGTACAGATTCTAGTTGATTCAATCTTTCAGGAGTTGCTCCAACACCTGGTTCACTTAAGGAAGTTGGATCACTGGTTTTGTTCTGCACTCTTCTTTCATCAGCACTACCCAATCCAAATTTATCTCTTGCTTCCTTTCCAGTAACCACTCTTGCTTCAAAACCACTTGATGCAGTCTTCAAAGGTTGAGTCTGTTTGGCTTTAGTGAAACCTGGTAGGAGTAACCTTGAGGATTTAACGTGAGCAATGTCAGAGGTTTCCTTTGACTTATCTTCTGATATCAAGTCAACTTGAGCTATGTCAGAGGCTGCTTGCTTCAAGGTTATATCAGAACTAACTATATCTTGACTCTGAACAACTTGAGCCATGTCAGAGGTTGTCTTAGAAATCTTTCTTGAAGTCAGAGTAAGATCAGCATCTTCAACAAAAATTTCTTCATCCACAGGAGACACATAAACCTTTACAAGTTCACAAACTTTTTCTTTGCCCTTGGACCTTGGATCTATTTGCAATTGTGATTTGGCCTTGATTGCCACAGGATTTGTCCTTTCTTTTATCACAATGCCTTTAACCGTAGGAAGTTTCTTTTTATCAACAGAAGCTTCAGATTTGGAGTTGACTTTTTCTGACTTAAGTCTAGCTTCTTCTTCCATTAGACTCTCAAAGTCCATTCCTGGATTTTCTTTCAGAAATAACTGTCTTGAAATTTCTTCATCAAGATCCAAAAGTTCATCAGAACTTATCCTTTTACCAGTATCAGAAGTTATTCTTCTCCCAGTATCATAACTTGTTCTATGACTTGTAGTTCCAGCTCTTCTTGATGAGATACCTCTACCTTGACCATGACCTCCACTCATTCCAGAGTTTCCCTGCTCATCTTTTTCATCATCCTTCCCCTTCAGTGTCTTAACAAGTTTGCATTTGGACTTAATTACTTTCTCCCCCTTTTTGGCATCAGCAGGTAAAAGAAGAGAGACAAGCAATTCCACTGAGGATTGGATTTCATCGAGTTGAGATTGCTGAGAAGCTTGATTTTTCAAAATTTCATCAATCTGAGATTGTTGCTTCTCTTGGGTTTTCTCAATGTAAGCAACTCTGTCAAAGGTAGGTTTGAAAAAACTTTTCTTTTCAAGTTTCATAGTTGTTTCTTGCTTGAGTAAAGCTTCTTGAATTTTATGCACCTCGTCATGAGTTGTTGAGTGTTGACCTTGAAGGTGTCTAGTACTCAATGCAGTAACTCGTAGCTGTGTCTTGAAATCATCATTAATTAGCATCTCATCAGCTTTTGCCAAGTGCTCAGCAAGAATTTTTTCAGATGGAACAAAGGTGACTGTGTTCCACTCCTTAGTCCACTCCTGTCCTCTAGGAGTTTCACTCCAAGGTACTAGTGCATCTCCTCTAACAAACTTTTTGACTAGTTCAGCTTTTGAAGGAGCTTGTAGAGGTGCATGTCCAAAAGGACCAGCTTCATCAGCATCTGCTTTTATAGCAGCCTCACCAGTATCATCAGCATTTGCAGCATCAGAACTTACAGAGTCAACATCCTCTGATAAAAGAACAGTATGAGAGGCTATTGAGGTTTCAACATCAATTTCGAAGTGCTGATCTACTTCCAAGTGCTGATCAACAGCCATATTTTGATGCTCACCTACAATCTAATCTTCAATGTCTAGATGCAGAGAAGATGTTGTAGACAATTCTGGAGTGCATTAGCATCTGGAATTGGTGTTGTTGATGGATTGATTTGAGCTGGTGGAGCTTCTAAGTAGAGAACCTCAGGCACAATTAGGTTATGAATATTAATCTCAGCACTTATGCCTGGGTCTTCAGTAGATACTGGTTCATGTACAGGAGACACAGGTGGTGTAGATGCTTTATCTTTAGCAGCTTCCTGAGTTGGTGACAATGGAGGTGGAGATGCAGTAGCTTCAGCAAATTCTGGCTCTTTTGAGATCGGAGATTCCTGATCTCCTTCCTTAGATGCTGCTTCCTCATCCTCTGAAACTGACTCAGCCCTATACCTTTATGCTCTCTGTTTCTTGTATCTCTTTGAAGGTGGAGATTCCTTGGGAGTTTCATCTGAATACATCCTTCTAAGCCTTTTGAGAAGCTTAGATCCCCCAATTCCAGTATCCTTCTGAGAAGAGACCTTCTCAGCTTCTTTGACAACAGGTTCTGACACAGGAACCTGTTCCTCACTGTCTAATTCATCTCTCAGAACAATCCTCCTTCTCTTCTGTGGTGTCTGAGGTACAGTCTTTGTCCTCTTGGGCTTTGAAGATGAAGGCCTCACAGTATGTGCTAATGATGAAGGGTGAGATATCTGTGAAGGTTTGATATATGTTCTGATAGAGGGTTGAGTAGGTTGAGGTGTATATGTGGTATGTTCTGATAGTTGTTGTGGTTTCTGGGATGTGGTGGTGGGTTGAACATCAGGGTAAACAGATCTGTAGGTTTGAGGATCAGCATTTACCACGATCTGTTTTACAGACTGAGGTATCTGTAAGGGTCTAACCACCTTTTTCTTAAGGTCAGCATTTACCAAGTCATTAAAAGCCCGTTTTGCAAGCTTAAAGGGTGGAATTAAGTCAGTGGTAGGTTGGGGTTCATCAGCACAACAGAAGTTATATATAAGCTGACGGAATCTAGCAAAGTATACTACATTCCTATCTTCTGTCATCCTATCCCCTATAAAACCTAGCACAACTCTTGCAAAATCAAAATGAGTTTGGTGAATAATAGCATACCCGATGTATTGACTCATAATTAGAATGGCATCAAAGTTGGAACACTTATTGGAGAATGCCTTAGTGATGCAGTCAAAGAAAAAGCTCCATTCCTTTCTGATATGTGCTCTTTTCAACTGTCCAAGCTTGGCCAAACTCTGCTCATACCCTAAATTAGCCATGAGCTGCTGTAGAACGGGTTCCTCCGCTGTTGAGAAAATGCAGCCTTCTGGTAAGTGTAGAGCTTTGCGAACTGCTCCAGGAGTTACCACATGCTCAACATCATTTACTTCAAAAATAATGCTTGGAGTACCAGTAGCACCACCATTATCAAAATGCCCAGTCCGCCAGAACGTCAGAACTTGTTGGCTTGAAATTACTTGAGGTTGGGTCAACACATACCCAATCTCACTGTGTGCTAGAAGATCTTGCACAAAGTGTAAATCAGATGGAGCTTCAGCATGGTTCAAGATTGTAGCATAGTTGTTGGGTACAAACTTGGCTCCATCTATAATCAAATCCTTTGGTGCCATGAGAAAAATTGAGAAGTTAGGTTTCCTGAAAGGTGTTTGATAAAATATCTGTATGAAAAAGAACGTCAGGAGATGAGAATAGAAGTAAATAAAGAGAGATAAAGTGTGAAAGTAAATAAAAGATTTTACAATCTTCTCTCTCTTTTACTTATACACGGTAGAAAAAGTAACCGTTGGACACCTGTCAGACATGCAGCAGTAAATGATAATTAATGGGCACGGGAATACAGTAATCATTACTTGTCACATGCAGTTTTCAAGGAAAAACTGTTCCACTTACCAAGTAATCCCATTAATTAAGGTAGTTCAGTTTTAGTTTAAAATTTAAAACTGTTCCCACTTAATAAATTATTTCCATTGCGAGACCAATATTCTGTAAAAATATGACCAATGATAAAAATGACCATTAAGGAACCAAGTAAAAAATATTGACACGTCAGAATCAGAACTTGATTTGTATTAGAGTTAAAACGCTCATCAGAATATGGGTAAATCAGGATTTAAAAATGCATCAGAATATCGAACGACTCAGAGACAAAATCGTGCATAAATATAAAATTTCATTAATATATTGAGAAAATACATTCCATGAAATTTAAAGTACATCAGAAAAATACAAGATTAAGCTACAAATCCTAACAACAACAGCTTTTGTCCTAAGCTTTAGAAGCCAGACAGAGCTGATATTGAAGAGAAACAGGGAGCATAAACTAGTTCTTCTTCCTACTCTCATCAAAAAGAACAGCGAGACGAATGATTCGCTCATGCTGTCGAAGATGATGGAGATGTAGATCTCTTCGAACTGTCAACATATCACGTTTAATGATCTCTGGAAATTGAATCCAGAGATTGTAAGGGATGTTGTTGATATGGTATGGAGTTGGAATTCCATTGAGAAAAATATGTACTGTCTCAGTACCATAATTGTAAAACCAGCCAAACGCAACCATTTGCGGTGATAAGAATAAGACGAGAGTGAGTTTGTGAGAAAATGAGAGATGTGTTGGCTGGAATGAAGTGTTGGTTTATATAGCCAATGGAATGTCAGGAGACGCAAGGAAAAGTTAATGATTATAGGTAGAAATAATTCTACCTCGTCTCCCTAGACTGATGAGAAGAAAAACAGCCATTGGAAGTGTAAAACAGGATTTAATGCACACATGAAACAAGTAAAAATTACTGTGCATGGACGTGTGCCACTAACCCTAATTGTATTGACTGTTAATATCTCACCCAAATATATTCTGATTTTAAATAAGACTGTTTCAGATTGTAACCACAAATAAGTCAAGTAAAGAATCAGAGTGAAATTTCAGAACTTAGACTCATATTAGAACTTAACAGTCATCAGAACATGATTTCTTAACTCAATATTTCTGCAATTTCTGCAATTCTTCACACAAATTCTGATTTCATTTCTTCAGAACTTAATCATCAGAACTTCCATCATAACTTGTCCTCAAAATTTATGCAATCTGACACATAAACTGTTCATCTAAAACATCATTTATCACTATAGTAATTTTCATCATTCATATGGAGTATATGTGTGTGCAGTAAGCTAAATATCAGATAAAGATTAAAGTCTGATTCACTTCAATATATCATAAAAATAAGGCATAACTAAGAACTTTGCTCAAGACCTGTCATGATTCTGAAGTCTACTTTAGAATGAGTCCATGCATGAGTCTACCTCAACTGTTTTGTGCTTATTTTATGCATCTTTTGAAATTCTATTTTACAGTGGCTTCTCAGTGTAAGTGAGTCACGACTGCTTATCAGAATTTATGCTATTATCAGAGTATTTCTCCAGTAATCATAGAGCGTGAAAAGTCACCAAGAAAAATATTTATTTTTGCTTTTCTGATGCATATTACTTAATACCGGCAATGCACTTGGGTCTTCCCTTCCACAATTTTTACTCTAGATCTCAAAGGAGTACTTGATTTTTATTCTTTTTCTTTTCCTTTTCTTTGGATAAGTGAGGCTTATCAGCACTTAGTACATTCATCAGATTTACTAACATCAGAACTTAACAGATGAGAAACATTATTCTAGTTTTTGACTTAGTAATAAGATAGACAAAGTAAACTTAACTAAACTCAATATCTGAATTTACTTGTGTCAATAGATTTCCACATAAATAATTACTTCTAACATGGGATTTAGTATATTAAAGACTACTAGGTTATCATCTAGCATATTTATCCTCATTGGATTGAATAATCACAGAAACATACATATCACTATCAGAGTTTAGAGATTCACATCAGACAACAATCAGTACTTAAGCAATTTTCAATTAGGCATAGAATATACAAAGATAGTAATATCTGTAAATACTGATCATAAAGTATGATGCATCTAAACAGAAGCTAAGCAGATTTATAGAAAGAACCTGAAACCATTCCAAGTTCATTTACCAGTCTTGTAAAAGTGGCTTCACATAGTGGTTTGGTGAAGATATCTGCTAGTTGCTGATCTGTTGGAATAAAATGCAATTCCACTGTACCTTCATCCACATGTTCCCTTATGAAGTGGTACCTAATGCTGATGTGCTTTGTCATTGAGTGTTGAACTGGATTACCTGTCATAGCAATAGCACTTTGATTATCACAGTAAATAGGGATTTTAAAATATATTAACCCATAATCCAGTAACTGATTCTTCATCCAAAGAATATGTGCACAATAGCTTCCTGCAGCAATGTATTCTGCTTCTGCAGTTGATGTGGAAATTGACTTTTGTTTCTTGCTAAACCAAGAAACCAATCTGCCTCCAAGAAATTGGCAGCTTGCACTTGTGCTTTTCCTGTCAATTTTGCAACCTGCAAAATCTGCATCTGAGTAACCTATTAGTTTAAAATCTGATTCTCTGGGATACCACAATCCCAGATCAGCTGTTCCCTTAAGATACTTGAAAATTCTTTTCACAGCTATTAAGTGAGGTTCTCTTGGATCTGCTTGAAATCTTGCACAAAAACAGGTAGCATACATGATATCAGGTCTACTAGCAGTTAGATAGAGTAAAGAGCCAAGCATAACTCTGTAATCAGTATTATCTACTGATTTACCAGTATCCTTATCCAGTTTTGTTGCAGTGACCATGGGAGTGGATGCACTTGAACAATCTCGCATTCCAAATTTCTTCAGCAAATTTCTGGTGTACTTGGTTTGACAAATAAAAGTGCCTTCTTCATTCTACTTGACTTGAAGGCCCAGAAAATAGCTAAGTTCCCCCATCATACTCATTTGATATCTTGACTGCATCAGTTTGGCAAACTTCTTGCAAAGTCTGTCATTTGTAGAATCAAAGATGATATCATCAACATATATCTGAACCAAAAGTAAGTCCTTTCCATGGTTGAGGTAGAACAGTGTTTTGTCTATAGTTCCTCTGTTAAATCCACTTTCCAGAAGAAACTGAGCTAAAGTCTCATACCATGCTCTTGGAGCTTGCTTAAGGCCATAAAGTGCTTTATCAAGCTTGTAGACATGATTTGGATATTTGGGATCTATAAAGCCAGGAGGTTGTTCAACATATACTTCCTCTTCCAATTCTCCATTGAGAAAAGCACTTTTCACATCCATTTGAAAGACAGTAAACTTTTTGTGAGCAGCATAAGCCAAAAATATCCTTATGGCTTCCAATCTAGCAACTGGTGCAAATGTTTCATCATAATCAATTCCCTCCTGTTGAGAATATCCTTTTGCAACCAACCTTGCTTTATTCCTTGTAATTATGCCATCACTATCGGTTTTGTTTCTGAACACCCACTTTGTACCAACAACAGATCTGTTCTTTGGTCTTGGCACTAGGGTCCAGACTTTGTTTCTTTCAAATTCATTTAACTCTTCCTTCATTGCTTACACCCAATCAGCATCTTGAAGAGCTTCTTTCACTTTCTTTGGTTCAGTTTGAGAAAGAAAAGAATTATAAAGACATTCACTTGAAGTAGCTGTTCTAGTTCTGACACCTATATCAGGATTTCCAATTATTAAGTCAGGTGTATGTGATTTAGTCCACTTCCTTGCAGATGGAAGGTTTTCTCTAGAACTGGATGCTCCCCCATGATCCATGCCATCTTCATCAACATTTTCTGATGCTCCCCCTGAAACTATGCTCTCTGAGTTGGATCCTTCAGAATTCAAGTTTTCAGAACTATCAGAACTTGGCTTATCATAACTTGATGAATCAGAACATGAAGAGCCAGTTGTATGTTCAAATGCTTCTTGAGATGTGGTTGTATCTTCAGTATGCTCCCCCTGCACAGGTGCATCCTCCTTTGACGTAGTCACCACAGTTTCAATAACATCAGAGTTTAATCCATCAGAGTTTGCAATATCAGGATTTAGACTGTCAGGATTTTCAGTATCAGAATTTAAGTCTTCATTTTCGAATCTCAGCTGAACATGATCATTGAAATCTTCAAGTCCAGTAATCTTCTTATCATCAAAGGAGACATTGATAGATTCCATGACAATCCTTGTTCTTAAATTGTAGACTCTGAAGGCTTTTGTGGAAAGTGGATATCCAACAAAAATTCCTTCATCAGCTTTTAAATCAAATTTGGATAGCTGTTCAGGATGAGTCTTAAGAACAAAACACTTGCATCCAAATACATGAAAATACTTCAGACTTGGCTTCTTTTTCTTCACCATCTCATATGGTGTCTTTCCATGCTTGTTAATGAGTGTTGCATTCTGAGTAAAATAAGCAGTCTGCACAGCTTCAGCCCAAAAATAGGTTGGTAGCTTTGCTTCATCAAGCATAGTTCGTGCAGCTTCAATAAGAGTTCTATTCTTTCTCTCAACAACTCCATTTTGCTGTGGAGTTCCAGGAGCAGAAAATTCCTGCTTGATTCCCTGGTCTTTGCAGAACTCTTCCATTGTCAAATTCTTGAACTCAGTGCCATTATCACTTCTTATTATCTTCACAGAATCTTTGACCAATTTATCCAGTTGCTTGACATGATCAATCAAGATAGATGCAGTTTCACTTTTTGTGTGCAAGAAATACACCCATGTGTATCTGGTGAACTCATCCACTATGACCATAACATATTTCGTCTTTGTAATAGACATGACATTCACTGGACCAAATAGATCAACATGTAGTAGTTGATAAAGCTCAAGAATTGATGATTCAGTCTTGCTCTTGAATGAAGATTTTCTTTGTTTAGCCTTCTGACAAGAATCACAAAGGCCATCAGGAGCAAATACTGACTTTGGCAGTCCTCTCACAAGATCTTTCTTGACTAGTTCATTTATATTGTTGAAATTTAAATGAGAGAGTTTCTTGTGCCAGTTCCAGCTTTCTTCAATTGATGCTCTACTCATCAGATAAATTGCAGAACCATCAGTACTTGTTGAAAGCTTGGCTTCATAAATTTTACCATGTCTGTATCCTTTCAGAACAACTTTGCCTGTAGATTTGCTTACAACTTCACAGTGTTCTTTAAAGAAATCCACATGATAACCTCTGTCACAGATTTGACTAACACTCAGCAGATTGTGTTTAAGTCCTGAGACCAGAGCTACTTCTTTAATGATGACATTTCCAAGATTGATATTGCCATATCCCAATGTTTTTCCAATGTTGCCATCTCCATAAGAAACACTTGGGCCAGCTTTCTCCACAAAGTCTGATAACAGGGCTTTATTTCCAGTCATATGTCCTGAACATCCACTGTCCAGAACTAAGATGTTCTTCCTGTTGCCCTGTAATCACAAAGACCACTAATGATTAGTTTTAAGGACCCAGACTTGCTTGGATCCTGTGGCCTTATTAAGTTTGTTAATATTTGCAGCGGATTTTGCATCAGAGTTTATGTTAACATTTTTCTTATCAGCAAATACACTATCAGACTTTGTATCAGAACTTACACTAGAAGGAATAATGCTAACTTTCATTAAAGAAGGTTTTATTTGATAATAATCAAAGTACAAACTATGATATTCCTTACAAGTATAAATGGAATGCCATAAACTACCACAATGAAAACAAGGATTTTGTGGCTTATATCTAACAGATTGACTCTTAACTTCTGGCTTTGAAGGTAAGGAGTTTATGTTCTTATTCTTCCTGCAAAAAGAAGCCGGATGATTAGAACTTCCACAGTTCTGACATGTTTTTCTAGAAGCATTAGGAACAGGCTCATGATCATTGCTTTTATTCACACCTTCCTTTCCATTCCTATTTTTCCTAGGTGACTGTACCTTGTTTACATTCTTAACATCTTTCATCTTATATTTAAGCTGCTTCTTTGTCATTAAGCCTACGTTAACTTCAGCTGTCTTTTCCTGTTTTAGTTTGTCAGAAGTTAATTCCTCTTTAACTTCTGATTTCTCAGTATCAGACTTTACAGCTACAAACTTAACAGCTTTTAACTTTGGCTTTTGTTTAACAACTATAGGCTTAATTTCTACAGTTCCTTTATCATTCTTATCATCTCCATAGCCTAAGCCCTCTTTCCAGTTTCCACTACTTAACAAATTTTGAGTTGTTCTGCCAGAGTTAGTCCAAGTCCTGATAATCTCTCTTTCCTTTTCTAACTCAGTTTTTAGAGATTCATTCATTTTAAGTACTTCATCCCTAACATAGAAAGCATCATCTCTATCTTTCTGAGTTTGATGGAACATGACTAACTCTTTTTCTAAATAATCATTCCTCTTTTTACAAGCAAGATTTTCAGAAGTTAATCTTTCACATGTTAAAGTTTGATCTCTATAACTAATAAACATGGTTTTAAGATATCTTCTCAACTCATTAATATCATCAGTATGAAAGGCATAAGTAGTTTGAGGTACCTTTAAATCAGCAGCATCAAAACTGCTATCAACATTTGCCATATCAGCATTTGCCATCAAGGCATAGTTCTCTTCAGTTTCAGAATCTGAAGTGTCTGTCCAACTTTTCTTCTGTGTGACAAGAGCCTTGCCTTTGTCACTCTTCATTTTCTTGCAATCAGGAGATATGTGGCCTTTCTCACCACAGTTGTAGCATTTGACATTTGTGCAATCTCCTCTGTCAGACTTTCCTCCTTTGCCTTCAGACTTTCTGAAATTCTTCTTATCAGAACTTGCACCTTTACTGGAAAACTTCTTTCCCTTTCTGAATTTCCTGTATGCAATTCTTGTGATTCCTTTTACCATAAGAGCACACAGCTTCATCATCTCTTCATCAGCATCCATCTCAGGCAAGCTTTCAGTTTCTGAGTCATCATCACTATCAGAACTTGATGACTCAGTATTAGACTTTGTGAAGAGCACTTTTCCTTTGCCTTTCCTCGAGGGAGCTACCTTGGGGGATTCTTCTTCAGCCTTAAGAGCAACTGTCCTTGACTTTCCTCCTTTCCTCTTGCTTTGTTGTTCCATCTCAAGTTCATGAGTCTTGAGCATCCCATAAATTTCATCAAGAGTTGTTTCTTCAAGATTATAGTTGTCTCTTATAGTTGTTGCCTTCAAATCCCAACTTTCAGGAAGAGCTAACAGGAATTTAAGGTTTGAATCTTCAAGATCATACTCCTTATCAACCAGTGACAAATCATTCAAGAGTTTGACAAATCTGTCATATAGATCAGTCAATGACTCATTAGACTTTGAGTCATTGTGTTCATACTCTTGAGTGAGTATTGTTTTCCTGTTCTTCTTAATCGAATCAGTTCCCTGGCACCTTGTCTCTAACGCATCCCATATCTCTTTTGCAGTCTTGCAGTTAATTACCCTGTTTGACATTACATTATCAATGGCACTATGCAGTAAGTGTCGTACCTTAGCATCCTTAGCAATTGATGCGATATCTTCAGCAGTGTGATCACTCTTCTCCTTTGGTACAGACTTTGCTGCTTCACCTGCAACTGCAACAACGAGTTTGGTTGGCTTGTGAGGTCCTTCATGGATTCTGTCAAGATATTCTGGATCTGTAGCTTCCAGAAACATAGTCATCCTCACCTTCCATATGGGATATTCAGATGATTTCAGTATGGGAACTCTAATAGCCTCATATCGACTATGGATTTGTGTCTTTGGAGGTTCTTCAGTTTTGGTGGGCTTGGTTGGAGTTTCTGCTACAAACATGATTGTTTTTGGATCTTAAACTATTTGTGTGTTAACAGATCTACTCTGATACCACTTGTTAGGTCACACACACTGTAGAAGGGGGTTGAATACAGTGTATAGAACACTCAAATCGAATTCAAATAACACAAGTAACAGAAAATAGACTTTATTCAATGCAATAAACTCTGTTACAATATGGAACTGTCCTCTCTCAGTGATGAACAAATATCACGAGAGCTGCTAGGGTTACAATAAATAATATTCTCGATAATGATAACACTTATAGTGTAAACCCTATGTCAGTGTTTATATATCACACAGTTATAAGATAATCGCTAATTGATATGAAATATAATTATGCTTCCTAAAATATATCAATCATTAATCTTTTCTTCCAAGTATTCCATTCTTCATAGAATTCCTTCTTCATGCATATCTCTTCTTACGTTTGTCTCGATCTTCTTTCCTTTCAATCAGCCGCCTTCCTTACCTGAAAGTTTCCTTTAAGTCCTGATATTATCTTCTGATAAATATCTCCTGAACCTTAAGTACTGATGACTTAAGTTCTGACTTCAGTATAAGTGCTGATTTCAGTTAAGTACTGATTTGTCCTGTTCAAGTAAGATCTGAAAACTAAACATAAATCATATTAGACATGACATTATCAAATATATCTAACAAGTTTGATTGTACTTTCTACAGTAATTAAAATTAAAATAATCATTGTTAGATTTATTCGATTATATGTATCTGAGAAAAAATCCAAGTCGACATTCCTTTTGTTTAAATGTTAATTATGTCTGCATCATTTATGATTTGTAATGACAGGCATTATGGAAAATGATTTCTGTCATTCTGTCCTTATATTTAAAGGTTCTAAACCCAAACATATAAATATTGTTTATCAATCCTTCAGCTAATATTACCCCAAAAAATAATATTTACAGTTAAGTTTCCACGGTGCTCATATGAATATGCTCCCTGTTAGTGCAGGTTTCCACTGACAATCTTTCACCGAAGAAGCTCCAACTACCGATGAGAGTGATACTCTAGAAAAATGGGGGTTGTATGAGCAGTTAAATCTCACCATAAATTCCTCTGATTATTTGTGGTACCTTACATAGTAAGTATTATCATCTACTGATATTAATCATTTTCATATCTTTTGAAACATCTTTTTTAAACTAATTTTATGATCTTACTCTGTTTCCTTCATCGTGAATATAACATCAAATGAATGGTTCCTCAAGTATGGAAAAGATCGTATTCTTACTATTATGTCAGCTGGACATACTTTGAAAGTGTTCATCAACAGACAACCATCAGGTAAATAGACTAATGTTGAGCTAATGATTATTCCAAAGAACCTTCTTGCAAGATGTCAGATTATAGGATAACTTTCTTATTTCGACTGCCATAGTTTTATTTGAAGTGTATTAAGTGCTCCACAAATTCTGTAAATGAAGGAGATCTTAATATTCTTAAAAAAAGAAAAGAAAAAGAGATTACTTCTGTGTAGAAATCACTTGTTAGTTCTTAACTTATTTGCAGTGTTTCAGTGTTTATTAACTTACAGAAACGTACCAACCATGAGCACTTCTTTTAATCTGATCTTTAAATTTTTGGCTTTTGTAGGATATGGTTGATTCAGAAAATTATACAATCTTTTGTTTTGGTTAAGTTGGTGTTGGAATAAATTAGCTCCTCCTGGTTGTTGTCTCCTTTGCTTTTACTGTAGTAGAGTTTTGTTTTTATCAATTTTTAGTAATCTAATAGTATAGTATATGTTCCAGTAGAATATCCAACATCAATTCTTTGGTGTTGATTACACATATTTCTAATAGTATCTAAGTAGACACTTACTTCATCATGGTTATATTAAGATCATCAAATATATAGGTTAAAACTATTACTTGATCATCATATTAGATCATTAATTTATATTAAATTTGATAATTACGTTGATAGATGAGTGAACTCGTATGACTAATCTTCTCAAAGTGAGATATCCAATACATATGGTTATAACTTATAAGAGCCTGTCCAAAGGGAGAAATCCTTAGTTAAAAATTGTTATGCGGTAACCATTAAATATAACATGTATAAACTTTGACACTCCGACCATACAAAACCCCTGAAACAAAAGAGTCAGTACACTAATAGTCATTAAATTTGTCGAATCTCTTGATTTTGTTTTAAAGAAAAAATATAAAATATGGAAATATTACACTTAAAAGCGTCTGGGCAATAATAATAAAAATAGACTGGTACGACTAAAATGATAAAAAACTGGAAATGCCATGATCACCCTATGCATTCAGAACAAAGATCCAGGCGAAAATGGACATCTACCTCTCCTAAAAAAAACAAATGGGTGTAATTAGAATTCAGATTTATCAATGAATTATAAATCATAAAAGTGTCAAGTTTATCACTTTTATATATGGTAAAATAATAACAAGCTGCTTACCAATTTTATTTTCTTGCTGGTAGACCTAGCGGATCCTGTTGTATGTCCATGGTCCGTAATTTCTACCACATCAGACTGTAAAAAAATATAGGCACTGAATCATCAATTGTGAATATATGAGATACAAAAAATAAAT
The DNA here is from genome assembly GCF_009905375.1 of Apium graveolens. Classification (NCBI taxonomy): domain Eukaryota; kingdom Viridiplantae; phylum Streptophyta; class Magnoliopsida; order Apiales; family Apiaceae; genus Apium; species Apium graveolens. The sequence goes on along the minus strand of NC_133657.1, from coordinate 71,377,190 downwards.
ACTTTGAGTATCATATGATGAAATCTGAGCATTACAATAAGACTTACATTTACTGAGTTTGAAATTTTAGAGGCCACCGTATTTGCAGACATGGAAGATGTGGAGCCATTAATATAATAAGCATCAATTGCATAGTAAATTGAACTATTGAGGATGATGTTATCATCATTGAACTGAATTCGGAGTGTAATCTATTTCCTTGCAATAGCCTTAATATGCGGAGGATATGTTCCTGAATCCTAAAAAATAATTGATTATGACAAATAAATTTATTACAAAATATAAATTAAAAGCTGAATTTAAAACAAAGATACCATAATAACAAATTGACACACCTCGAAACTTCGGTAATAAGTTTTGTTACTGGTTTATCCACTAGTCGTTTTGCAGCACGGTCATAGAGGACGAAATTAAACGCTTCTGTAGAGTCTTCTGCAAGTAGAAAAATCTTGAACCTAAACATAAAAAATGATTAAGAACTTATGTGATTTTTTGATGTTTCATATAACTGTAAACTGGTTTTTACAATTATACAACCTTTTTTGAGGAACATGATTGTTTTGATTGCATGTGGAGTATTTATATTTTCCTTCCAGTTTTGTGACTTCTCCAGAGCAATCCATCTTGCTGCAGCTACGGCACCATCAACCGACACTCTCCTCCACATTATTAACATATGATGAATAATTTTTTTTCGAGGCAGTAGAAAAAAAATAAAATCAAATTTCTATACATATGTAGTTAGTAAAACTGTGTAAAGTAAATAATTAATTAATACCTTCAGAAAATCAGTTGCAGTTTTCTCACTAAGTTCTTTTAGCGTGATAGTATGAATAGTATGATAAATTGACCTTTCAGATTGAGTTGATGATGATATAGCTTTCCTCGAAGGAACGTAACCTTCTTCACGGAGTCTAATTCGAGAAATAAAGTACATGTAATAATTTTGGTATTGAGAATAAATACATACTAAAGAGCCATAATTACTCAAATGTGTCAGCAACGTTAATGTTAGGTCCCGAATTATCGTAGAAGGGGGGGTTGAATACGATAATCACTAAATTAAAAATCCTTTCGAATCTTTAGCAGATATAGATTTAGTGTTCAGTTAGTGGTTTCATGTTCTTGAGCTGAATAATGTTTAGGAATATAAAACGAGGAACACAAGTTCGGGGAAATATATATTCATATATAAATCCTCGAGGGTGTTGCTACACTCCGGTAAATAAATTAACCGGCTACAATATAAGAACAACAAAGTTCCTATCTTCTACAAAGATTTATAAATCAAATCCTATACAATGATCTAGATTTTGTTTGTGCTAGGATTTAATTACCGGGTAACGATTATAATGCCCCTAAGAATATACAAGAATTAAATCGGGCATTATAACTGTTAGGTCACACACACTGTAGAAGGGGGGGGGGTTGAATACAGTGTATACTACAATCAAATCGAATTAAGAACACAAGTATGAAACACAAAATAATCTTATTAATAAAACAGTATTACAATGGAACCATTCTCTCTCAGTGATGAACATATATCACGAGAGCTGCTAGGGTTACAATGAATAATATTCTCGATATGATAACACTTATAGTGTATACCCTATGCTGTGTTTATATAGACACACAGTTACAAGATAAACTTGTAATTGATATCGAACATAAGTCTGCATCCTAAAATATATCAATTAGTTATCTTTTCCTCCAAATCTTTTATTCTTCATAGAATTCTTCTCCATGCATATCTCTTCTTGTATTTGTCTTAATCTTCTTTCCTTTAATCAGCCGCCTTCCTTATCTGAATGTCTTCTTAAGTCCTGATATTATCTCCTGATAAATATCTTCTGATATCTTAAGTTCTGATAACTTAAGTTCTGATATCTTAAGTTCAGACTTCAGTATAAGTACTGATTTTCAGTTAAGTCTTGATTTGTCCTGTTAGTCAAGATCTGAAAACTAAACACAAATCATTATTATTAGACATGACATCACAAATATATCTAACAATCTCCCCCAACTTGTAAATTAGCATAATATACAAGTTCAATAGATATTTGATGATGTCAAAAAAAACATTAAGTACAAATGCATATGAGAATTTGATTAAATAACTACAACTCATAGTCTTTAGAGCTTTTACCATCCTTAAAGTCTGATATCAGCTTTAACCTGTATATACTTCAGAATTTAACAGTTGTAGTCCTTGACTTGGCTTCAGTGTGTGATCTCTCTAATGTCAGGAGTTGTTCTGAGATAGTTCTTTAACAAACTCCTCTCAGCATATTCAAGTTCATTCTGCATCCTCCTTTTTGCATCTTTAAGTTCAATTGTATCTTCACCTGTCTGAAAGATAGCAGCCCTGAGATTATTTATTTTTGCTTTCCTTATCTCCTGATCCAGTCTGATGACATAGGCTTTATCAGACTCTAGATTGAATTCAAGTCCCTTAATACCAAGAAATGTAGTGATTTTGGCGGTATTAGGCTTCATCTCAACTATATCACCATTGTGAGCTCTGTACTTAGGATAGTATGGTCTGTCAGACTTTACAGAGTAAAGTTTCTTCTGCCTTTGAATATCAGATTTTAAGTAACTGGCAGCACCATCTGCTGACATGTTTTTCACTTGAAGTAGAAATAACACATGTTGCAATTTTTCAAAGTACTTCAAACGAATAACATTCTTTCTAATATGGAATACCCTCCCATCTGTCATGAAGTATAACATGATATCTTCTTTTAGCAAAGAGTGGTAAACCATTTGTACAGACTCCAGTTGATTCAATCTTTCAGGAGTTGTTCCTACTCCTGGTTCACTCAAAGAAGTTGGATCAGAGGTAGTATTATTTACTCTCTTTTCTTTAGAACTACCCAATCCTGATTTGTCTCTAGCTTCCTTTCCTCGAATAACTCTTGCTTCAAAACCACTTGATGTAGTCTTCAAATGTTGAATAGATTGTTGAGCTTTAGTAAACCTAGGTAGTAGAATTTTCGAAGGTTTAACATGAGCAATGTCAGAGGTTTCCTTTTCTTCTGATGTCAAGACAACTTGAGCTCTGTCAGAGGTTGCTTGCTTCATTGTAATATCAGAATTTACTAAGTCCTGATCTTGAACAACATGAGCTCTTTCAGAGGTTGTTTGAATATTCTTCTTCTTCAAAATCAGACTAGTATCTTCATTAGATTTTGCTTCCAGATCCATGATTGGCATATATATATTTACAGGTTCATCAACTTTAGCTTTGCCCTTGAATATTGGATCTACCTCTACTTGTGATTTGTCTTTGGATTCAATTTTGGTTGCCTCAGAGTTTGTCTTCTCTTTAATCACAATGCCCTTAGGCTTTGGAGGTTTTTTTTACAGTAATAGAAGCTTTAGACTTGAATTTGTAATTTTCTGCTTTAAGTCTGGCTTCTTCTTTCTTCAGACTTTCAAAGTCCATTCCTGGATTGTCTTTGAGAAATAGTCTTTTTGAAATTTCTTCATCCAGCTTCTGTAACTTGGGGTCTTGATAGTAGACTGATGTTTCCTTACCCTTAAGCTTCAGGGTCTGCATAAACTTCTGTGATTCTTGACTTTCACCCTGTATCAGAACATCAGGCTTAGTCAGAACTTTATCTTCTATCAGCATCAGAACTTGATCTCTGTGTAGAAGTTCCTGCTTTCTTGGATGAAAAGCCTTTGCCTTGACCATGACCTCTACCCCTTTCAGAGTTTCCCTGGTCTTCATTATCATCATCCTTACCCTTCAGTGGTTGATCAATTTTGCATTTGGACTTAATCACTTTCTCCCCCTTTTTGGCATCATCAGGGAGTAAGAGAGAGACAAGCAATTCCACAGAGTTTTGGATTTCATTGAGTTGATCTTGTTGAGCAGCTTGATTCTTTAAAATATCAGATATTTGAGCTTGCTGCTTTTCTTGAGTCTTTTCTATATACCCAATGAGGTCAAAGGCTGGCTTAAAAAACCTGTTATTTTCCAATTTGACATTCATGTCTTGCTGAATCAGGGTTTCCTGAATTTTGTTCACCTTGGCTTGAGTTATTGAGTGTTGACCTTGAAGGTGCCTTGTACTCAATGCAGTAACTCTGAGCTGTGCTTTGAAGTCATCATTCACCAGCATCTCATCAGCTTTAGCCAGGTGCTTAGCAAGAATATTTGCAGTAGGAACAAAATCAACTTTGTTCCACTCCTTGATCCATTCATTTCCTCTTGGAGTTTAACTCCAAGGTACTGGTGCATCCTCTCTAACAAAGTTCTTGATTAGATCAGCTTTGCCTATATTTGTAGCAGCTTCACCAGTGGTATCAACATTTGCAGCATCAGAACTTACAAAGCCTGCAAAATCAGCTTCCTCTAATAAAATGATAGTGTGTGAGGCTATAGAGGTTTCAAAATCATCCTCTAAGTTCTAATCAACATCCAAATTCTGATGCTCACCTAATATCTGATCTTCATCATCTAGATTCAAAAGAGGTGTTATTGGAATATCTACATTGAAATCAACATCTAAAATTGGTGTTGTTGGTGGAGTATGTTGAGGAATGGTTGGAGCTTCTAAGTACAGAACCTCAGGCACAACCAAGTTGTGAATATCTATTTCAGCACTTGTACCTGGGTCTTCAGCATGTACTTGTTCAATGATAGGAGACACAGGAGGTGTAGGCATTGGTGATGTAGCAGTTTCTTCAGCTTGAATTGGTGACAGTGGAGGTGTAGATGCAGTGGCTTCAACAAATTCTGGTTGTGTAGATGGAAGGGATTCAATCACAATTGGCTCCTTTGGGATCAGAGATTCCTGATCCCCTTCCTTAGCTGCTGCTTCCACATCCTCTAAATCTGACTCAGCTGTGTCCCTGTTAGCTCTTTGTTTCTTCCATCTCTTCAAGGGTGGAGAGATTGTGGGAGCTTTGTCATCATAATTTATCTTTCTAAGCCTTTTGAGGGGCCTAGAACTCCCAGTTTCCTTTGTTTTCTGAGGAGACACTTCCTCAGCTGCTTTTGCAACAGGTTCTGATGTTTGAACCTGTGCTTCATCTTCTGATTCATCTCTCAGAATCATCCTCCTTATCTTCTGTTGTGTCTGAGGTACAATCTTTGTCCTCTTTGCTCTAGAAGAAGAAGGCTTCACTGTAGGTGCTGATGGTTGATTGGTATGTGCTGATGTTTGTGTTTGTGGAGTGACATGAGTAGGTGTTGATGGCTGTTCTGTGTTGGTAGGTTGGACATCAGAATATAGCAATGAATATATAGCAGCATCAGCATTTACAAGAGATTGCTTTACTGATAAAGGAATGCTAAGGGGTCTCAAAACTCCCTTCTTGTTGTCAGCAGTGAAAAGATCAGTAAAAGCCCTTTTTGCTAACCTAAAAGGTTCTGTGAGTTCACCTACTAGTTTTGGTTCATCTTCTGTACAGTAATTGTAAATTAACTGACATAACCTAGAAAAGTAAACTACATTCCTGTCTTCTTTCATTCTATCTCCTATAAAACATAACACAGTCTTTGCATAATCAAAATGAGACTGGTTTAGGAGTGCATACCCAATTTGTTGTGTCAGAATAGGAATGGCATCAAAATTTGAGCACTTATTGGCAAACGTCTTCGTGATGTAATCGAAGAAGAATCTCCATTCCTTTCGAATATATGGGCGTTTGAGTTGACCCAACTTAGTCAAACTCTGTTCATACCCAAGATTAGCCATCATTTGTTGTAGTAAAGGCTCCTCCACAGCAGAACTGAATTGACAGGATTCAGGTAGGTGTAGAGCTTTTCGAACTGCTCCCGGAGTAACAACATACTCAACCTCATTAGCTGTAAATACGATGCTTGGAGTCCCATGCTTACCACCATCATCATAATGTCTAGTACGCCAGAATGTCAGAACTTGAGTTCCAGATATACTGGATGGCTGTGTCAATGCGAACCCAATTTCACCATGAGATAAGAAATCCTGAATAAAATGAAGTTCCGAAGGAGCTTCATTCTTAGTGAGAATGGCAGCATAGTTGTTGGGGACGAACTTTGCTCCATTAAAGATTATATCCTTGGGTGCCATTGAAAAATAAGTGAGAAGTAAGAATGCCTGAAAAGTGTTTGATAAAATGTCTGTATAGTAAACGTCAGAAAATATGAGAGAATAAGAAAAAGAGAGAGAGTGAATAGTATAGAAATGTAAATAAAAGATTTGAAAATCTTCTATCTCTTTTACTTAGACACCCCATGTGACAACAGTTATTGAGAAGTGGAACAGACGTTACACCTATCAGGCATGCAGCAGTTAAGACAAAAGTTAATGGGTACGGGAAATAAGTAATGATTACTATGCACATGCAGTTTTTTTTAAAAAAAACTGTTCCCACTAAACAACTGATTATTACTGTCTTTATCTCACATAAACCAATATTCTGATAAAATATAACCGTTGAAGTATTGACCAAAATAAATCAAGTAAATAAAAACTGCCACTACAGCATCAGAACTTGATTTTTATCAGAACTTAAATGTCATCAAAATATGGCTCCTTTACTCAAAAAGTGAATGTTTATTTCTGTAATTCTTCACACAAATAATGATATGGTTTCAACAGAACTTAATCATCAGAACTTCCATCAAAACTTGTCCTCAGAATTTATGCAACTGACACTTAAACTGTTCATCTAAAAGAATATTGATCACCACAGTAATTTTCATCATTCATATGGAGTGTACGTGTGTGATTTAAGCTAAATATGAGACAAAGAGTAAAGTCTGATTCACTTCAGTACATCTTAGAAATAAGGCATAACTAGGAACTTTGCTTAAAATCTGTCATTAGTCTGAAGTCCACTATAGAATGAGTTCATGCATGAGTCCACCTCAACTGTTTTGTGCTCATTTTATGCATCTTTTGAAATTCCTTTTTACAGTGGCTTCTCAGTGTAAGTGAGTCACAACTGCTTATCAGAATTTATGCTATTATCAGAGTATTTCTCCAGTAATCAGAGAATGTGAAAAGTCACCAAGAAAATTTTATTTTGCTTTTCTAATGCACATTACTTAATACCAGCAATGCACTTGGGTCTTCCCTTCCACATACATTTTTCTCTAGATCTCAAAGGAGTACCTGATATTTATTTCTTTTCTTTACTTTTTCTTTTGATAAGTGAGGTTTATCAGCACTTAGTACATCCATAAGATTTACTAACATCAGAACTTAAAAGATAAGAAGCATTATTCTAGTTTTTGACTTAGTAATAAGATACACAAAGTAAACCGAACCAAGATCAATATCAGAATTTGCTTGTGTTAAAAGATTTCCACATAAACAATTACTTCAAACAGGGGATCTTTAGTATATTAGAGACTACTAGG